>NC_136429.1:310264064-310614064 GCF_052849685.1 Lactuca virosa
TACTAGTAGAATGACATACCTTTTAGTGGTGGTTGATTTTTTGGAGTTTGAGAGCCTAGAACCAATAGTGTGGATGCCTCAAATGGAAATCACAAATCACCACAAACTTTGAAAAACTCTTGAGAGAATAATGCACACTCTGGAAATTGGCCACTACTCTTGTTCACACACAACTAGTGCCAAATCAAGTGCCAAAGACTCCTTTATATAGTGTGGAGGATTAGGGTTACATCCATGTAAAACCTAATACCCATGACTCTTCCTTTCCAAGGATCCATGGGTTAAAAGCTCCATGGACCATCCATGGACTCCCATGCAAGCCTAGCCCATACTAAATAAGCATTAGCCCACACTAAATAAATACAAGAGCCCATATTTAATTAGTCACCTTTTGATCACTAAATTAATTCTCAACTAATTTAAGATCAATACTAATTAAATAATATGATTTCATATTAATCTATTATACCTTATAATATATTAATAAATGATAAACATACTATTCTCAAAAGATTATCCATACAAATTGTTCGGGTGAAGTGCAACCCAAATGGACCATGGCGGGTCGGGTCAAGTGCATCTCAAATAATGTTATGGACTTAGACACCTTATCCAACATGACTGTCTATGAAGGAGGACTAAATTGCTCAATGAATTTTTTACGAAGGTTGTTCCAGTTTCTAATTATTCCAGGTGCAAGTGACTTCAACCAAATCTTTGCATCTCCAGTGAATGTTACCGGATGCATCTTGAGTAGTACCACATCTCTTGAAAAGTTTGGAACATGGAAGTAATTGGCAATATCCAACACCTCATCAATGTGTTTAAAAGGATCTTCATAGTCCTTTCCAGAAAATGGAATGTCTTTGGGATTAGAAATAATGTGTCCCTTGAGCTCACAGTTTGTTCCAATCGGAATTTACGGTGGAATGACGCCTGACACGTTGTCATCACGCATCCTTGTAACATCCTATTTCGGATCGTCCGTGATTAGGGTTCATGGGATGCAAACCGGTCATGAGGAGGTCTCGGGTTTGCGACGAGTTACTAGAAGCATATGGCATATCGTCACCTTTCCGTGGGTTTGAGGTTCATGGGAATCGGGGTTATATCGAGGAAGCAATGAAAGTTTGAAGTTGTGGCAGGATCAGTCCCTTATTTGAGAATGGTGGCAGCTGAGTACGCTGGGCGTACATGTGTGTACGCTTAGCGTACTTGTGTGCATGATTTTCAAGCGTAGCCACCTAGTACGTTCGGCGTACCAGAGGGTACGCTCGGCATACTAGGCATATAGTGGAAACACTAACTTTGGATGTGTCCCTATATAAAGAATGAGATGGCCTCATTCCTGGCCACCATCCTTAGTTAATAAACCCTCTAAAACCCTAATCCTTTGTTCATGGAGCTTTTGAGTGCATTTGAGAGCCTTGAGTAATCTTGGTGTGTTCTTGGAGTAAAGAAGGAGCTTTGGAGAAGAAGGAGTGAGAAGTTTAAGCCTTGGATCTGAGCATATCTGAGTTAGAAGCTTCATATAGAGGTATAAAGCTTCAATCTTTCTCACTCTTTTGTTTTGAGCATCATATTAGAGTATTTTAGGGTTTTTGTCCAAAAAGGTGGAGACTTCATGAGATAGTGAGCTCCAAAGACTATGATCAACCCCTTTGAGTGTGATTAGTAGTGTAATGTCATAAAAATCCAATCTTGGTCATTGGATTCAAGCCATGCATGAGTTATGAGCTTTTTGAGATAAGGGAGTGAGTGTTTTGGGTGTTTGTGACCTTTCCAGCCATGCAAAGGCTTAAAGTCACTGAATTTATGGAGTAAGATCCATTAGGGAGTCCAGATCTGGGGTTTGAGGTAATGTCTTAACTGATTAAGACCAAGTGAGTAGAAAGAGTGAATCTGGGGAGTACGCTGAGCGTAATTCCTGTACGCCCCGCGTACTGCCCCAGTGTCCCCGATGACCAATCTGGATTGTGAGTATGCTGAGCGTACCAAGGGAGGTACGCCCCGCGTAACCTCACTGTGGACGTTTGTGCTAAGTCTCATTTTGGGCCTTGAGTGTTGGGCCTGGAGTTTGGGCTTGTTGCAATAGAGTATTAGACCAGAGGAATATGTATATTCGTGCTTGGGCCCTTGTGTTGGGCTTGCCATTTAGTTTTGAGAGTGGGTCGTGGGTGAGCCAATTTATTATTGGGCCTTGGTGGGCCCAATAAGTTTTAGGCTATTAATGAGTTGGTTAGTGGTCTTCTTTTAGACCTAATGAGTGAGAGTCTGGACAAAGTTCCTAATTGGGTTAGTTGTGGTTTTGGCTCAGAGTTAAAGGCCGGTGCATAGCAATAGCATTTATAGGAGCTGTTCATCATCCGAGGTGAGTCTTCTCACTATACTTTACCTAGAGTGGTATTTATGTGTGACCAGAGGGTCGTATGTGCTTACTTGAGTTTTGCATTTGTCTGTGTGATATATATGCTATATTATGTGTTACTGAGACCGGACCAGAGGGTCCAATGAGCCATGAGACTGGAGGGTCCCACTGAGACACATAGACCGGAGGGTCTTACAGAGTTATTTCCTCGAGTGGCTAATGTGTTGTATGTGGTTATGTGTTTCAGGTTTTTCTCAGGATCGCGGGAAGGCGCCGGCTCAATTGTACACACCAGAGAAAGAGTTATGTTTGAGGATCCTGGATTATTAATTAAACAATATGGAGATGCGTTTTTTAAATTAACTAAATGAGATTTTGGTGAAATGGGTTATGAGAATTACATTTTTTTAAAAAGAAAATTTTGTTTGGAAATTTTCGGTGTTACAAGTTGGTATCAGATCCTTGGTTTGAGGGATTCGGATGCACCTTCGGGTATATCTAGACTCAAACTGAGGATTTGAGAAAAATTTTCAAAAGAAATGATTTTTCTAAAACGAGCAAGAGTTTCTAAGAGAAAAACGAGAAGGAGAAGTGTGTACAATCAGCCAGAGCCCGAACGGTGATTTCCCAAAATACCCTTACTTATTTGTGTTATGAGTTATTATTGAGATATTAGTGACGCATGCTAGAAGATAGGGTAGGTATTTCATATTTTAGGGCTAGAGTTGCCTGATTTATGATGCCTTAGCCTAGGTATTTTACTATGTGTGATGTGCTTTGAGTATGTGCGGGGTAAGAGTTGTTGGGTTATGAGCATTCTAACACTCCTAAGTGTACATGCAACCATAAATACCTTGGATCTATGTTTTCTCTATTATACATACAATTATGAACATCCAAGGTATTATCCTAATCTAGCATACAAAATAATAAATATAACAAGATAGAATGCATACCTCTTTGATGTAGAATGTCTTCATGAAGCTTGAGTGCCTAGTGCCCCAAGTGTGACACCTCAAATGGTTCACACAACACCAAATACACTTGGAATAACTTGAGAGAAACTTAAACACTCCTTGAAATCGTCTAGCCCTCACACTCACACATTAGTGCACGATTTCTTGAGCCATGGGATTCTTTTATATGGTGGCTATTAGGGTTACACCATGTAACTCATAACTTTACCCATTCCTTATGCTCCATGGATTTTAACCTCCATGGAGTATCCATGGGTCACCCCATGGACTTAGTCCAACATAAGGAATCTTGGATCACAAGCCCACATATATAAGAATGAATGATTTACACAATCAACCCATATATTTAATTAGTCTCCTTTTGATCACTTAATTAATTCCAAATTAATTCTTGATCAATACTAATTAAATAACCTTATTAATATATTAGAACTTATAATATATTAACCAACCTTAAGTGTTATTTCTCTCATTATAGTCTATCCAAATGCATGATGCCATGCAACCCAAATGGACCATGTCGGGTCGGGTCAAGTCTTACCAATTATAGTTATGGACTTAGACATTAATCCAACAGTCTCCCACTTGGATAAGTCTAAAACTATTATTGCGTATGACTTCAGGAACCGATCAACAATCGTAGCTCTCAAAAGCTTCTGTCGAACTCTGACCTTGTCGATGAACTCTAACCTTTGTCAATTACTTGTCCATTAGATAAGGGATCATATATTCCTCCATTCTAGATATCATGTGGACTGAGACATGGATTATCAATCATTCTCTCTGTCCATTTGTTGTTTCCTGATTTCCGATTCATGATGACTGACTGATTGAACAAATCAAATCAGTCCTGGCTTGGCCAAGCACTCACATGTATCATCTTTAAATCATCGAGGGGCCCACAGATATCGCTTTTATCCCGAAGGTAAAAGGAATGGATAAACTTCGACTCATATGGCTTGTTCTACTACTTGTTGAATCATACACAAAGGCACGTTTTATAACATCGAGTTACCAATGCGTTTTCGTGCAATCAATGTATAACCAACTCATAGTAACAACTCATATCTCTAGGTTTGAAGAATATAAGATATTATCGTCTCATGATCACTCGTGATAAAATCCATGAAGTGATTCAAATGAGCGCGGATTGAATCCAATACTCAGAACTTATGAGCACTCATGAGTGTTGTAGCACCACTTTGTCCACCAACTTGGACCTCTACAAACCAACCCATGACAGTCTTGGTTCATATCTACTTCCAACATATGACCGACTGTGGATGGTTTGAATAACTTAATCATTCAGGAAGAGCGACTTAGTTATTCTGGAAGTCAAAACATGCAAAGTGAAACACAAGAATAAATGAATCAAATATGGTATCAAACCCTATGAATATAAATAAACACTTTTATTTATCACCATACTGATTACTCATTATTCATTGTTTCAGTTTTATCAACTTTATACTTGAATTTAAAACAATAGTTGTCCCATGCTCCAAGCATGTACACTATGTTTTCTAAACACTAGTCATGCCATACACCAAGTATGCATACTATGTTTGTCTATGATCTTTACTTTGTAAAATAGATCAATTGAACATCACTCCACTGATCCTCTTTTCACAGTCCCAAATCCTTACTGCAAATGCAAGAATTCCAAATTCATGCCATTTACTGAAATCTGTTAGATTCTAAACTTATATGCATTGATCCTCTTAATGATTATGCACAAAGTCAGAAAGACTTGACAACAATCATTAAGAGCATTCCAAAGGAGATCAGCTCCTTGGAAACATCCTTCTTTCATTAAGTTTCCTAATCTTACACAGATTGAATAATTTCTAACTTTGAAACATTTCCATATTCCATTTTGACTATCATTTCTGAACAAGAGTTGCCTCCTTACAGATTATGTCAATATGGTCCTTCCAGAATTAACATTATACTTCCAACTGTCCTTGAGCAACCAATCTTTGGTAAACCTTAGATTGTCCCTTCATAATGCCCCAGGCATTTGGAAAATTTTAGAAAGGATGAATATAGCACATGTAATCGATCCTATATCCGAAGCATATCGGACACGATTCATGATGTCTCACATAAAGACTAAACCAGTCTTTTGCTATAATATTTCCATTTCAATTTGCCAAGTTCTCAAAATTCAGATTATGAAAAGGGATGCCGTAATCATAATCGAATTTTAGAACGCAAATAATGGACCCATATATAGAATTTCCTTATGTTGAGCCATTCCAACATGAAATTCATATATATATATATCCTTGATTAAATACGATTAAAATCTCAATCTAAGCTTTTAGAATTGAAATGAAGTATAATTTCCTCTCCCTTAATTATAGCAAAACAACTTTTTCAACCCCTGCAACCTCACGAATTGAAACTTTTGTTTTCTATAATTAACATTGCTAACTTGCAACCTTTGTCATAATTATCATGCTCCCACTAACATGATGATTATTAGCATAACACTTATGCTCCCACTAGCTTTGACATGTACTCAGAAATCAGCTGACTTTCTTACCAAAGTTCAGATTTCTGATACTAGATTGTTTTGATAAAACTTTATCAAAATCATACACCTCTCTTAGATAGCTCACATGTGTGTCTAAACAATTTTAGAACTATGAAAAGGGATGTCGTAATCATAGTCTCAATTGTTTAGACCTTTGCCACTTCTCACAAGTCCATGTTAGTGTGCCGGTAAACCACACACGCTCCACTAACGACTTTGAGAATGCAAATATCACAATTGCTATCTAGCTAAAATCTACTTAGTGAAAGTGTTTCCTCACCATCATTTTCATGAATCGGAGAGAAACCTTATGACACTTAGATTTAATAGTGTATGTGTTCTTATCCATGTGAATTTGTCAAAACCATAATCACAAGACAAGGTTAGTGACAAATCCAAACTCATATTGATTAAACTTGTGCAATCTTAAATTCTTGCCATTTGGCAGCTCAGGTGCCTGCCATTGCTTCCAAGTAGTTGTGCAACGAATTGAGAACTCTCAGAACTCCTATGCAAAGCCAACTTGAATAGGCACAAAAATTTCAACACGATAGGTTATAAACCTCAAGTCGTGTGCTAGTGAAGGACTTTAGGTTTTATTCTTGATTAAGTCTTGAAACTTTCAAGAGCTTTAAGACTCCCACTGTCCTCTTGACATATAAGACTCCCTTGTCAAATATTCAAGAGATAGTGCGGATTCTTTATCAAGACTAACACTTTACACAGTTGGCCTAAGTTGGTCTCTGTTTTATCCAAAACATCACAACTTACCAATTTCAAATGTACAAGAGTAGATAACCTTTTACTCTTACATTTGACTAGTGTTAACAAACCCTCTTTAAGATATGTCACTCAAGTTACAATCTTGGAGTATGACTCTAAGAATTGTTTTGGAACGAAGTATGACTCATCTTTTTGATTTAACCATTTCAACAATTCATGACTCCTCTTCTTAGTCATAAGAATGCACTAAGATGACTTTAGAGGACCAATTGTGATATGGTATCTTAATCATTAAGATGATCATAAACATGATACTAAAGTACTCTCCCATCTTTTCAGATTTGAGAAACTTTTATCTTTCTGCCATACTTTGATTCTTCTTATTCGTTCTGTCTCACATTGAAACTTCTCCAATGCTACAGACTTATACTTAAACTTATAAGTATAACCATATTTACTGAACTTAAGTAAATCATGACGAATAGTCTTCTTGATCTTTTGTGGTGGACTTGACCGGTGCACAAGAATGTGTACTCGATCCCTTAGTCCTTTCCTTATTCACATAAGGAATTAGTCTTAATTTTCCAAGCTGAAAGTTCTCATTCATCATACTATACAACTTGCATGATTCCAAGTTTCGGTCCAATTGAACCTTGGGTGATGAGAATCTTTCCTTATTTGGTAATATTAGACACTACCACAACCGAAAGAATCAAATCCATTTTTCCAATATTGCTATCAATGAAATCTTATAAGAAACAACTTTTCACAAATGCCATTGTAAGGATACTTAAAATAAATAAAATCAAAACCTTTTTCTTTTATTTTAAAACTTTGTGGAAAAACTTATCCTTACAATCCATATGAAAACCTTGTTGTTATCTATTCCTAAGCAATATAAATATCATAACTCTTAAGTAATAGCCCAAAATTCTGATCACCGAACCATGCGATTGAAATCCATCTTCGCGATCAGAATCAGCATGTACTTAATAGAGTTAGACAATGGACTTTACCTGAAGTAGAGCCAAACTTATTGACTTTAACATCCTTAGGTAAATTTGGCAGCTTCGTAACCAATGCCCCTTCCTTTGGCAATAGTTACCTATGGACCCTTGATAATGGGACTATCTCAGACTTCGCCTCTCTCTTTACCATTGGGTCAACCGAGTAGACTATGGCCGATCCCTTTCCATTGGGAAGAGAGAGCTTTACTGGATATCCAATGTCATCATTGTCAATGTCCATAGCGTTTTAGGAAGTTGATCTTAGCAAATAGATAAGATCATTAAGGGTCTTGTCTTAGTCTGTTTCATAGGATTCCCAAAAGAACTCACTATGTGACTTAGAAAGTAGTTGAGCCACCAACTTTCTCAAGACTTTGACACCCAACTCTCCCGGCTTGTCAATATGTGACTACATCTCCAAGATGTGATCACACCTAGACCTTGCCTTGCCAATAGGGCTTGAGTGACCTTAAACTTTTTAGGAACTTGTAGGTTAGGGAGAATAATTGGAGGAGGTGAAAGAAGTATGATATCCATGGGACATCATCTTCATTTAGGAAAGCTTGTTTCAAGAGATTTGGGAAGATCATAAATGTCTAGACCAGACATCTTTTTGGGAGATATTCAAGATAGTTGATTTAAAGTCCTTAATATGACACCCAATATGAAATATTAAGGCTAGGACCCAACAAACTATTTTATAACTTAGAAGAGGGATGCCGTAATCCAAGCTATAAAATATTTGAAGGTAGGTGAACGACGATTCACCAATTTCCACCATGAAAAACGAAATAATTTATTAGGTTTTAATTGGATTTGAAAGTCCTAGATCTTTGAGATTCATTGAACTGTTCAAAGGCATGTTTCAATCTCGAGTGTGCCCTTCAGGTTTTGTGACTGGGATGCCGAGGATCACAAAACAAGGTGTGAATAACCATGCAAATATACTTGGTACCCTTAATATTTACCCCTTAATCAGTGTGCCGGTTAACCACACACGCTCCACCGATACTATGATAAATATTAAGTTACCCTTTGCCTACCTTGTTAAGTCCAGGTTAGTGTGCCGGTTAACCACACACGCTCCACTAACGACTTAAGCAAAGTGCAAAGTGTAATTTCATGGGTTAGCACCAAATTCACATTTTCCTAAGTAACTAAGATTGGGTATTAATAAGAGTTTAGTTACTTAGTATTTATCATTAATACTTTTAATGAAAGGAGAATTATAGTCCTTGTCCTACCCGTTCGGCTAACGACCCTCCACCAGTCAAGGAAGTGGTGGGTGAGAGTGGACACCCATTAAACTGCCATTTTATAGGCAGTAACCTTATACCCCCCTTATAGACCGGCTTCGTGAATGAGGCCTACTAACGGTAAGACTGACTTTACTCTTATACATATATATAAATATTATTAACTTATAATATTATAAAGTATAAGGGTTGAATTTTAACTTTTAAAATTCTAAGGGCTAACTTGGAATTAAAGTATTCATAAGTGAAAACTTTTCAAATTCCAAAACTTGAGGGCAAGTTTTGAAACTATTCAAAACTAATTAATTCCATAACGTATGAGTTTAAAGTAGTTTTAATTAAAAAAAAAACTCTTCAAGTTCCATAACTTGAGGACAAGTTATGGAAGATTTTAAACTAATTAATAAAAAAAATAACTTTTTTTTATTGTAACTTATGGAACTAATTAAGGTTACACTTTTTTTTTAATTTAATGAAGAGACTCTTGAACCTCCATAACTTGAGGACAAGTTATGGAGTCATAAAACCATTTAATTAGAACTAGACTCTTCATTTTGTAACCTTTGCCAACTTTTATGAGTTTTATGATTCTTGAATGTGAGTTTTCATATAACTTGAGGACAAGTTACAAAAACACACTTTGGAATCAACTCTTAGATTAAAATGGATTGAAAACAACTATTTCACACAACTTTTCTATTAATCTAAGAACCTCATAAGAACAAGATAATTCAAATCATCAATCTTCAAGAAATTAGCATGAACATACAAACTAATACAAATCTTGAAATTATGACAATTATCTTAGAAATTGGATTAGCATGAACATTACCACATCAAAAACAAGTTTATAAGTCCAAAAACATCTTAGGGTAATGTTCCTAGTCCAATTCCAGCCAAAACAATCGAATATATGCATCCAACTCGATTTTTCAGCTACTTTTGCAAGTATAACAAGAAAACAAGCCTAGGCTCTTATACCATTGTTGGGTTATGAGCATTCTAACACTCCTAAGTGTACATGCAACCATAAATACGTTGGATCTATGTTTTCTCTATTATACATACAATTATGAATATCCAAGGTATTATCCTAATCTAGCATACAAAATAATAAATATAACAAGATAGAATACATACCTCTTTGATGTAGAATGTCTTCATGAAGCTTGAGTGCCTAGTGCCCCAAGTGTGACACCTCAAATGGTTCACACAACACCAAATACACTTGGAATAACTTGAGAGAAACTTGAACACTCCTTGAAATCGTCTAGCCCTCACACTCACACATTAGTGCACGATTTCTTGAGCCATGGGATTCTTTTATATGGTGGCTATTAGGGTTACACCATGTAACTCATAACTTTACCCATTCCTTATGCTCCATGGATTTTAACCTCCATGGAGTATCCATGGGTCACCCCATGGACTTAGTCCAACATAAGGAATCTTGGATCACAAGCCCACATATATAAGAATGAATGATTTACACAATCAACCCATATATTTAATTAGTCTCCTTTTGATCACTTAATTAATTCCAAATTAATTCTTGATCAATACTAATTAAATAACCTTATTAATATATTAGAACTTATAATATATTAACCAATCTTAAGTGTTATTTCTCTCATTATAGTCTATCCAAATGCATGATGCCATGCAACCCAAATGGACCATGCCGGGTCGGGTCAAGTCTTACCAATTATAGTTATGGACTTAGACATTAATCCAACAAGAGTATCCAACAGAGATCTTTTAGAGAGAACTTGAGTAGAGGAGTAATCTAGGAAAGATACCTAGAAGAGCATTAGAGGAGCCTACTGAGAGAGTAATTAGATACCCACGAGGTGTAGAGTTGCTTGAGTTCGGTGATCTTTTGAGTGTGAGTAGAACAAGTGGACTGGTAACCTAGAGTGGTTTTACGCGTTGGTAGAGTTTATTCGATGCTCGAACGCTGCTTGCTTCGTGTTTTGTGGAACTGTTGATGATGGGAGTCAACTACTAAGTGAATATGACGATATTCAGGAGGTAGATGACTGGCATCATAAGGAGTTCTTCAGCAGATGATGGCAGCGAAGTGAGGGAACCTAGGAAGAGCCTAGGAAGTGGCCTTAGTCAGAGGAGTACGCTGATAGAGGAGAGTAGTCGCTAGGGAGTGACCAGGTTTAGCGAGATTAGTGGTCGAGAAGGTTGAGGAGCTACTTAGGAATTTTGGGACAATCCGTGTGGAAAGTACGAGTAGATGTGGCAGTAGTATGGGCCCATACTACGGAAAATAGAGGACCCGTACTCGAAACAGGGAGAATACCAAAGGTTCTAAATAGCAGATTGAGAGGAGATAACATGGTTCGGGTACCATAATTCATAGCAGATTGAGAGGTGACCACATGGTTCGAGTACCATGATTTGTGGCGGTTAGTGCTTCTTGGTTTACCACTTGTCCCGTGGTGGTTGATTAGTCTGAGATCAGATGATAGAGTGTGGGGCTAGAGGGCCATGTCGATCAAGTTTTAATGGAGTGTTCCTTGAATGGGAAATCGAGTTCGTTTCCGATGGATTTTGTGGGTGAGATGTTAGTTGGAGTCGCAAGACTCAAGGATTAGTAGAGGTGATGCTTATTGGAGGATCGAGGTCTGAGTCGAGCCATCGGCTGATGGATGAGACGTCACCTTCTGTGGTAAGAGTTGCGTTGTTCCCGTTTCTGGGAGAAGTGAAGGAGATATCTAGTTTCCGGTTTCAGAGTTTGGAGGTAAACCCCGTGGGGTAGCATATGGTGGTGACATTTTCATCAGAGTATGTGGGCAGTTTGTCTGCTGTGAGGTATTTCTTGTACCATGGAGTCATTAGTGAAGACTGAGACGGAAGAGACCCAGGAAGGTGCCTTTATGAGTGTGGCATGCTTTTAGCAGCAGTTTCAGGTGCTTAAGAGGAATATATCGGGGCGGTGGCCTCGTTGTTATGTTGTGTATCGGTTGTGAGAGTGAGGTCTTGTGCTTTGATGATGATTCCCGCATTGGGAGGATGGTCAAGGAGTCAGAGATGAGGTGTGTGATAGTGCATTATTTCAGGAATGAGGGTAAGAGTTATTTCAGAACAGTTGAGGTATCCGGCGATGTATTAGTCTGAGGTTTCGTGATGACCAGAGGTAGTCAATTTGGGAGGATTCTAAGATTCTTGTCTGAGTTATGGGATATTTTGAGTCGCTTGGTTTCCATCGGGAAGATCATTGAGTGTTTGTATGGTACGTTCCTAGAGTCAAGTGTGATGTACCTGGTGAAACAATCCATGGAGTAAACTGTTGGTATGCCGACTGGTAATGGTTCGAACCCTGAGTGGGGGAGAACTGGGTATTCAATTGAGAAGATCAACAATTAGTTCAGGTGCAACTGATTATGGAAAAATGCGTTGCAGACACATGAAACCTGGGATATAGATGGAGGCGGTGAGGTGCGAGGCAGGATGATGTATGAGTATATGCTTAAGGAAGGATGAGTGAATCCACAACAGGTGGCCGTTGGTCAGAGGATTTATTATGGCTAGATATTTTCGGGATTGCAAATGTTGAGTTCGACGCGGATGGGTCGTTGAGTTCAGGGTGCAATAGCTGAGATTTATGGGTATAGGAATAGATTGTAATCTGTACTCCAGAAGAGGGCAGCATTTGGTTTGTCGACCAATTCTAGAGTCGGTATGAGTAGTTCCTATGGTCGGTGACCAGTAGAGGTTGGAGCTTCGGATTTCCGTCAACGTGTATTCAGTCGTTGACGATCCCTCCGTGTTTCAATTTGGGAGATGGGAGTATTTCGAGGTTTCGATTTGTGTAAGTGGAAGATCAGTGGTAAAGGCAAGACCGCGTGAGACGTTGTGATTTAGTACCGAGGTACCCGAGTATGATGTCCTAATTTTTGGTCATGTTAAGACTCGAGTTGTGAGATGGCGAGTGGAGTACCGAGTGATTTTCTTCCAGTAGGAACCCATCAGTTAATTGTCGCTGGAGTAAGACTGTCTAAGGGTGTATCTGTGCTGAGACTAGTGCCTTGCCTGCGAGAACTTACATCAGGAGTGGATCCGGGTGGGAGTAATCGCTTGGGATTATCATGAGAAACCGTGGAGTGAGCCCATAGTGAGTCAGTGAGCGAGAGAGTGTTGTAAGACTACGGGGAGCCGTAGCATCCATTCTTCAGCGAGAGAGTGTCGTGATACTACGGGGAGCCGTAGTATTCACTGGATAGTGGGAGAGGGATGTGATACTGCGGGGAGCTGTGGTATTCACTAGTTAGCGAGAGAGTGTCGTGATACTACGGGGAGCCGTAGTATTCACTGGATATTGGGAGAGGGTTGTGATACTGCAGGGAGCCATGGTATTCACAAGTCAGCGAGAGAGTGTCGTGATACTACGGGGAGCCGTAGTATTCACTGGTTAGAGAGAGTGTATGTTGTGATACTGCGGGGAGCCATAGCATTCGCAAGTCAGTGAGAGAGTATCGCAGGACTACAGGGGAGGCCGTAGCACTCAGTAGTCGAATAAGGGTGAATACTTTTCTGTCGGGAGTTATAGTATTCACTAGTCAGAGTATAGCGCAGAGGAGTTCTTAGGCTTGGGTAGCCTTACCACTTGAGTCTTCGGGAGACTGGTTGCTGAACTAGGGGTGAGACGGGGGTCTCCGTGTCAGTTGAGAATTGTTATATCCCAGGTTGAGTAGGGATTATCGTAATCGGAAGGAATTGGAGAAATGATGTGTGCATAAATCCGCAAATTTTGGGTCATGGGTTGAGTACCAGATTGGAAATGAGTGGTTCCAATTTTACTGTTGAATCAGACTCTCGAGCTCGATTCTGGATCCATTCGTGTAATGAATAGGCAAGATGAGGTTTCGGGTTCGTGGATGAGTCTCATTTTGAGGGGGGTATTGACCTCCATTTGATATCTTAGGCCCGAGTGGGTCAGTTTTGTTGGTATGCAAAGAACCACGAGATGCATGGAACCAATGGGTGGTAGACGACAATTGTCGGAGGTGAGACGATTTCAGATGAGTTGTAGCATTCGCTTGGGGTAAAGCGAACTTCGTGACTTGTGTGTCGTGATGAGCCGAGATAGTTATCGTGAGAAGGAACTCGGTGAGACGTTTTTGGTTTGCAATGGGTAACCTTTGGAGGTTCATCTTTTGGGTCGGGAGCTGACCTGATGCTCATTGTTGAAGGGATTAATTGAGAGGAGGATGAGGCTTATGTCTATAGATATCATAGGATACTTCCAAGCGAGCATGATCTTTTCTTCTGTTTGAGTTTGGGGTTCTTTCCTTCCGATGAGTTCTGATAGTTGTTCAGGCGGTGGGTCCGTAGGGGATTATGACCTTTCCATTCCTTTTAAGTTGTGATCAGGATCGATTAGAGAATCAGAGTTGGAAGAGTATTCTTAGAGTCTGTTAGTCAATGGGCGATTAGCAGGATGATGTCTTGCGAGGGTGGTCTGGTAGGGAGATAGACCACTAGAGTTTCAAGTTCTGGAGAGTCAGATCGAGTATCGCAACGACAGATGGGTTTGTCCTTCTTCGGAGTCGGAAGTCCCTGCCGGGTTCAGGTGCTTTTGGATGAGATTGTTGTAGTGTATGGGGTCTTTTTGATGGTGCTTCTCGGGTTTGGGTTCGATCTATGTATTGATAAGGAGCGATTTCGAGGGCGAAATCTAAATCAAGTGGGTGATAATTGTAACATCCTGTTTCGGATCGTCCATGATTAGGGTTCATGGGCTGCAAACCGGGCATGAGGAGGTATTGGGGTTATGACAAGTTGCTAGAAGCATAGGGCATCTCGTCACCTTTCTGTGGGTTTGAGGTTCATGGGAATCTGGGTTATATCGAGGAAGCAGTTAAAGTTTGAAGTTGTGGCAGGATCAGTCCCTTATTTGAGAATGGTGGCAGTTGAGTATGTTGGGCGTACATATGTGTACGCTTAGCATACTCGTGTGCGTGATTTTCAAGAGGAGCCACCTAGTACGCTGGGCGTACTAGGCAAAGAGTGGAAACCCTAACTTTGGTGTGTCCCTATATAAAGAATGAGATGGCCTCCTTCCTGGCCACCATCCTTAGTAAATAAACCCTCTAAAACCCTAATCCTTCGTTCATGGAGCTTTTGAGTGCATTTGAGAGCCTTGAGTAATTTTGGTGTGTTCTTGGAGTAAAGAAGGAGCTTTGGAGAAGGAGTGAGAAGTTTAATCTGTGGATCTGATCATATTTGAGTTCGAAGCTTCATATAGAGGTATAAAGCTTCAATCTTTCTCACTCTTTTTTTTAGCATCATATTAGAGTATTTTAGGGTTTTTGTCCCAAAAGGTGGAGACTTTATGAGATAGTGAGCTCCAGAGACTATGATCAACCCCTTTGGGTGTTTGTGACCTTTCCAACCATGCAAAGGCTTAAAGTCACTGATTTTATGGAGTAAGATCCATTAGGGAGTCTAGATATGGGGTTTGAGGTAATGTCTTAACTGATTAAGACCAAGTAAGTAGAAAGAGTGAATCTTGGGAGTACGATGAGCGTAATTCCTGTACGCCCCACGTACTGCTCCAGTGTCGCCGATGGCCACTCTGGATTGTGAGTACGCTGAGCGTACCAAGGGAGGTACCCCCGCGTAACCTCATTGTGGACTTTTGGGCTAAGTCTCATTTTGGGACTTGAGTGTTGGGCCTGGAGTTTGGGCTTGTTGCCATAGAGTATTGGACCATAGGAATATGTATATTTGTAGACACATAATTGATATAAAGATAAATTTGTTTATGCACGATAAATCTAAGAGTTACTTTTCTATGATCAATTCAAGCAACCAAGCACAAATTGTGGAGCAATTATGATATCTAAAACAGTTAAAGTTACTAACTTTAATTACCTATCTCTACCATTTAATGATCATAAACAACTAGATATCAAGTTCATGAAAGTAGAATGATCATCTAGTACACAAAACTTGTAAGAAGGCAATTTAAAACTAGAACTTAAACATGTAAGGATTACGATTTATCAACACTAGAAAAACCAACAAGAAATAGTCATATGATTGAAATCAACACATAGTTGAATGGGTTCATCATCACCAACAAAAGTAGAAAGCTTTTAGCCCATAATCATAGTAGAAAGACACATAAAATCAAAGAAAATACGACTAGACATGATTAAAGCTAGCAAACCAAAAGATTTAATGTTTTTTCTTCTAGATCTCTTTAACAATTAAAATCCAAATGAATTCTAATCCTCCAAGGGTTTTCCAAAGGTTATTTGTCACAACTATTAACTTAACAAGCACCAAATATGTTTTCAATTTATCAAAATATAGGTTAAAGGTATTAAAATAATTCCTAAATATATGCATAGATATGGAAATATCATCTACCTAATCGTTAAGTATAACTAGAAATTGCAAAATATGGATAGCAAACCACTCCATTGTTCAAAAATGTCTAGACACTCTACAAACATAATCATATACACAATAAAACCACTAAACTGACCGAAATTTCTTATTTTTTGTTAGTTTTTTCACTCTATATTCTGCTATTTTTTGTGGCAAGAAATGATAACCAACCTCAACAAATTAATTCGGTCTAGAAGTTCAGAGAATCTAACATGTTTTGAACCATAGGTAGAAGAAGATACACCAAACTTGTATCCACTTTATCTCTTACCCCAACAAGGCTCAAAGGAAGAAGATGGGATTAACATACTGCTAGGTCAACCACTTGGATTTTGATCAATATTCAAGCTATGTAACAGTCGATGCAGAGGAGGTAATGCATCTATTTCATGCCAAATATATTGGTGAATTATTTACTCATAACATACTTCAAATATGTAAAACTGGTAATGAGACTGATTTTGTGGGGTCATGATGCTCGTTATTTGGATTAGGAGCCATGGAAGAACCTGGATCCTTTCGGTTAATAGTGATATAAAGACACTCTACCAAAATGACTTTTCATTCGACAATCGTAAAAGAAATCTTCATGTTGGATATACTATTTCTAGAGCTAGTTCAAGAGATGAGGACGTTATTATGTTTTTTCGCATACAAAATTTTTTCACTTTTTTCACAATTAGATATATTGTTTCCATGAATATAATGTGGTTGTGCAAATTGGGAATGCTTTGATAGATAAAAATACAACTGAAGGAATGTATGACTACTGCTGAACACATAACCTAAATTATTATGACATAAATGCGGGAATAAACAAGTACCATGACTATGTTACTGAGAATTTCATAGTTAAGTGCTACCGAAACCCTAGGGTTTTGGTTTTGGGCCCTCTATAAAGGATATAATAGATTGGGTTTCGACAACCCTCAACCCCTATTTCCCTAGAGGAGTTATCAAGCAAACCCTAGCCTCTTGAGTTAATTTGGTGCTCATTTTAGTGACTTTGTGGCCTTGGAAGGAAGAATGAGGAACTTGTTGAGAAAAGGATCAGCAAGCAAGCTCATCTCGATCTTTTTGTGCATATTTTGGACCTTTGTAAGTCCCTCAAACCATCATCTTTATGATTGTATCCTTCTAGATCCAGATTTGTGGGCTTGTTTTCATTGTTGGGGTCATATGAATGTTTAGTTTTGATAAAGTTAGCAACTTTATCATTCCTTGAGGTCACATGAGAGCTGTATATGTTCTAGATCCGAAATGGTTCACTTGTTTAATGCCATGCATGGGGTCTTCACCCTATTTTTACCACTTTAGATCTAAGTTTCTAAGAGGACATGCATTTGACATGCATGTCCATAAAGTTATGATTTTTATGGTCCTTTGTGATGCAAAGAAGCCTTCTGGAAAGTATGAAGGAATGTATTAAGGGATTAATTTCTTAAGAAGGAAATAAACGTGTGACCAAAAACTATAGCGTGGCTAAGGAGGGCTGATGACGTCGTGGCGCGCTGCATCATGTCTATTTTGTCTGGACGTAACAATGACGTGGCTTGTTGTTTGTCGTGGTATAGGAGAGAGTTTTATTCGATTGTTTTGTCATTTGGCTACACAACACAGTTAGTGGTTGGCCACAAAGTGGTGGCTAAATGTTGACCGTTGAACGTTGACCATTTGACTAGGGTTGGCTTATAGTTAAAATGCTATTTTTAGTTGGTAGACTGAGGGTTGACCTTCTATGATTCATTACGTGGTGTGTATTACCATCTTTTCATCATCGAAAGTTGTGATTTAAGCTACCCTGATTAGTAATGTGAGTCTTCTCACTATACTATGTAGAATGCTAGATAGTCTTTATGAGGTTATCATGAAAGACCATGGGAGGTCCACGGAAATTGTACGAAAGACCATATGAGAACCATGGAAATTGTATGAAAAGACAATGGGAGGACCATATCAAGTAAGGTTGCAGGAGGAATGCAACTCCGGAAGTAACTGTAGGACTGTAGGAGGACGATAACATACACTTCTATTATTCATATATATGGCATGTGGGATTTTGGGAAACTCACTAAGCTTTATGCTTACGTTTTCAAGTTCAAATATTCCGGGTACTTCGAGTAGCAAAGGGAAGTACCTGACCTGCTTGCATTGCCTCCAGAGAAGATTTTCATTTTGTTTTATGACACTATGATAATTATTTTGGAACATATTTTGATACTACGATGATTCTTTTATGAAATGGAATGAATGTTTTAATTACTATAAAAATGAAAATTTTACCATGTATTTTTGGGACGTTACAAGTTCGTAAAATGAAAATTTTACCTTATTTTTTTTAGAGAAAATGATTTTCAAAAAAGAATTTTATAAAGAAAAGGGGTATTGTGCATGCAATCAGCCGAAGCTCAAGTAAGTAATTCCCAAAATACTCATGTTATGTTTTAGTATGCTATGATGCAAAATGCATGCTAGTGTTAGGCTAAGGATCTGCTAAGGATTACGTGATAGAATGCATGTTCAGAGAGCTGTCTTAAATATGCTTATATGTGATGATCATAGGGTACTTTAGG
The DNA here is from genome assembly GCF_052849685.1 of Lactuca virosa. Lineage (NCBI taxonomy): Eukaryota > Viridiplantae > Streptophyta > Magnoliopsida > Asterales > Asteraceae > Lactuca > Lactuca virosa. The sequence continues at coordinate 310,282,918 of NC_136429.1, forward strand.
GTTTATGTTGAAATTGGGAGATTGTTTGATGAACGGATTAGGGTGGTAAGTAATTAAGACTAGAATGCCTTAGAATGTTTGGTTCAGTCTTATTGCATGTTGTTGTTTGATGAAGGCCTTATGGTAGAGACATCTAATTGAATTTCTATTTATTGTGATTATGTATGGCCTGCATTCATGGAAAAATTTATCGGTGTTAGTGGACACCTTTTCGGTTCGCGTGGGGAGTAGAATCTGAGGAAAGCTTAGGAAGTTGGTTTAGCATGTTGGTATGATGCTATGCGAGGGAACCTATAGTGAGCTATAAGGAAATAACCTAGGATATTTTTTATGCTTCTTGAGCAAAGTACAGATAGGTGTGGAAGGTAGTACGTACCCGTACTACTAAAAGCATAAGATTGATACTCGAATTAAGGAATGACATAAAGATTCTAAGGAGTTTGTAGTGTGAGAGACTCTATAAGTATGTTTTTGACCTTTCTGATGTTCTTTCAAAATGGTGACGACTCATCATGGAGGAGGTTCGGTTCAAGTTCCAGTTCAGGCTTTGGCGCTAGATTGAGTGATGCCGAGTTACGCTAGTTTATTTCAACATAAATTTCGTGAGCTATTTTAGAAGAGACACACATCATGTTTGGTAAGATCAAGAAAGGGATGATTGAGTTGATGAACGAGAGTTTGTAGGCATTTCAGGCGAAGTAGGCAACTAGCCGGTTTAGGGCTCGCACTCTCACTTTCAAGGATTTTTGTGCTTGGGGGGCTTCTTAGTTCTTCGAGAATAAGGATCCCATTGCTATAATGCAGTTCTAGAATGCTAGGTTTTTAACCACCCTCATCCCCCATTACCCCATAAGAACTCCCAAGAAAACCCAAGCCTTTTGTGTTCATTCGGTGCTCATTTTGGTAACTTTGTGGCCTTGGAAGGAATAAGAAAGACCTTGTTGAGCAAAGGAGCAGCAAGCAAGATCATCTCCACCCCTTTGTGCATATTATGGATCTCTGTAAGTCCCTCAAACCATCATCTTTATGCTTGTTTCCTTCATGATCTAGATTTTTCGGCTTAGTTTTCATTGTTGCGGTCATATGAATGGTTAGTTTTGATAAAGTTACCAACTTTGTCATTCCTTGAGGTCCTAAGACCTGCATATGTTCTAGATTTGAAATGGTTCACTAGTTTGATGTAATTGCATGGGGTCCTGACCCCATTTTTACCCTTTTGACCTATGCTTGAAGAGGACATGCATTGCACAAGTATGTCCATAAACTTACGATTTTTATGGTCCTTTATGATGGAAAGATGCCTTCTGGAAAGTTTGAAGGAATATATTAAGGGATTAATCTTATAAAAGAAGGAAATGAAGTTGTGACCAAAAATCAAGTCGTGGCCAACGAGGGCCCACAACATGGTGGTGCGCTACTACGCATTTATTTTGTCTGGACGTAACCACAACGTGGCTTGGTGTTTGTCAGGGCATGGTTGAGGGTTTTCTACGATTGTTTTTTCATTTTGGTGCCATGACGCGGTTAGTGGTTGACACAGCATGGTGGCTGACTATTTACCGTTGAATTTTTTACTATGGTTGACTTTTAGTCAAAATGTTACTTTTAGTTGGTAGACTGAGGCTTAACCTCCTATGATTCATTAGGTGGTGTGTAGTATAGGATTTCTGTGCTCGCGGGCTGTGATTTAGCCTACCCTAATTAGAAAGGTCAGTCTTCTCACTATACTATGTAGAATGTTAGATATTATTTGTGACTTTTGCATGAAAGACCATGGGAGGACCATGGAAATTGTATGTAAGACCATGGGATGACCATGAAAATTTTATGAAAGACCATGGGAGGACCATGAAAGTCATACGAAAGACTATAGGAAGATCATAGCAAGTAATACTACAGAAGGACTACATCAGTAGAAGTAACTGTAAGAGTATGGGAGGACCATAAAATATACTTATATTAATGACATGTATGATATGTGGTACTTTCAGGAACTCACTATGCTTTGTGCTTACGTTTTCAAGTTTAAATGTTTAGGTACTACGAGTAGCAAAGGGAAGGGTCCGGCTTGATTGCATTGTATCCACCAAAGACTTCGCATTTTGTTTTATGACACTCTAATGATTACTTTGGAACTTCTTTTGATACTATGATGATCCTTTTATGAAATGGAATGAATGCTTTAACTACTTTAAAAATGGAAATTTTACCTTGTAGTTTTGGGAGGTTACACAAAGAAGGAGATGAAATGGGTGATTTATTTTTGAACAGTGGGATTAGTGGTTATAAGTTAGTATCACAAAATTGTCAACACATGGATTAGAACTCGAGATCTCCTATCTAAGAGGCAAAGCCTCTACCATGCAATACAAGAAAAAGGTGCTTCTGTGACTAAAATATCAAATACTTATTAATCAGTCTTGGATACAATGTGTCTAGGACTGATGAATTAGTCTTAGATACTATCTAGGACTGATTTTAATTTGTGAATCATCAGAGTCTGGCCAAACTTATTCTAGACTAAAATTCAGTCCCTATTATGTTTGCATCGATTTAGATTTGGTGGGAAACACATTAGGGACTGAATTTCTGTCTCGAATAGTTTAGCACATACTTTAACTTTGGAAGGGAAGTTATAAGGGACTGATTTTCAGTCACTGATAGACTTGTGTCATTCTTATTATGTAAGGAACTTATTAGGGACTGAAGTTCAGTCATTGATACAATTGCACCAATTTATCCTACAGACGAGAAACTTTTTAAAGACTAAATTTCAGTCTCTAATAGACATGCACTATTTGACATTCGAATGAAAACTTATAATTTTCTAGATATTTGTATTTAAGAATGATTATTTAGCCATAGATGCCATATATCAGAGACATGAATCAGTCACGAATAGTAATTCGAAGGAAACTTATTAGGGACTAAAATTTAGTCTTGGATAAACTAAACACATTTGGCTTCGGAGAGAAATCATTAGGGACTGAATTTTAGTCTTTGAGACACCCATTCCCTCCACTCCACATAATCCCATCTATTCCATCACTTCCAGTAACAACCACTCGTCAACACATATAACCACCATCTTTAAGCTCCAACTACAGAGCGTTAGTTTGTGTTTTAGTTTGTGCTACTCAAGTGATCATTTTCAAGAAGGGTGTGATGGGAAGATGACCGGTTTGGTCATTTTCTTAGTTATTAACAATATATAAATAATAAATAATCAATAAGGACATTTTATATATGGTATGAACCGAGACTCCAATAAAAACAAACAATGAGGACGATCCAAATTAGAATAGAAAATGTTGGAAACTAAACGTGTAAAACATGCGTTGTCAACTATAAAAATTCTCTCAATCTTGCACATATACATTTTATGTAATTAAATCTGATTTATATATTATTAACCACGTATAGTTCAAATTTTGTAGCAATATGCTGAACAAATGAAACATAATCGGGGAAAACTTGTTATTCCAAGTAGAGAAGGCTCAAAATCGATAGCAAATCACAAATTTGCCATGGTAAACTATCAAATTAATTCATATTTAAATTAATATATTCAAGAAAAGTTATTTTTTACCTTTACTTATATTAATCTTTATTATTGCAGACAAATAAAGAGACTCGGATGCCACCCAGCCCAATCGAATTATATCATAAGTTGCATTTTGATCCTATAAAGAAATGGATAAATGATGAGTCACGCATTCAATAGGTAAGAATGAATTGTTGACTAATATTGATTTTTAGTTATAACATATTGATATTGGTGTTATAATTTATTATAATATGTTTTTATGTTGTATTAGGAAAATATTCTCCAACTCAAGGAGGAAGAATGCGCCAAATTAGTTTTGGTGGGAACAAGCATTACTCAAGAAATGGAATAAGAAATAGAGAAAAAAGTCATTAAAACTATTTGTGTCAAACATAAAACATTACTATCTTGATGGGAGGCTTCAAGTGGACCTGTTATGAGGAAAAAAGATATACATCTCTTATCAACCGCAGAAACATCTCAATCAGCCTCAAAAGACGAAGAACATATGAAAAGTAAGATTGTTGCAATTAAGGAGGATGTGACAACCCAAAATTTCTATCTTGTACAACCATTCACTTCAATAGAAGTCAGAATTGTTTCTGCTAACTTTTAAGCTATTTGGAGTCAGTTTGAGTGTTCTAAAGCCTAGTACTGCAGGATATAACTGGAGAGAGGATACTCTAGGGTTTATTGTTCATCAATGAGGTCCCAAAACTCCAAGAGTTTGGAGTTTACGGCCCAAACATGGTGTTTACGGCCGTAAACTCTAAGGAGTATAAATATGACACTTAGTCATTTTACTCACTTTTTTACCATTTTCAAGACTAGAACTCGAAATCCTCTCAAGTATCATCCGATTTTCCTTCTTGATCTTCAACTTTGTAAGTGTTTCTTGCCTTAATTAGTTGATATCCTTCATTATCTAGTGATCTTACATGATTCCATCCATGAAATCATTCCATTTTCATAGATCTTCAAGTGTTCTTCATTTCACCAAGAACACACACTAGTGTTCTTGGACTTTTAACACCCTTACAAGCTTCTATATTGTAAGTAATCTTACCTTAGCTTGTCATAGGCTTGATACACTTGTTAAACAACTAGAAAAAAACAAGAAACACAAGATCAAAGGTGTTTACGGTCAAGACATGTTCTTGAACCGTAAACCCTAATGAAAGGGCCATTGTGAGCCCTAGTCCCTTACTAAGCCTTGGATACTAGTCTAGATCACTACCTTGAAGTGTTTAGGACCTTAAACATCAAAAAGACCAAGAACCCATAGAGTTTACGGCCGTAAACTCATGATAAATGGTCCATGGGCCGTAAACTCTATAAGTTGGTGCCATTGTGCCACCATGACTTCCTAAGGCTTGGACTTGACTACAAGATGCTTAACCTTGACTTGGAATACCTCAAAACACAAAATGGTAGAAGTTACCATGGGTTTACGGCCGTAAACCCATTGGGACCGTAAACCCAAAACCGTAAACTCATGAGTTTACCCTTGGACCGTAAACTCAAAAGCAAAGCCTTACAACCCTTAGATGCAATCCTTGGTACTTATAACACTTGAATCAAAGTGTTTTCCATGTTCTAGGGTGTCTTAACTTGGTAAATTAGTTGTTAAGTGACTAATTGGATACATATATGTGTTATTATATGATAACTAGGATCCTTGTGTGTGTTCAAATCTTCACTTGACACCTAGCATCCTATACCATCCGTTCATCCAAACCACTCACTACAGGTGAGTTCATACCCCTTAATCAACCTTTTAAATGCTTTTATGGGCGGGAATACAAGTTGAACTATTATAGTTATTATATCAATCACATGTGATTAATAACTACCAAACAAGTGGATTTCTTACTTTTCAAACTGTGTTCTCAAACAAACTACTTCAAACTGTTTTGCAAACTCTTTTACATGATAAATACTTTCTATTCCAACTCTTTTAAACTTATACTTTGTCAAATGTGTATCTATATAAATATAGCTATATAAGTAGGATTGAAAGGACTTAGGACTGATAGCTCGCCTTGCTTCCTGTTCCTTGTTTGGTTGTGGACTTAGGGTATCGGTTATTTGTCCGAAGGCCGTTTGAATCCTAGTTATATATTTGTCCGAAGGTCGTTTCATTCATACAAACAACATTGCTAGTAAACTATAATAGGTATAGTTTAGGAAGTTACTAATACTATTACTAGAACAATGAAACATACAATGAGTCAGTTCATACATGAGTCAACACATACTATTATGAGAAACAGAGAGAACATACATACATAGTAGACAGAGAGAGAACATACAATACAGCTAGTACATACTATACACTATACAAGAGAACATACTATTATGAGAAACAGAGAGCACGTACTTACATACTAGACAGAGAGAGAACATACAAATACAGCTAGTACATACTATACATTATACAAGAGAACATACTATTATGAGAAACAGAGAGAACATACATACATACTAGACAGAGAGAGAACATACAATACAGCTAGTACACACAATACATATACAAGAACACTACTACAGTTAGGTGAGCCACATAACGGTGCATGGCATCACCTGTCATGGCTCGTTTTGAATCCAGAATCTCCTTAAGTGGAGAGCGTTGAGTTTGTGTATAGATCTATACTGGATTGACTATCCTACACCTTGCTGCTCCTACAGTGGGACTTGCAAGTCTACGGGTGCCAAACGTCATTCCTTCCGACGTCTTACATCGTCGTGTTTCTAGTCGGTAGTATGGTACAGGCCGATCACATGGTACTTTAAATAACAATTGGTTTAAGGTAGTTAGTACAGAAGTAGCTACTTAATATAACACTACAGTACTGTTTTATTTCCCATTGCATTCACTTTGTGATCTTCATACAATGAACAGTAATGTAAAAACTATATTTTTGGTTAATGATAGTCAGATTTGGGAAAATACATACTCTTACAAGAGACACACATACAAACACTTGATGTCTTGGTAGAAGGCTACTTTTAGTAGAAAACATAGGGTTTTCTAGGAGAGTTCAAACAATTACAAACATGTACAAACTTATACATCAAGTACATACAAACACTTTCATACAAACACAGACACTAAAATACTTATGATCTCACCAGCTTTAAAGCTGATAAACTCTTTCAAAATAACTTGTATTCTCAGGTCACCAGTAGACAGGTACCGGTGCCAGATTTTGAGAAGATGGAGCTCGTTCGAGACTCATTTTTTATTTTGATTGATATTTTTGGTGTCTATTAAACTTAACAGAACACACTTGTAATAAATTATATTATTAATGCAATGGATGATGTTGTTGCTTGTTTACTACTATGCATTGTTGTGATACTGTACATGACGTCCTCCACCCCCGAACGATTCCGCCGTTCCGGTTTTGGGGTGTGACAGATTGGTATCAGAGCATTGTTTATAGTGAATCGAGTATATCAACCCATAAAAGATATACAAACTATAAACACAACGGGATTGAAATACTCTGACCAAGAGTTTATACTTTTAAATAATAAAGTATTTAACCAAGTATACATACCTGCATTCATACTAAAATCAGTGTCACTAGGACAGAACAAAAGTATTACGATTGTTGGGCAACACAATTAGACTTAGAGACATATAGTCAACCCTGGGAAGATATAGCCTGATCAACTATATTATCCGAGGAGTGCCTAGCATGTGCCTAAGGGTGGTTGTGAGGTTGCAACAAGTCTAAAAACTTACCAATACCACTACAATGAAAACAATATAACAGAACATAAACTTAAAATACTATAGGAGTATTTTGTGTTACTATAATTATTTTTCTGAGAACTAAAGATCTTTATTTGTATGTCAATAGTTGCTGAGTGGATACGCTAAGGTTATATGTAACTAGGATGGCATAGACCTAGAATCTGTGATCTTTGCTTTACTTCCTGTTCCTTGTTTGGTTGTGGGCTTAGAGTTAGGGTCACTTATTCGAAGGTCTATCCTGTTTTGAGTACATATAATTGGTATGCACTAAACAAGTATTGAAGTAACTGATAAAGATCATCTTATACTTATCTAATTAGTGCGTCTATTTAGTTATTTCTTATACCCCTTTTCTCGCGTAGATATCATGGCTGGATTCCATCTTCCCGGAGACCCATACTATCCCAACAACGGCAATGCAGGATGGCTTGGAGAAGAGCCAGAAGATGATCACCCAATCCCTTTGGATGATCACCAAGCTGAAGGCGTTTCTGATGGTTCTGACTCAGAACCGGAAGTCAACAACCTACCCCCAGTACCTCCAAACCCAAACCCTCGTCCAGCATTTCAAGGCCCCACACCTCTGTGGGCAACAAACTTGAACAGATGGAGTCATGAGCAAGGTCAGCCGTTACCTTACAACGGAGACCGAAGCTTCTATGACTTAAGTGAGGGAGGTTCAGCTGATCGAGTCCTGCCCATCATGGTCCGTAGGATTTCTCGGAACACCGAGCAAGGACGAGCAGCTATCGACCGAGTCGTGGAGATTGACGCCAACTCTGGCGTTAACACAGTCCGCATTCGTCAGCTGGAGTCTGCTCATGAAACGACTCAGGTCCATAATGCAGCTCTGCAGAGAGAACTTTCTGAAACCCAAGCTGAAGTTAGGGAACTTCGAGCTCAGCAAGCAAGATCTGAAAGGCATATCAGGGACATAGAACGCCTTCTGTCGGAGTCAAGGACTCACTCTAGTAGTTCTCGTCGCAGATAGAGTCTCCTCGACTTCTCTTTTGGATATGACTTAGTTTATGTAAAAACTCTAGTCTAATTTCCTATCTTTGTTAAAACTTGGACCTATTAGGTCTTGATTAGGTCGAAGTTCTGTCAAAATTTTTCCATCTTGGTTGATGTAAGGCCTACTTCTAGGTCATTTTTCCCGAACTTGTTACATCTTTAATTCCAGTATTATTGACAGATATCTAACCTCATGGAAATTATTATCCAAATGCTATCATCTTTTAGTACTAGATCTACATTCAATCGTGCTATTCAATTGTGTTGTTGGACTATGGAGAGTTAGTCCATGAAGCATTCTCATCAAATTCTCCCTATTAAATTCTTATCAATATCTTCATCGTTGTAAACTTATAGTTAAAAGATGCCTCCACGCCGATCAATGAGGCGCGATCCTCCCATAACTGCAACACCACCTGCTCCCCAAATCGATACGGCAGCTCTGAATGCTGTTGTAGCTGCGGCTGTGGCTACAGCCATGGCTCAATATCATTCTTCTGGTTCCACTGGAGGAGGAACCCCTGTTCAATCTACTCATGGTGAAATCCCTGTACGCTTGAGAGAGTGCTCCTACAAGGACTTCACCAGCTGCAAGCCACTGTCCTTTAAAGGGACTGGCGGAGTCATTGCCCTCTCGCAATGGTTCGAAAAGACAGAGTCGATCTTCGAGATCTGCTCATGCCCGGAAGGAAGCAAAGTCAAATTTGATGTGTGCACCTTTGAGGCAAAAGCCCTGACATGGTGGAATAGCCATGTCAAGTCACTATCTCTCATAGTGGCTAATGCTATGGGCTGGGAAGCTCTGAAGGAGCTAACGATTGAAGAGTACTGCCCGAGGGGCGAAATCCATAAATTGGAGCAAGAACAGTGGAGCCTAACCATGAAAGGCTCCGACATAGTCTCCTACACCGCCAGGTTCTGTGAGCTGGTGGCCCTTTGTCCCAACATGGTTCATACAGAGGGAAAGAAGATAGAGAGATACATATGGGGGCTGGTGCCTCCATTTCAAGGGAATGTGTTAGCTTCAAACCCCACTACATTCGATAGTGCCAAGAGGTTGGCACAGAGGCTCATTGACCATGGGGTCCGTACCTCGTCAACAACAACAACCCTAGCCATCTCAGAACCCTCCAAAGCCGTGGACAACAAGCAGAAATTTTGGGATGACAAGAAGAAGAAGAAGGCTGCCAAAAAGCAGCAGGTCGTGGCAATTCATGCTGCGATAGCACCTGCCGCTGCTGCTCCGGTAAAGCAGTATGCTAGAAGTTTGCCAAAGTGCAACAGATGCAACTTCCACCACAATGGAGCCTGCCGTGAAATGCAGTGCTCTAACTGCAGCAGGAAGGGGCACACTGCCCGCTTCTGCAAGGCTCCAGCAAAACCAATCACCCAAGTCCCTGGTGCTGGTGTTGGGCAAGCTTGCTACGGTTGTGGCGAGGTGGGCCACTACAAGAGGAACTGCCCTAAGGCAGGGATCGCCGGCAGATTAGGAAGAGTTCTGGCCATAGGCCATGAGGAAGCGGTTGCCGACCCCACAGTGGTCACTGGTACGTTTCTCCTCGATAACTCTTATGCATGCATATTGTTTGATAGTGGAGCGGAGAGGAGCTTTGTGAACTAAAAATTTGCTCATTTACTTAAGCAAAAATCACGAGCACTTAAAGAACCGTTCACTATAGAAATGGCTAATGGAAAGACGGAAAGCACTAGCAGTATATTCATAGGGTGTACCCTAACTCTAGATAGCCATTCATTCTCGATCGACCTCATGCCGGTCTCAATTAAAAGTTTCAACGTCATTATCGGCATGGATTGGTTGAGTCTTCATGGTGCCGACATCATGTGTTATGAAAAGGCTGTTCGCCTTAATCTGCCATCTGGTGAAACTCTGGTAGTTTATGGTGACAAACCCGGCACGAACCTTCGTATCATCTCGAGCATTCAAGCCCAGAAATTCTTGCGAAAGGAATGTCGTGCATTCCTTGCTCATGTGGTCGATGTGAGCCAAGAAACGAAAGACATTAAGAACATTCCAATAGTACGCGACTTTCCCGACATCTTTCCGGAAGAACTCCCAGGATTACCTCCGCAAAGTCAAGTCGAGTTCAGAATCGACTTAGTTCCAGGGGCTACCCCCGTAGCCAAATCGCCCTATCTTCTAGCACCTGCCGAGATGCAAGAACTGTCTGGTCAACTTAACGAACTGCTCAGCAAGGGCTTTATAAGACCAAGCTTCTCACCCTGGGGAGCTCCAGTCTTGTTCGTCAAGAAGAAAGACGGATTGTTTCGTATGTGCATCGACTACAGGGAGCTCAACAAACTGACCGTCAAGAATCATTATCCTCTGCCTCGTATTGACGATTTATTTGATCAACTGCAAGGGGCGAACTTCTTTTCAAAAATCGATCTAAGATCCGGATATCACCAAGTACGAGTGCTAGGGGAGGATGTTCTGAAGACAGCCTTCCGAACTCGTTATGGACACTACAAATTCGTAGTGATGTCGTTCGGATTAACAAACGCACCTGCAGTATTCATGGATTTAATGAATAGGGTGTGTCGTCCTTACTTGGATCAGTTTGTCATCGTCTTCTTCGATGACATACTTATCTACTTACGTAGTAAGGAAGAGCATAGTCAACATCTGCGACTAGTCTTAGAAACGCTACGTTAGGAGAAGCTCTATGCGAAGTTCTCGAAATGCGAATTTTGGATCCGAAGAGTCGAATTCTTAGGGCACGTGGTTAGCGAAGAGGGAATACACATGGACCCTTCCAAAATCAAAGCCATTGAGAGCTGGTCAGCACCGAAAACACCTACCGAAATTCGTCAATTTCTAGGCCTCGCGGGCTACTATCGCAGGTTCATTCAGAACTTCTCCCAAAATTGCAAAACCTCTTACAACACTGACCAAGAAGGGCGTGGCCTTTGACTGGGAAGAGAAGCAGGAGAGAGCGTTCCAAACACTCAAATGAGCCTTGTTTAGCGCACCAATACTATCCCTCCCCGAAGGGATAGAAGACTTCGTTGTCTATTGCGATGCGTCAAATCAGGGGCTCGACTGTGTTCTGATGCAACGAGGTAAGGTCATCGCCTATGCCTCGAGACAGCTGAAGACACACGAGGTCAACTACACCACTCACGATCTTGAGCTAGGAGCAGTTGTGTTTGCTCTGAAGATCTGGAGACACTACCTATACGGTACAAAAAGCACTATCTTTACAGACCACAAAAGTCTATAACATATATTCGACCAGAAGGAGCTCAACATGAGACAACGACGGTGGGTCGAGCTACTCAGTGACTACGAATGCGAAATTCGTTATCATCCGGGTAAAGCCAACGTAGTAGCTGACGCCCTAAGTCGGAAAGAATACTCTGGTCGTAGAGTCAAATCATTGACTATGACTATCCATTCGTACTTGTCCATGCAAATTAAGGAGGCTCACCTCGACTCTTTGAAACCTGAAAATGTGACGAGTGAATCCCTGAGAGGGATGGATAAAAATTTGGAAGTCAAGGGTGGCGGAGCCTTATATCTCATGGATCAGATCTGGACACCGAAACACGGTGGTTTCAGAGACTTGGTCATGACCGAGGCGCACAACACTCGTTATTCCGTCCACCCAGGTTCAGATAAGATGTATCTGGATCTTAAAAGATATACTGGTGGCCTAACATGAAAGCAGAGATTGCTACCTTCGTGAGTAAATGCCTTACTTGCGCCAAGGTCAAGGTCGAATACCAGAAACCCTCAGGTCTACTACAGCAGCCGAAGATACCGGAATGGAAGTGGGAGCAGATCACTATGGACTTCATAACCAAGTTGCCCAAGACAACGGGTGGACTTGATACCATATGGGTCATCGTCGACAGATTGACCAAGTCCGCACACTTGCTGCCTATCAAAGAAACAGACAAGATGGAGAAGCTTACAAGAACCTACATTCGGTAGATTGTACGACTGCACGGTGTTCCCATATCCATTATCTCAGACAGAGATAGTAGATTCACTTCGAGGTTCTGGCAGTCGCTACAAAGTTCCCTAGGAACTAGGCTGGACATGAGTACAGCCTACCATCCACAGACCGACGGACAAAGTGAGAGGACTATCCAAACCTTCGAAGATATGTTGCGAGCCTGTGTGATTGACTTTGGGAAAGCATGGGATACTCATTTACCCCTTGTCGAATTTTCCTACAACAACAGTTATTACACGAGCATAAAGGCTGCTCCATTCGAGGCCCTCTATGGCCGAAAGTGCAGATCCCCTCTGTGCTGGGCTGAGGTGGGTGATACCCAGTTAGCTAAAGGACAAGTTCCTGAAAGCACTCTCACGGGTCCGGAGATCATTCGGGAAACGACAGAGAAGATCGTTCAGATTCGTGAACGATTGAAAGCCTCTAGAGACCGATAGAAAAGCTACGCAGATAAACGAAGGAAACCGTTGGAATTCCAGGTGGGCGACCGTGTTCTATTGAAGGTCTCACCCTGGAAGGGATTAATACGCTTTGGAAAGCATGGAAAGCTAAATCCAAGATACATAGGGCCTTTCGAGATTCTCGCTAGAATCGGCCATGTAGCTTACAAACTTAACTTACCTCGCGAACTCAGTAACGTACATTCTACTTTCCACGTCTCGAACTTGAAAAAGTGTCTGTCCGACGAAACTCTTGTAATCCCACTCGACGAGATCGAGATCAACGAGAGCCTCAACTTCGTGGAAGAACCTGTAGAGATCATGGACCGGGAGGTCAAGCAAACGAAACAAAGCCGTATCCCGATAGTGAAGGTTCGCTAGAACGCCAAGCGAGGACCTGAATTCACTTGGGAGTGAGAGGATCAGATGAAACTGAAATATCCTCGTCTTTTTACTTAGTTATTTGTAACTACTTATTTGCTTAAACTCTAATTTCGGGACGAAATTCCTTCTAACGGGGGGATGATGTGACAACCCGAAATTTCTATCTTGTACAACCATTCACTCCAATAGAAGTCAGAATTGTTTCTTCTAACTTTTAAGCTATTTGGAGTCAGTTTGAGTGTTCTAAAGCCTAGTATTGCAGGAGATACTGGAGAGAGGATACTCTAGGGTTTATTGTTCATCAATGAGGTCTCAAAACTCCAAGAGTTTGGAGTTTACGGCCCAAACATGGTGTTTACGGCCGTAAACTCTAAGGAGTATAAATATGACACTTAGTCATTTTACTCACTTTTTTACCATTTTCAAGACTAGAACTCGAAATCCTCTCAAGTATCATCCGATTTTCCTTCTTGATCTTCAACTTTGTAAGTGTTTCTTGCCTTAATTAGTTGATATCCTTCATTATCTAGTGATCTTACATGATTCCATCCATGAAATCATTCCATTTTCATAGATCTTCAAGTGTTCTTCATTTCACCAAGAACACACACTAGTGTTCTTGGACTTTTAACACCCTTACAAGCTTCTATATTGTAAGTACTCTTACCTTAGCTTGTTATAGGCTTGATACAATTGTTAAACAACTAGAAAACAACAAGAAACACAAGATCAAAGGTGTTTACGGTCAAGACATGTTCTTGAACCGTAAACCCTAATGAAAGGGCCATTGTGAGCCCTAGTCCCTTACTAAGCCTTGGATACTAGTCTAGATCACTACCTTGAAGTGTTTAGGACCTTAAACATCAAAAAGACCAAGAACCCATAGAGTTTACGGCCGTAAACTCATGAGAAATGATCCATGGGCCGTAAACTCTATAAGTTGGTGCCATTGTGCCACCATGACTTCCTAAGGCTTGGACTTGACTACAAGATGCTTAACCTTGACTTGGAATACCTCAAAACACAAAATGGTAGAAGTTTCCATGGGTTTACGGCCGTAAACCCATTGGGACCGTAAACCCAAAACCGTAAACTCATGAACAGTTTACCCTTGGACCGTAAACTCAAAAGCAAAGCCCTACAACCCTTAGATGCAATCCTTGGTACTTATAACAATTGAATCAAAGTGTTTTCCATGTTCTAGGGTGTCTTAACTTGGTAAATTAGTTGTTAAGTGACTAATTGGATACATATATCTGTTATTATATGATAACTAGGATCCTTGTGTGTGTTCAAATCTTCACTTGACACCTAGCATCCTATACCATCCCTTCATCCAAACCACTCACTACAGGTGAGTTCATACCCCTTAATCAACCTTTTAAATGCTTTTATGGGCGGGAATACATGTTGAACTATTATATTTATTATATCAATCACATGTGATTAATAACTACCAAACAAGTGGATTTCTTACTTTTCAAACTGTGTTATCAAACAAACTACTTCAAACTGTTTTGCAAACTCTTTTACATGATAAATACTTTCTATTCCAACTATTTTAAACTTATACTTTGTCAAATGTGTATCTATATAGATATAGCTATATCAGTAGGATTGAAAGGACTTAGGACTAATAGCTCGCCTTGCTTCCTGTTCCTTGTTTGGTTGTGGACTTAGGGTATCGGTTATTTGTCCGAAGGACGTTTGAATCCTAGTTATATATTATGTGTATGTATATAGATATAAAAGTTACTTCTTTCTATTCAAAACCTTTGGGTAGCAAAGCTATACAAACATGTTCATTCATACAAACAACATTGCTAGTAAACTATAATAGGTATAGTTTAGGAAGTTACTAATACTATTACTATAACAATGAAACATACAATGAGTCAGTTCATACATGAGTCAACACATACTATTATGAGAAACAGAGAGAACATACATACATAGTAGACAGAGAGAGAACATACAATACAGCTAGTACATACTATACACTATACAAGAGAACATACTATTATGAGAAACAGAGAGCACGTACTTACATACTAGACAGAGAGAGAACATACAAATACAGCTAGTACATACTATACATTATACAAGAGAACATACTATTATGAGAAACAGAGAGAACATACATACATACTAGACAGAGAGAGAACATACAATACAGCTAGTACACACAATACATATACAAGAACACTACTACAGTTAGGTGAGCCACATAACGGTGCATGGCATCACCTGTCATGGCTCGTTTTGTATCCAGAATCTCCTTAAGTGGAGAGCGTTGAGTTTGTGTATAGATCTATACTGGATTGACTATCCTACACCTTGCTGCTCGCTACAGTGGGACTTGCAAGTCTACGGGTGCCAAACGTCATTCCTTCCGACGTCTTACATCGTCGTGTTTCTAGTCGGTAGTATGGTACAGGCCGATCACATGGTACTTTAAATAACAATTGGTTTAAGGTAGTTAGTACAGCAGTAGTTACTTAATACAACACTACAGTACTATTTTATTTCCCATTGCATTCACTTTGTGATCTTCACACAATGAACAGTAATGTAAAAACTATATTTTTGGTTAATGATAGTCAGATTTGGGAAAATACATAATCTTACAAGAGACACACATACAAACATTTGATGCCTTGGTAGAAGGCTACTTTTAGTAGAAAACATAGGGTTTTCTAGGAGAGTTCAAACAATTACAAACATGTATAAACTTATACATCAAGTACATACAAACACTTTCATACAAACACAGACACTAAAATACTTATGATCTCACCAGCTTTAAAGCTGATAAACTCTTTCAAAATAACTTGTATTCTCAAGTCACCAGTAGACAGGTACCGGTGCCATATTTTGAGAAGATGGAGCTCGTTCAAGACTCATCTTTTATTTTGATTCATATTTTTGGGGTCTATTAAACTTAACAGAACACACTTGTATTAAATTATATTATTAATGCAATGGATGATGTTGTTGCTTGTTTACTACTATGCATTGTTGTGATACTGTACATGACGTCCTCCACCCCCGAACGATTCCGCCGTTTTGTTTTTGGGGTGTGACAGAGGAGGTTCGAATAAATGAACAAAAAGTCAAAAAAAAATTGAGGAAAAATGTGAAAAAAAATGTTCCAGTTTATTATCTCAAAGTTCCCGGATTCTCAAAACATATTATGTCCACCCGATGAAGATGACGCCCGTGCGTACGATGACATAACAGATCTATCAGAGCAAGTGTAGCAAGCGTAACATTCTTGACCGTTCATTAAAATTTGGAACTTCTTGATGGGTTTGATCCAAAACAACATCGTATGTGTTCATGCAAACCCTAAAGCTTGGATCTAGGTTTCTCTATTGTACATGCAATTCATCCAAGACTTATAAACCCTAGATCTAGCATGCATATTTTGAAGTTAACATAGGAAATCAGATCTAGATGATTACCTCTTCTACAATGGCTTGGATCTTCTTGTCTTGGAGCTTAGAGTCACAAATGTCACTCCTCTAATGGCTTACAAACACCACAAGCAAGAGGATGCTAATTGAGAGAGAGGGAATGACACAATTTCGGCTGTGAATGCTCTTAGGGTTTTCAGTGTCCGAAAATTAGATGCCCTAGGGTCTTATTTATACTAGTGCTGCTAGGTTTTCCAGTGGCCGAAAATTGGATGCCCTAGGGTCTTATTTATACTGGTGCTGCTAGGGTTTCAGTCAAAACCCAAATGAATAGATTAGGCCTTAAGCAGTCCAAGGAAGCTTCTGGAATAGGGCCTCTATGGCCGAAATTAGGATGGACACATCCCTAATTTCGTCCAAGCCTTAGTCAATAAGCCTTCTCAGCCCAATACTCAACTATCACACATTTGACAGTTTAAGTCCCCGTTATTTAATTAATGTCTTTTAGTCACAGAATTAATTCTTGTCTAATATTAATTAAACTATATGATTTCTCCTTTAATATATTATTCATATAATATATTAATAAACCATAACAACCTCTCACTTAATAAATCATCCTATCATGTTGCTTTGGTGAAGGCAACCCAAAAGGACCATGCACAGCCGGGTCAAGTACTTACCAAATATAGTTATGGGCTTAGACACTAATCAAACAGTCTCCCACTTGGATAAGTCTAGTAACTATAGTGTAGGTATAATCTGATTAGCAATCGTAGCTCTCAAAGACGCTGTCGAACTCTGATCATATCAGTAACCTGTCCTTTAGATAAGGGATCGTATAGTCCTCCGTTCTAGATATCGTGTGGACAATTACATGGAACATAGTCATACTTATTGTCAAACAGTTTGTTTCTCGATCTTTGATTCGTCTGACATAGAACTTAATTGAACACATCAATTCAGTCCTGACCGGGCCCGTCACATAAGTCAAACCAAAACATCGAGGGGCCCAAATATCTCTTTTACCCTCTTAGGATAAAAGGAACAGATAAACTTCGACTTATATGCATTTACCATTCACTCATCAATTTATGCACAACAATACATTTTATAACATCAAGTTACTGATGCGTTTACGCATTATCAATGCACAACCAACTTGCAAATAACAAACCATATATCTAGGTTTTAAGACCATATGATATTATCGTCTTGCGATCACTTGAGATAAATTCCATGAAGTGATTCCAGCAAGTGCGAGTCTAATCCAATGCTCAAATCCTGTTCATAAGCACTCTTGAACGTTGTAGCAAACCTTTGCTATGTCTAATACACTTTAAACAATTAACACACCAATTCATGACAGTCTTCTTTCATATCTACTTCCAACATATGAACGAATGTGGGTTGTTCGATTAATCTTATTATTCAGGAAGTCAGAACATGAAAAATGAAACAATAGGTAACTAATCAACATAAGACAATAACATTACTTATAAATAATACTCTTTTATTTAATCATCAAATGTCAATTACATTGATCTATTACAGGTTTTGAAGCTATCTAATCTAAACTAATATCGTCCTTCAGCCCGATGCTCCTAGCGTGCTGCAAGTGCTTACCCCTACTCAGTCCCTTTGTAAGGGGATCTGCTAGGTTATCTTCTGATGATACCCTCTTCACTACGAGGAGTCCTTCTTCTATCCGATGTCTAATGAAATGATATTTCCTGTCGATATGTCAAGATCTGCCATGATCCCTCGGTTCCGTGGTTAAGGCAACCGCTCCTTCATTATCACATAAAATTTCCATGGGCTCCTTTATGGCTGGTACAACTCCAAGGTCTCCAATTAAGTTCTTCAACCATATTGCCTCTTTTGACGCTTCACTCGCCACTATATACTCTGATTCGCACGTTGAATCAGCTACGGTCTCCTACTTGGAACTTTTCTAAGTCACTTGTCCTCCATTTAGGGTAAAGACCCAGCCCGACTGCAAACAGTGGTTGTCCCTGTCGGTTTGAAAATTGGCATCACTATACCCTCGCACCCTGAAGTCATCACTCCCCCCGAGGACTAGAAACCATTCATTGGTCCTCCGAAGGTACTTAAGAATATTCTTGACTGTGGTCTAATATGCTTTGCCAGGGTTCCCTTGATATCTGCTGACCATGCTCATAACGAAGGCCACATCAGGGCGAGTACAAGTCATAGCATACATAATCGAGCTAACTACGGAAGCGTATGATACTCGTCTCATCTCTGCTATCTCGACTTCGGTACTCGTACTTTGAGTCTTACTCAACTTGGCATTACTTTGGATTGGTAAGTCCCATTTCTTCGAATTCTCCATACTAAAACGTTTTAGCACCTTGTCCAAGTAAGTTTTCTGACTAAGTCCTATTAGTCTCTTACTTCTGTTTCTCACTATCCTTATTCCCAAAATATATGCAGCTTCTCCGAGGTCCTTCATAGCGAAGCACTTCCCAAGCCAGGATTTAACTTCATTCAGGGTTGGGACGTCGTTTCCTATGAGTAGTATGTCATCGACATACGATACGAGGAAACTCACTATACTCCCACTGGCTTTGACATATACACATGATTCATCCTCGCTTCGCAGAAAACCAAACACTTTGACTTTCTCGTCGAAACAAAGATTCCATCTGCGAGATGCTTGCTTCAATCCATAAATGGATTTTTCAAGCTTGCACACTCTATTGGGGTGCTTTGCATCGACAAAACCCTCTGGCTGGTTCATGTAAACATCCTCAGCTAAATTCCCATTAAGGAAGCGGTTTTGATGTCCATCTGCCATATTTCATAGTAATGAATTGCAACAATGGCTAGCATTACCCTAATAGAGTTTATCTTTGCAAACAGTGAGAAGGTCTCATCATAGTCAACTCTGGGAGTTTGAGTGAAACCCTTCGCAACCAATCGCGCTTTATAAGTGTGTACATTCCCATTCATGTCGGTCTTCTTCTTGAAGATCCATTTGCACCCGACCGTCTTACGACCTGTCACAATGTCAACCAAATTCCAAACTTGGTTATCATACATGGACTCAATCTCGTTGTCCATAGCCTTTTTCCATTTTGCAGACTCCAGGCCTGCCATGGCTTCCTTGTAGCTGTTAGGTTCATCCAAATTCACTAATGTACTATCACTAATGAACGTATCCCCTTCTGTAGTAATATGAAAACCAAAAAACTGGGGTTGAACCCTAACTCTTTCGGACCGTCTAAGAGGTAAGGACTCGTCAAATGGTTCAACCGGAGTTTCCTCCTCGGGTTGAGCGCCAGTGTTAGAGGTTCCTTCATCGCTCGACTCTTGAAGCTCTTCAAGATCGATTTGCCTCCCACTGTCCCCTAGGCTTATGAGTTCTCGTTCTAGGAAAACCCCTCTCCTCGCAACAAAGAAAACATTGTCACTCGGTCTATAGAAGAGATATCCAAAGGACTTCTGCGGGTAGCCGATGAAAATACACCGCTCACTACAAGGTTCGAGCTTTCCGTGAGTCTCTCGTCTTACAAAATCCTCGCAACCCCAAACCTTGATATGTGACAACGAGGGAGCTTTCCCTGTCCACATCTCGTGAGGTGTTTTGGCAACCTTCTTCGTAGGGACTAAGTTAAGGATATGGGTCGCAGTTTCTAAGGCATACCCCCAGAATGAGATAGGTAGCGAAACACGACTCATCATGGAACGAACCATGTCCAACAGGGTTCGATTACACCTCTCAGCCACACCATTTAACTGCGGTGTCCTAGGTGGCGTCAATTGCGAAACAATTCCGCATTCCTTGAGGTAGTCGTGGAATTCAAGACTTAGGTACTCTCCACCTCGATCAGATCGAAGCATCTTGATTTTCCTGCCCAACTGATTCTCCACTTCTTGTTTGAACTCTTTGAACTTTTCAAAGGTTTCTGACTTATTCCTGATTAAGTAGATATAACCATATCTGCTATAATCGTCGGTAAAAGTCACGTAGAAGCAGCACGCATCCCTTGTGGTGGATCTAAAGGGCCCACACACATTGGTATGTATGAGATCCAATAAACCCTCACCCCTCGCACAAGTGCCAGTGAAGGGTGACTTGGTCATCTTTCCAAGTAAACAAGACTCGCACACATCATCGTCCCTAAGGTCGAATGACTCTAACACTCCATCCTTTTGGAGTTGGGCTATGTGTTTCTTGTTGACATGTCCAAGACGACAATGCCACAAGCATGCTTTATCCAAATTATTGGAAGAATTAATACACAACACATCATTTCCTAAATTTTCTACAACCATCACAGTTTCATATATTCCATTACAAGGTAATGCTTCAAAATAGAAAACACCATTAAGATAAGCATTAATAGAACCCTTTTCATTATCAAATGAATATCTAAATCCTTGTCTATACAAACCGTGAAAAGAAATGATGTTTCTTACCATATCTGGCGAATAGCAACAATTATTTAAATCTAATCCTAATTCATTATTGAGCACTAAAGAATAAACTCCAATATTGGTGACAGGCGATGATCTTCTGTTCCCCATTGAAGGGTCCAGTTAGTGGTTTGGTCTAGGCTTTCATTGTAATAGTTCTTTTGAGTCTTTAATGTGGTTTAGTAGGTTGTTTGAGTGTTTACGGCCCTGTAGTGAGTTTACGGCCGTAAGCCTGTTTACGGCCGGAAACCCTGTTTTCAGCCCAAGTCCACTATAGATAGAGGTTGTCTAGGTCATTGTTGGTTGTTGATGCCACAGAGTTCACGGTCAAGTATATCGAGTTGTACCAGCCGTTTTTTAGTAATAAACATGTGCAAGCTTGATTTCACTTCTTCTTTCTCGTATTCTAGTTTCTTTTGATTGATTGATTGCTTGATCATTGGTAAAGATCCGTTTTAGGACCTTACAATTGGTATCAGAGCAAAACCGGTGTCAAAGCATTATTCAATCGAGTTTTCGGCCGTTTAAACTCATATTCTTCACTGTTCGAGATTGGGTTTAGTGTTTTCGTTGCTTAAGGGATCGAATCTACTCCAAAATCGTGTTTTCGAGAACTTCTGGGAGTTTACTGCCAAGAGATTACGACCGTAAACTCTGTTTACAGCCGTAAACTCAAGAACATTCAAGGACCGTAAACTGTGTTTTTGAACCGTAAACAAAGCATCTTCAATAACCGTAAACTGTGTTCTTGAACTGTAAACAAAGCATTTTCAATAACCGTAAACTGTGTTCTTTGAACCGTAAACAAAGCATCTTCAATAACCGTAAACTAAGCTTCGACCGTAAACATCTGGCCGTAAACATCTGACCGTAAACTCTGTTTACGGCCGTAAACCCTCTTACCAGAAACTCACTATTGATAATCTTTTTCTTTAAATTTCTAATTTAGAATTTAATCATCAATGGATTCTCAAAGTCAAACACATCATCATGAACTGGATATTGTCATGGGCACAACCACATGTATTCCGAGACTGTTGTCTGCAGATGGTTTTCCTGAATGGAAATACCGGATTGAGAAGTACATTACAATTAAAGACTTCAAAGTTTGGAGAAGCATCATCAAGGGTCCTGTCCGAATTACTATGACGGTTGGAGGACAAGTGATTGACAAAGCAGTTGAGAACTATACAGATGACGAATTTGAGAAAGTTGAAGAACAGGAAAGGGCTTTGGCCACTCTAACCATGGCATTATCTCCTGATATAGCTCAAGGTTTCAGAGAGTATACTTCAGCTAAAGATTTGTGGGAAGCCTTGATTGAGGTGTATGAAGGAAATGAAGACATGAAGGAAAGCCGCCAGGATATGTTGCGACAGAAATTCAATATGTTCAACTACATTCCCGGAGAAACCCTGGAGGCACAGCTGCAACGATTCACAACTCTCACTACTGATATGAACATATATGGGATCTTCTTGACCAAGTCCGAGATAAATAAAAAGCTATTGAATGCTCTTCCAAAGTCATGGGACATGAATGTTGCTGTTATTAAGGAGACCAAGGATCTAAATCGCCTTACTCTTGCTGAAACAATGGCGATCACCAAAGCTTGTGATATTGATGATAAACAGCGAGAGATTAACCATGTGAACTCGTATTCGACTGCAAATCTCGGAATTTCCTCTAACAATGCCCTTTCATCAATCATCTCTTCCTCAGGTCAAGCATTTGCTGTTCAACAACCTCATATTCAAACCTTCACTACTGCGTCATCCATGCCTCATTCTCAAAGCCAACCATTTGTCACTCCACAAGCTGTTTCATCCTCCAATGTGCCAGTTGTAGCCTCTTCCTCAAACACAAAGGAAAGTGATGAAAATCTTGCTCTCACCACAGGACTTGTTAACTGCTATAATGCTTTTGTAGCTGGAGAGCTTCCACCTCAGTTGTCATTTGCTGATCTGGATCAGATTCATCCAGAAGATGTGGAAGAGATGGATATCACGTGGCAAATTGCTATGGCAGTATTCAGGGCAAAGCAGTTTGCTAAAAAGACAGGGAAAATAACTGGGGGATGAATGTTGATAAAAAGGTAGGGTTCAACAAGGGAAAGCTGTGATGTTTCAACTGTCACGAGCCGGGTCATTTTGCTCGTGAGTGCCCGAAACCGGATCGAAGGATGAACAATGACAGGACGATGGTTGCGGTGGGAAACAATCGTGGAGGTGTTGTGGTCAATGGTGAGACTGCTATGGTTGCTCAGTTATTTGACTGGGAGGACCAGATTCAGGCTCTGAATATTTCAGGACCTGAAAATGCTCACCTAGCCCAAATCAATGATGATGCTCCCTTGAAGAATGTTGCAGCTGATACTAAAGAAAAGATGATGGAGCTGCAATTTGCACTGATGGTATCTTCTACTTCCGAGTCCAAGAAAAGTGAGGTAAGTCTACCTTCTTGTTCTCAGGCATGTATTGATTATGTTAAAATTCTTCATGACGAAATACAATTATTACGTAGAGAAGTAGAGGATCTTAGATATGAGGGCTATCAACTTAGAAAAGGACAAAAACCCCTAAAGGCCCAGTTAAAAACAAAAATAAAGGACTTTAAGAGAATTCAGGAAGAATACAGTAACAAATGTGAACATTATGATTATATTAAGAGACAGAATGATCAGTTAATTGCTGAGCTTGATACATTAAAGAGACAATTTGAAACTGCAAATTTTGATTTTAAAAGGTTTGATGTATCAAGCAAGGTGGTTGCCAACATGATTGACCATTTCCTGCAGTTCAAACAAAACCAGCAAAAGGGTTTAGGATACGATAATGTACCTCCTCCTTTCAATCACAATTACCAGTATCAACCCTTATCCAAAGAGGAAATTGCCAACGAACCACTCATGGTTTATGGCAAGCCATCTGATTTTATTTCGGGAGGATTTATTAATGTTGAAAGTACTAATGTTTCTACTTCCCCTGCAGATCAATCCTTAGATCAGTCAAAGCACGAAGTTGAAGGATCTGTTTCTGATAATAAAACTGAGTCTGATCCTGATGTTTTTATTTCAAATGAAAAATCTTTTTGTTTCTGATGTTAAAAATGACAATGTTTTTTGTGATGCTTCCACATCTGCTCCTGTTGAATTGAATTTCTTTGAAATGTTTGATGAATTGTTTGATAATCCTGATGTTTGTGATGCTTCTAATGAAAACGCACCAATTCCACAAGTCACACCATCTGATACACCCTCACTTATCTCACAACCTGTTTCATGCACATGTTCTGGTGAGAAAAGTAAGGTTATTAGTAAAGAAAATAAATCTGAGAAAGGAAGTACCAGTTCCAATAATAATAAACAGATTTGTTTTAATTGTGGTATTGGTGGTCATATAGCTAGAAATTGTCAAAATAGGATTTTTGTGCATTATATGTCACCAAGAGGAGAGAACTAATCTAGAGGAAGGTCTTTAACTAGAAAGTCCTCAAGAACTCGCTCTCGGGATGATGATTGGAAAAATAATCAAAGTAGAAAAAGGGCGGTTTTTCAAAAGAATAAACGGGTTTTTCATAAGAAAGTCACAAACAGTTTGAACAAGGCTCCGCCAAGATCGGTTTCGTCAAAGAGCAGTTCTGGATCTTCTATCTCTTCCGGTATAACATCCAGATGCTCAGTGCAAACTAATAAGAAACATATTTCAAAACCACCTGTGACTGTTAGAAAACCCAAATATCATTGTATGCCCAAATTAACTTCCAATCAATCATCAATATCCTCTGAAAAGATTAGAAATGATGATTCAAATTTAAAGACTTTGAAAGATCAATCAGACAAAGTGAAAAGGCAACCCAGGATAGTGATGACCTGGGTTCCCAAATCTAAATGATCCCGCTCATTTTGCAGGGACAATTGCGGAGGAATGTCGTCAGACCTTGGTACGTCGACAGCGGCTGCTCCCGGCATATGACAGGAGACATCTCCCAACTGAGCGACATTAAATCTTTTAATGGGGGATATGTTTCCTTTGCAGGCGGAGAAGGTGGCAAGATCACTCAGAGAGGAACCGTTACAAATGGAGTGCTAAGTTTCGAGAATGTCAACTTTGCTCCCGAGTTAAAGCATAGTTTGTTGAGTGTATCTCAAATCTGTGACAAAGGTTATTCTACCCATTTCACTGACAAGGAGTGCATGATTCTCAAGCCAGGCATTGTCATCCCGGAAGAGTGGATTCTTGTCAAATCTAAGCGGGATGGGAATGCTTACATTATTGATATGAACAGCAACATTCCTGAACAAATCACTTGCCTCTTTTCAAAGGTCTCCGAACAGAACGCAATGCTATGGCACCGAAGACTCGGTCATGCTAACGCTAAGAACCTAAATCGTCTTGCAAAGAATGAGATAGTCCGAGGCTTACCTGTCAGAGACTTTATAACGTTTGAGAAGTGTGTGTCATGTGCCCGAGGAAAACATCATAGAAAACCACACTTGCCAAAACAAGTTAACTCAATCAGTCAGGTGCTCCAGTTATTACATATGGACTTATTTGGTCCGGTCAACGTCCTAAGCATCAACAGAAGTTCGTACTGTCTGGTTGTGATCGATGATTTCTCCCGTTTTATGTGGGTCTTCTTCTTATCCAACAAAGCTGGGGTTGCTGATCTGATAAAGAAGTTCATTGTGATGATTGAGAACCAAACCAACAACCGGGTGAAGGCGCTCCGTACTGATAATGGAACAGAATTCAAGAATGCAGTTTTTGATCATTTTTGTGCAGAAAAGGGAATTGTGCGTCAATACAGCTCCGCCCACACGCCTCAACAAAATGGTGTTGCTGAGAGGAGTAGAACATTAAAAGACGCTGCAAGGACAATGTTGTGTGATTCCAAGTTACCTGTTTTCTTTTGGGCTGAGGCGATTAACACTGCTTGCTACGTGCAGAATCGTGTTTTAATCAACAAAACTCAGATGAAGACACCGTACGAGATTCCATATGGTCACAAGCCTTCAGTCAGTCATTTCCGTGTATTTGGCTGCCCTTGCACCCTTCTTCACCTGGAGTCCAACCCAAAGTTCAATGTCAAAGCCGATGATTGTTATTTCGTAGGATATGATGCACGCACCTCGTATAGGGTTTACAATAAGAAGACGAAGAAAATTGTAGAATCCTTCAACGTGCGTTGGTTGGAGGAGAATGAGACGGATGCTCGAGTGGGCCCTGATTGGTTCATTGATTACACATCGCTCTTCAAGTCCATTAATGTGTTTTCAGATGGTTCATCTGGGTCTTCCTCTGGTTCGAAGATTGTTTCTGAAGACGAAGACGAAGAAGTTGTTTACAGACCCCCAACGGTACCCTCTTCACCACTTGAGGGGGAGTCATCTGCTCCACCTGAGGGGGAGTCATCTGTTCGACTTGGTAGTCCAGAGTCCCCAGTTCAAAATGATACTCCAGATGCTGATGCTACACCTCTCACCCCTGTTGAAAGAGAGTTCATGTCTAAAGATGCTTCCGCTGTCACTTCAACTTTTATGGAACTACTCTTTCCTGAAGAAATTGCTAATGAGTTTGTAGCAGATTCATCCAATCTGGAACAATCAGCAAATCATGGAGGTTTCAACATTCACACTCTACCCGTTTCATTCAATGATATCAACCAAGAGATACCTTCAAGAATTCAACGCGATCATCCGATCGAAAACATCATTGGTCAGCTGGGTGATGGAGTTAAAACCAGAAGTCAGAGTGGAGATGTCAATGCATGTCTCTATTCTTGCTTTATATCTCAAATAGAGCCCAAGAATGTTGAAATGGCTTTGAATAAGCCTAGCTGGGTAGATGCTATGCATGAAGAGCTAAATCAATTTGAAAATTTTGGGGTTTGGAAATTGGTTGAGTTACCAAAGGGCAAAAAGTCTCTTGACACACGTTGGGTCTATCGAAACAAGCAGGATGATTCTGGTGTTATAGTGCGCAATAAAGCAAGACTGGTGGTTCGCAGGTTTCGACAAGTCGAGGGTCTTGATTATACTGAAGTCTATGCTCCAGTGGCTCGCTTGGAGGCTATTCGTATCTTCCTTGCATATGCTTCCTACATGAACTTCACGGTTTACCAAATGGATGTCAAGACAGCCTTCTTATATGGCAAGGTAAAGGAAGAAATCTTCGTTGATCAGCCCCCTGGGTTCGTTAACTCGAAGCTTCCTAATCATGTCTATAAGTTGGACAAGGCGTTGTATGGGTTACATCAAGCTCCTCGAGCGTGGTATGCGACTCTCACAAAGCACTTTCTCGATCATGGATACTCTCGTGGCACTATCGATCAAACTTTATTCATCAAGCATGTTGGTAATGATCATATTCTAGTCCAGATCTACGTTGACGACATTATCTTCGGGTCTACCAGTGCACAGTTATGCAAAGAGTTTGAAGCCGTTATGAAGAAGAGGTTTGAGATGAGTTCATTGGGAGAAATGGCCATTTTTCTGGTGCTTCAGGTCAAACAAAATTCAACCGGAATCCTGCTCCATCAAGCTAAGTATGTGGAGGATATTCTTGAGAAATATGGGTTTCAAGACGCAAAACATGCTTCGACGCCGATGGCCGAAAGACCCCTGCTGAATCCAGATACTAATGGCGAATCCGTAGATCAGACATTCTATAGATCGATGATCGGATCGTTGATGTATCTTACTGCAAGCCGTCCAGACATCATGTTTGCAGTTTGTCAATGCGCACGTTATCAGGCTAATCCTAAACTTTCACATCTTATTGCTGTCAAAAGGATTTTTCGGTATATCAAAGGCGGCCCAAAATTGGGTCTTTGGTATCCGAAAAATTCCGAATTTGATTTATATGCTTTTGCTGACAGTAATTATGGAGGCTGTGAGCTTGACAGGAAATCTACATCAGAAGGGTGCCAATTCCTTGGAGACAGGCTGGTGTCATGGCAGTGCAAGAAACAGCATACCGTCTCAACCTCAACAGCAGAAGCGGAATATGTTGCTGCATCTGCTTGTTGTTCTCAAGTTATCTGGATCCAACATAGTTGTTGGATTACAGTTTGAATTATCTAGAAACCCCCCATTTACTGTGATAATGAGGTTGCGATTCAAATTACTAAAAATCCTGTCCAACATTCCAAAACCAAACACAATGATATCAAAATTCATTTTATCAGAGACTGTTATGAGCGTTCGCTCATCCGGCTGGAACAGGTTCCCTCTGCTAATAATGTGGCGGATCTGTTCACCAAGCCTTTTAACAAAGCTCGATTCGATGTGCTTGTGGGATTTTTTAAAATGATTCGTTTTGAGGATTAAATTTTTTTTGGTTAAGTTAGTTTAAATTTGCGCATTTTAGTCATTTCATTCTCACCCATGCACAAATTTAGGGGGAGAAATAAATAAAACCCAAATAAAAATTGAAAAATTAAAAAAATCCAAAAATAGTTTTATTTCTTGTTCAGAAAAATCAAATATCCAAAAATATTTTGCTAACAGTTTTGCTTGTAGGCGATGTGACGGGAAGTGATATTATCAAGTGATAACAGGCAATCTGAATCTGCATAACGTACCAAAATTAAATTGTGTACGATCTGTGTTTCGATGCGCTGGTATGGGCTTATAAAGCAGAACCGCAAGGGAAAGGTCATTTTCCAAGGACTGTATCCGCTTGTGAAATTTAGAAAATTTTGCAAAGCTAAATGAAGCATCCGAGTCTCATGGATCTTCAGATAAAATATCCTCTGAGCCTACTTCTTCAGAGAGGGTAATCTCAGAAGGTGATGTTATCACCGTGTCAGATCATGAAGAAAGAGAAGATACAGCAGCTCCAAATGTTCGTGTGGCAGAGGAACATATTCTGACATCAGTTCCAGTCCAAAGTGATTACAACGAAGGGTCTTCAAAGAGTGGGACTGAGACTGATTTATATGAAGACCTTGATATTTCTGGTTTTGATAAAGATGAAATTCCGCTGAATTTTGGAAGTAATGAAGATTTCTTGTCAAGTGAAAATCTCAACTCACTGCTTGACAATATCAATGATGTTGCTAATCCAGCAACGGAGATACGGGAAAATGAAGGCGTTCTTGAATCTACGCCTCCTACTACCCAACAAGTAGCTGAAACAACAATTCCTATGGTGACAGTGTCAGAGATTCCTCCCCTTGATATTGTTTCTCCTACATTTGAGTCGCTTGAGAGTGATCGCACAACAACATAGACCTCTCAACCTCCTCTGAAGAAAAGAAGACGTGACCCTAGACAGGGAATTCTTGTGTCTGGTGTACTTCAAGGCCTTTCAACACCATCAATAACCACTCCTGCCATTGTCTCATCAGAACCTTTCAATGAAGGTCCTATCACCGCTTATGAAGCTGGTGGTTCTTCTATCCCCACAGGATTTTCTCCTCCCAGGCCCGATCATGATGCTGCTTCAGTGAGGCTGGCCATGCATTTGGCTGAAGAACAATTCTCAACGCCTCCCTCCCGTGGTAAAGGAATATCTTTTGGGGAAGCCAACTCTGGAGAAGAGAATCCTACTATTCTTGGACTGCAGAAGGAGATCAACGTACTAAATCAGAAGAATATAGAGCTTGATATCCGGGTTACTGACCTTCAGACTAAAAACACCAAGCTCAACATTCAAGTTGCTGATCTTCTAGAAGACAAAGCTCTAAAGACCAAGCAGATCACTGATCTTCAGACTCACTTTGGTCTGTTGGCTGCCAGTTACTACGACTTCAAGAAGAAGTTAGAAGAAGAACTTGGAGATAAGTTCAAGTCGTCGGTCGATGAGCCTAGAATTTATATCCCCAATCAAGATGCCCCCGTTGTTCCAGCTTCTGCTCAAACTACTCGAATTGTGGATCGATTTGATAAGGAACCAGCTCAAGCTCCAAATGTGGCAGCTCTAAAACGTGCCAAGTTAGCCAAAGCAGCTGAGAAAGGTCAACTGCTGTTTAAAAGAAGCTCGGATCAAAATGCTCCTGGGCATCAACCTAATATCACTGTTACAGATCTTGGAGAGAATCCCTTCAGGGATGTATATGGTGATAGGTCAGGGATCATCTCATGGGGATTTCACGATACTTTGAATATGTGGATCGTGAGACGGAAGAGTGGCAACACAGAATTGTATAAAGATGTACATGACTTCCACTCCTAGACCAGGGTTGATCTTTCAGAGTTATCAAAGGCTCCTTTTGCAAATCCCTCTCAAAATCCCAAGGCTACACAATTCAAGCATTTCTTGGAGGATCAAGTGCTTAAGGGTTTTCCTTCAATGAAGACTGTAGAGTCGCTTATTAAGATATACCCAAGTGTAATTGATCCTAAAACCAATCAACCTCTTCGATCTGTGATGTGGCCTGCTACCGATCAAGTGAAACAAATTCCTGTACTTCAGAATCATCCAGATGGATCTTTAAAGTCCATGCATTATTGGGTGGTTGATGAAACTACAGCCTTTGCTGTCATCAATCTTTAAGATGGATTCATACGTTTATATGACAAAAGAGATTTGCTTCAATTTGGGAGGTGGGATATTCATCAGCTGAACCTACATCGGATTAAGGTTGCTGAAGATATTTTTGAGCCTGCTGCGAAAGAGTACACAACTATGGTTGCTGAGATCATTAACAAGAAGATGTTGAATGGGGCAATGGGGAAGTCAGATATGATGGTGGTTGATAAAGATTGAGTCCAAGCTAGCACCAAACCAAGGGGGAGATTGAAGGGTCCAGTTAGTGGTTTGGTCTAGGCTTTCATTGTAATAGTTCTTTTGAGTCTTTAATGTGGTTTAGTAGGTTGTTTGAGTGTTTACGACCCTGTAGTGAGTTTACGGCCGTAAGCCTGTTTACGGCCGTAAACCCTGTTTTCGGCCCAAGTCCACTATATATTGAGGTTGTCTAGGTCATTGTTGGTTGTTGATGCCACAGAGTTCATGGTCAAGTATATCGAGTTGTACCAGATGTTTTTCAGTAATAAACATGTGCAAGCTTGATTTCTCTTCTTCTTTCTCGTATTCTAGTTTCTTTTGATTGATTGATTGCTTGATCATTGGTAAAGATCCGTTTTAGGACCTTACACCCATGATCAAGTTTATCTTCCCATGCTCCACATCCCTATTTCTTCTTAGGCCCTGCAACTCAGAACAAATGTGAAACCCACATCCTGTATCAAGTACCCAAGAAATAGCATGCGATGAATCATTAGATTTAATAGTGTAAATACCTACGTAGGACGGCTTGATATTTCCATCCTTGATATCTTGCAGATATTTCGGGCAGCTTCGTTTCCAATGCCCTATTTCGTGGTAGTGGTGGCACTCTGCCTCCTTGGGGTTGGAGTTGGGTTTAGCAGAACCAACTTTGGTTCCACTAAAAGAGGTACCATCATGGGACTTTCCTTTATGGTGGCCCTTTGAGGGAGCCTTCCTCTTCTTACCCTTTCCTTGCCCAATTGCCAAGACTGGGGCAGCAACAGGAGTTGGAGTTGATGCAACATATTTATCTTTGAGGTTGCTCTCAGCAGTCCTTAATAAGCCCTGAAGCTTGCTCAAAGAGGCATCCTCCTTGTTCATGTGGTAGGTCATGCAGAACTGGTTGTAGCAGGGAGGCAAGGAGTGAAGGATGATGTCAATTGCCAGCTCTTCATCAAAGTTAACATTTAACTTTAGCAGGCGATCAACATACGTTTGCATCTTTTGCAGATGAGCAGTACGGGACTCTCCATTACTCATTTTGGCAGTGATCATCGAAGTGATGATCTTGTACCTTTCTTGCCTAGCGCTCTGGTGGTACCGGTCCAGCAGATCTTGATGCATCTCATAGGGGTACATGTCCTCATAGGACTTCTGGAGTTCTGCAGTCATAGTCGCCAGCATGATGCAATGAACTTTCGTGGCATCACGCTCGTAGGCCTCAAAGGCAGTGATTTCTTCAGCAGAGGCAGTGTTGATGTTGATTTCCTTCAGCTTCTCATTGAGTACATACTCTTTGTCCTCATAACGAGTGACCATTCGGATGTTGCGGATCCAATCATTGAAATTGGACCCATCAAAGATCACTCTCCCACACAAGTTCATGAGTGAGAACGAGCCAGCGGAATTTGAGTCGGAAGCGTTGTTCATGTTCGACATCTGAAATAGAAAAGAGACAAAGTTTGATTAGATAAGAATCCCCAATTAAACACCCAAATGAGAAATTAGGGCTAGGATCCAACAACATTATTTACAAATTAGAAGAGGGATGCCGTAATCTAACTAGCAAATAATTTGAAGGTAAGTGAATGACGATTCACTAATTTCCACCATGAAAAACAAATTAAGGATAAGTTTTAAATGTATTGAAAACTCCTAGATCTTTTGAGATTCACTGAACCTTTCAATGGCATGTTTAAATCTCGATATGCCCCTGAAGTTTGTGACTGGGATGCCGAGGATCACAAAGCGGGTGTGAATAACCATGCAAATATACATGGTGCCCCCAATGTTACAGTCACCTATTCGACGTGTCGGTTAACCACACACGCTCCATCGAACTATGACAAACATCGAGTCACCCTTTGCCACATTTGCTTAGAGCCCAATTAGTGTGCCGGTTAACCACACACGCTCCACTAACGTCTTAGCAAGGGTACAGAGTGTAATTTCATGGAATTGCATCAATTCACTTTTGCCTAAAGTAACTAGGATTGAGTTTTTTTTTTTAAAAAATTTAGTTACTTTATAAGTTCATTATAGTTTTAATGAGGAAATGTTTGCCCTATCCTACCCGTTCGGCTAACGACCCTCCACTAGTCAAGGGTGCGGTGGGTAAGAGTGGATACCCAATGATGGTCATTTTACAGGCCGCTTCCTTAAACACCCCTTATAGACCAGCTTCGTGAATGAGGCCTACTAACGGTAAGACTATTATTTATGTTAGACATATATATATATATATATATATATATATATATATATATATATATATATATATATATATATATATATATATATTTGAATTATTTAAATTCAAACCCTAGAATTCTACAAGTTTAAAATTCAACCTTATATTAATCTTATAATAAATAAAGTATAAGGTTGAATTTTAAACTTGTAGAATTCTAGGGTTTGAAATTTAAATAATTCAAATTAAACTTTTAATCAAAATTTAAATTTCAAAACTTCAGGGCAAGTTTTGAACTTTTCACAACACATAGGATCAAATGGCAAATAATTTAAATTAAACATTTAATTTAATGATTATCTAAATCTGATCTATTCTATTTTAATCACAAGATAATTCATCAAATAAATCAAATAATCAAATTTTATCATATAAGGAATTTATTATTTAATTAATTGGTAATTATCTTTTGTTTTGGTAAGAATAATCATATAGAAGCAATAAAAATCGGATTTTATTTGTTAAACACAGTTTTAGTAATTATCATATAGCAAAACAGCAAGAAATCCCGAGATATCCTCTCTGACAACTAAAACTCGCCGAGTTCCCAATGTGAACTCGTCGAGTTCCTCATTGGGATTCGACGAGTTCTTCTGACAGATGGCCAAAAATCAAATTTTCAAAGCATGAATGAAATACTAGGCATCAAATACAATAGAAACCAATCAAGGCTCTGATACCACTGATGGGTTTGATCCAAAACAACATCATATGCGTTCATGCAAACCCTAAAGCTTGGATCTAGGTTTCTCTATTGTACATGCAATTCATCCAAGACTTATAAACCCTAGATCTAGCATGCATATTTCGAAATTAACATAAGAAATCAGATCTAGATGATTACCTCTTATACAATGGATTGAATCTTCTTGTCTTGGAGCTTAGAGTCACAAATGTCACTCCTCTAATGGCTTACAAACACGACAAGCAAGAGGATGCTAATTGAGATAGAGGGAATGGCACAATTTCGGCTGTGAATGCTCTTAGGGTTTTCAGTGGCCGAAAATTAGATGCCCTAGGGTCTTATTTATACTGGTGCTGCTAGGATTTCCAGTGGCCGAAAATTGAATGCCCTAGGGTCTTATTTATACTGGTGCTGCTAGGGTTTCAGTCAAAACCCTAATAGATAGCTTAGGCCTTAAGCAGTCCAAGGAAGCTTCTGGAATAGGGCCTCTATGGCCGAAATTAGGATGGACACATCCTTAATTTCGTCCAAGCCTTAGTCCATAAGCCTTCTCAGCCCAATACTCAACTATCACACATTTTACAGTTTAAGTCCCCGTTATTTAATTAATGTCTTTTAGTCACAGAATTAATTCTTAATTAATTCTTGTCTAATACTAATTAAATTATATGATTTCTCTTTTAATATATTATTCATATAATATGTTAATAAACCATAACAACCTCTCACTTAATAAATCATCCTATCATGTTGCTTTGGTGAAGGCAACCCAAAAGGACCATGCACAATCGGGTCAAGTACTTACCAAATATAGTTACGGGCTTAGACACTAATCCAATACTTCTTTCACTTATGGTTTAGTTATTGACTAGTTTCTTAGACATTTTTGTTTGTTGTTTTAAATTTGGATATGTCTAAATTATGGTTTAATTATCTAGTACTAGTTCATTTGGTGTATTAACAAGCGCATTGTTTATATTAGTCACTATAAATGTTAGTTTAAGACTAAACTTTGGTTTAAAACTATAGCAGGTTAGGGACCAAATGTCATTATATTTGAGACTAATATTCAGTCACTAGAAAATCAGGTTAGGGAGCAAATGTCATTGTATCTGAGACTGGCATTCAGTTACTGAAAAATCTGGTTAGGGGTTGAATTAAAATGTATCTGAGACTGACATTCGGTAACTAAAAATCGGGTTAGGGACCAAATGAAAGTGTATATGAGACTGATATTCAATCAATAAAAATCTAGTTAGAGACAGAAGATGATACCATTTGAGACTGATATTCAGTATTAAATAGATATTATCAGGGACTGATATGACTTGAGTAAGGATTTTAATGAAGCGTATTGGAGACTGAATGATATAGTATGTAAGACTGATTTTTAGTCCCCAAAAGTTATTATCAGGGACTGATCTTATATGAAATCGTGGATTTAAAGAAAACACATTTAAGACTGAATTTGATATTATGAGGGACTGATTATCTGTCTTTGATACTATTACATATTAAGGACTGATTTTCAGTCCCAAATATAAAAAAAAACACTATCTAGGACTAGGTTTCTGGGACTAGCTTAGGACTAGCGAAATCAGTCCCTGATTCTCATTAGAGACTGATTACTAACCATCAAAGACTGAATATGTCAATCTCTGGTACCCCTTTTTCTTGTAGTGATGTAGGTTTGTCCCATATTGGCGGGTGAAATTGATTTCTACAATGTCTATGCACCACTCTGTGACACACTACTAAGAAACTACTACAAAACCTTAATCCAGTGGCTATGTAAGAATAAGGTTATGTAGGTATCTTATTCCATAAAATATAGAACATATAGCATGCAACACAATTTATATAATAATAAAAAAGGATGCAAAGTATCATACTCATTTAGTTTAGTGCTAAATGAAAGAAATAGCAATTACTTTATTTATTTCTTTATTTAACCTACTATTCTCATTTCTGTCTATTACAACAATGTACTTTCGTTTTTTTTCTTATTAGCGCATTGTGCTTTGAATATCCTACCAAATTGTCACATTGTAATTTCTATTCTTTTTTAAAAAGATATTGTACTTTCGAAAATCTACCCAATTAGAGCAGTGGAAATAGCTTTGCAGCTTTGCATTTGAATGATAGTGCTATAACTAGGTAGATTTTTCATAAGTACAATCTTGTATATGAAGAAATGAAACTAGGATGCTATAGTGAACAATAATGGAAGTACAATGCTTTTTCCGCATTTAACTCTATAATTAGTCGGCCATACAAGCACTTAGTAAAATATGATTGAGCTACATTGTGAAGACATGATGTTTTGAATTAGGTCCAGAACTTTGATCCTTGCACTGATGATTATGTTTTCTCATCTGAAAGGTGCAAGGTGCTCTTCACGCCCGGAATATCTCATGGACACATTGCATGTACTTTTGTCCTCTAAAACTAGGATGCTATAACAAACATAGCAAGGAAAGTACGATAATTTTTCTTGCATGTAACCCGTGATTTATGTGCCATAGTATTGTTACATGGACAAACAGCCCAACAAGAACTTTTCCTACTATCACTCATCTTATTGAAAATTGTATTAATGTCTGGATATACAGGTAAGTCGAACTAGTCTACACTTAACTAAATCTTGGATGCAAAACTCCTAACTTTTTACAAATTTGTCCCTAGTCGTATTTTACACCATCATTTATCCAGACAACATTTCACAGGGAGAAAAAAAAAAGAAACAAGGCACAAGTTAGCATGTCACACAAAAGTTACATTTGATTTATAATGAATTGGTAGTGGTCACATGGATGCACGGGTCCTAGTAACATCCTCAAAGTACACTGTTGTAGACAAACTAAAGCTTCGAGTAGTGACTCCTTGGCGACCAGGGTACTATAAGAAAGATGTAACAGCATCGGTGTTGGCAAAAAATAAATAAAAGATTATAATATCCAAATCTAATAAGTTAATGTTAAAAAATGATAGGTTGGAGGATATGTGGTAGGCTATAAAGGAGTTGTACTTACCATAGTAAGATCAGGCGCAATACAGTCCCAAGCTACCAGCCAAAAAGAGCATTAGCATTGCTAATGATCTCATCATTCCTTCAAGGAAAACTTAATTCCTCCATCTTTCACAAATGATAAAGGGTCATTTACAGCATATGATTTGGATTAACAAAAGTTGAAATTATCAAAAAAAAAAAAAAAATTTACTTCTCATGGTATTGCTACATTTGTAGAGGGTGAAAAAATGAAAATTGTTCTTGTGATGTACTCCCTCACTTAGTGATGTGCTCTCAGGAAGAAGGTACTTCGAATTGGAAACAAGAAATAAAAAAAATAAAAAATAAAAAAAATAGGGATGATGGTTATATAGCATATTTTTTTTGTACAAATCATATAAACAAATAAAATTTGAAACATAAATAAGGCAAACAGGTTAAAATAAAAGGTGCCCTGAAGATAAAACCATGTGTTGTCTCTGACTCAAGAAAGCAAAAAAATTGCAAATATGTTTTTGAAGAAATATACATAAAGCACATGCACCCAGCCCGGATAGGTAAAATACCAAGTAAAATTTAGAAAAATGAAATAGAGGAAAAAAAGACGTCTCTATTCATAAAGAGATATTATAAATAAATGCTGAAACAAACATATTCTTGGCTTATCCGGCTGCTAAACACTAATTTAACCAAAATCAGAAAATATAATGATTTTAATAGATACAAAAAAAAGTAAATAACATAATCGTTTTTTAGCATTGTCCTTGAAAATCCGACTTTAATTTTTCATGAATTGGTTCAATGGGGAGTTTACAACCAACTACCGTTTGTTCTTCAAGAGGTTCCAAAGAGCAAGACAAATGAGCATAGTAAATGACGTTACAACTTACAACAGCACACAACCAGCTGCAAAGAATTCTTCAACCATGCTTCTTCTCTCACAATATATAAAGAGAGACACAACACACATAATAACATATATGCCTGATACAGCTTCTTCTATGCCAATATCTAAAATGAACCACATTTCTTATTATTTGTTGTTAGTTTTTTCACTTTATTTTCTGGGTTTCTGTGTTGCAAGAAAGGATAACCAGATCACCAACCTCAACAAATTGATCGAGTCAAGAAGATCAGAGAATCCGCCACATGTCAAACCATGGACAGAAGAAGATACATCAAACTTATCTCCACTTTCTATTGTCCCTCAACAAGGGTCAAAGGAAGAAGATATGATTGACAAGTTGCCAGGCCAACCACAAGTCGATTTTGATCATTATTCAGGCTATGTAACAGTCGATTCAAAAGCAGGAAGGGCGTTGTTTTATTACTTTGCTGAATCACCTCACAATTCTTCAACCAAACCTCTTGTCCTATGGCTCAATGGAGGTAATGCATCTATTATGATAAAAGTCTATGTGAAAAAACAAAACAATAACGCATTATTTTCACACAAAAACCGACTTAAAATAATGTAAAACTAGTAATGATGGTATTATACAGGGCCAGGATGCTCGTCATTTGGATACGGAGCCATGGAAGAACTTGGACCCTTCCGAGTCAACAGTGATGGGAAAACACTCTACCGCAATGACTATGCATGGAACAATGGTAACAAAAATTGATGAGGGCATTCATGTCTTTTTCACATACAAAAGCGAGTACATTTCAAATAATTTCATTTTGTCCCAGTTACATATCCTGTTTCTGTGAATACAATGTGAAAGCCTAAATACTGAAAATTTTGACAGCGGCTAATGTACTATTTTTGGAATCGCCTGCTGGAGTTGGGTTCTCGTATTCGAATAGATCATCTGACTACACGACAGGAGACAAGCAAACAGCGAAAGACTCATACACTTTCCTCATCAACTGGCTTGAAAGATTCCCTGAATACAAAACCCGAGATTTCTTTATTACAGGTGAAAGCTATGCAGGTCACTATGTACCTCAACTCGCATCCCTCATTCTCTCAGAAAACAAGAAAACTAACGGAACAGTCGTTAATCTTCGTGGGATTGCAGTAAGTAATTATCGTACTGACATGACAGTACATGACAGGACAGGTTGTACTCCTTTTGTTCCACACTAAAAGGCGGGACAAGGACTCACTCTTGATCACTTGTTTGTGCAAAAGACATAAATGCCGTTATCATCCTTGTCATCTATCGTGTGTACTATGCCACGTAAGGACTAATACCAAATGTGTATGTCTTGTGATTGTGTAGATTGGGAATGCTTGGATTGATGACAATACATCTTATGAAGGGATGTATGACTACTATTGGACACATGCCCTAAACTCTGATGAGACAAATGAAGGTATCAACAAGTACTGTGACTATGTTACTGGGAACTTCTCAGAAGAGTGCTACAAGTATCAAAGCCAGGGAAACGGTGAATACGGTGGAATTGATATTTACAACATTTATGCACCATTTTGTGATGATACTACACAAAAATCTGGAACCACCGGATCTGTAAGTCTCTGATTCTATAATAATAAAATATATCCTACTCTTTTAATTAAGGGATAATGGAAGAAATAGCGACATATTTTGCTCACTTGTTTTATCGTAGCGTATTACTGTTGTTCACACAACATTGTAATTTCAAATCTTTTTTCTTATTAAGATTTACCTATTTATAGCAATCTACATTCAGTTTATTTTTCATGATGACATTGAAGTTTAGAAAATCTACCCAATTATAGCAATGGAAATTGATTTTTATTTAGATGGCATCACAATAATTGGGTAGATTTTCCAAATTATATTGTTGTGAAAGGTTGAAATATAAGTAGGATGCTACAATTAACAAATTAACAAAATTACGTTGCTATTTCTTTCATTTAGCCTATAATTATTCGACCATAAAACCAATTATTAAATCTAATTGAAATACATATGATGTGTTGAACTAGGTCAAGACCTTTGATCCTTGCTCTGATGATTATGTTGACTCATATCTAAATCGAGCAGACGTGCAAGAAGCTCTTCATGCCCGAAATACATCATGGTCACATTGCGGGTACCTTTTTCACAAAAACTAGGATTCCATAATAAACATATCAATGAAAGTATGTTGTTATTTCTTGCATATAACCCCTGATTTTTTGTATAGCGGTGTTGGATGGACAGACAGCCCAACAACCATTTTGCCTACTATCACTCAACTTATTGAAAATGGAATTAGTGTTTGGATATACACGTTAAGTTCACCTACTCTACCATCCAACTTAGCATGGTCTATACACAACAGAAACTTACATTTGATTTATAATGAATTGGCAGTGGTGACACGGATGGACGGGTCCCAGTAACATCTTCAAGGTACTCTATAAATAAGTTGAAACTTCCGGTAGAGATTGCTTGGAGACCATGGTACTATAACAAAGAGGTACATGATATTTAAAACTGAAATCACATTGAATAACAGTATACATGTTCATGAAATAAATGTATAAATGCAAAGTAGTTGATGATAAAAATGTTATAGGTTGGAGGATATGTGGTAGGCTACAAAGGAGTTGTACTTACCACAGTAAGAGGAGCAGGGCATTTAGTTCCAAGCTACCAGCCAGAAAGAGCATTGCAAATGATCTCATCATTCCTTCAGGGGAAACTTCCTCCATCTTTGGCATAATTACCTTAAATGCCACTGAGTAGTTTTAGTTTCTCACTTGTTAGAATCAAATAACTATGAACAGCAATGAATCTGAGTTTGATTGATTGCTTTATATTCTATTAGGATGAAAGATTAACAAAAATAGAAGGAGATGAAATCTGAAGACTGTGATGCGGATTTTATGAGTGTTTAAATTGTTGTGATGAAGGTAAACCCTCAAAGTTTTCTTGACTAAAGTCAGAGGAAAGTACTTGTACCAGATTGTATTTGAAATAAAAATCTCCAGGTGTACCAGATTATAACTTTAAATGCAATGATACATGCCTCCATAATAATTGC
Organism: Lactuca virosa; assembly: GCF_052849685.1. Classification (NCBI taxonomy): domain Eukaryota; kingdom Viridiplantae; phylum Streptophyta; class Magnoliopsida; order Asterales; family Asteraceae; genus Lactuca; species Lactuca virosa. The sequence goes on from NC_136429.1 coordinate 310,323,530, forward strand.
ATAATGTCCAGGTGTAGCAAAAAGAGCAAATTTGATGATATATGCATCAGAAACTAGAGAGCTACAACAAACAATCCCCATGTAAATCAATGATAACAACCTAGAAAACTATCATGATAGAAAAATGCACTGAATCTTTGAAAAAAGTTAAAGTGTAGGAAGTAAAAGTATAAAATAGATAAGAAAAAAACGGATAATTACAAGAGAAGTGATGAACAACCCCTAACAACAACTAGGCGATTAGAGAATTAATCAGCCGTGTGAAGTCTCAAATTACAGTTTTTTTATGGTTCCACTGATTCACAGCTCCACCCCACGATCTACCAGCTGATGGTTCCCCCACTCCCAAGTTCCTCCACTTCTTTGGATCTTTGTAACTCCCCCCAGAACTTGTGGATGAAACAACCTAAATCCCTAAATTGCAGTACCCACGATCTTTGGATAAATCAACCCACGATCCCACTCATTTTCATAACTGCTCATTTGTCCCTGAAGTTATTAGGCTCAAGGGAGGAGTGCGGATTTGGCCGCACTCAATGCCACAACACCGCGCCCTATCCGGTTTTGGATGCGGTTTGCGCGCATCTCCCAAAAACGGTCGCTCTCTCTTTTTTTTTTTTTTTTTTTTTTCTCTCTTCATTCACGTGTGTTTCTCTCTGTGCTCTTTTCTCTAACCTCTCTGTGGCTCCTACGTGTCAAAAGAGGAAGTGTGGTTCTTGTGGCACCACTCCCTCCAGCCTATAAGGCTGTTGGGTGGTGTGGGTATTATGTTATTAATTTTATCACACCCAAAAGGTGTCACATCCTCATCCTTGTCATACATTGATGTTATAACACCCAAAAATGAAAATGGGCAACACCAAATAACATGTGATAACACCGTTTATTTTTTATTTTATTTTTTAATTTTTTTGATGTTTTTAATTTCTATATGTCCAATTTCTTTTTTTCTTATTTATGTCATAATATTTATAATTATCATATAAATTAAATCATAAATTAAAAATAACATTTAAAAAGTAAAAACAAAATTTTATTAAATCATATATTAAAAACAACATTAAAAAAATTTCAACAAATGATGAAAACAATTAAAAACTTAAAAACCAAAAAAAAAGATGAGAACAATTACATTTTTTAACCTAAATTATTCATCTGCAGTACCATCGTAGATATTATCTTCCAAGTCTTCTCGAAGTTGCTTGTCTTTTCATTGGTCTTGAATGTCAACGACTCTATGTAAGTATTATGTTGTCCCTTGTTCCGTAAGAGAATACTTCGCAATGTTTTGTCCTTTATCTTCAATTACCATGTTATGTATTATGATACATGCAGACATAATATCTCGTAGAGTGTCCAAGTGATATGGTCGTGCCATATTATCAACTATGTATCATTTTGTTTTCAGAACTCCGAAAGCACATTCCACATCCTTACGTGCTCCTTTTTGTCTTCTCTTCAAAAATTTGTCTCTTGGTTCTATCGGGTGTCGAAACGCCTTCACAAACGTGGAATATGGTGGATATATTCCATCCGTGAGGTGATACCTAAACTTATACTCATGGCCATTCACTCTGAAAGGAGCATCCGGTGCCTTTCCTGTCAAAAGGTCCTGAAATATTGGTGAATGATCAAGAACATTTACATCGTTGTTAGAACTCGCAACTCCGAAAAAAGCATGCCAAATCCATAAGTCTGCTGAAGCAACAACCTCTAATACTAACGAAGGCGCTCCAAGATGGCCACTTGTGTATTGACCTTTCCATGACACATGACAATTTCTCCATATCCACTTTATGCAATAAATGCGTCCAAGCATACTCGGAACACCATGTCGATCTTCATGCGCCGCATATAGTTGTTTCGTGTCATTCAATGAAGGTTTGCGCAGGTATTTGTCACCGAAGGTTTTGATAATGTCACACCCCCAAACCAGAACGGCGGAATCGTTCGAGGGTGGATGACTTCATGTAGTATCATAACAGTTGAGTACATAGTAAAGAAAGCAAACACAACCATCATAAATATAATTTAAAAAGTTACATTGTTGGTAGTATTACATGTTTCAAAGGAAATTACATTATGATGATATAATAAGTTTGGAATTTGACCCCTTAGCGTTCCTTCCCCAAAAGCTGTTGTTATACCTGTATTACTGAATCCCTGAGAAATACAAGTAGTTTTGAAAAAGTGTCAACAATTAAGTTGGTGAGTTCATAAACGTTTTTGTATTAAAGTTGTATGCCTTTCTGTAAAAGTGACTTTGTTGGTTTCTTAGAAAATCCAATATTTTCCATAAATATGTAGTAGTTTTAAATGATTCGAAAACCAAAATGCATAAGTATTTTCCCTATCTAAAATAGTGTAAGTGGATTTATATATGTATATATAAACAAATAAGACGTTTGATAGTCCCATAAATCAAATGTTCTAGTACTTTGTGTGAGTTTTATAACCATGCTAATGATCCAGACTGCCTGTAACAACGTTCTTCAGGCGTTGAAATGATATGACGTTTGTCACCCCAGACCTGCCGGTCTAACTGTAGCTAACAGTTTAGGCGCGGGATTGTCAATCCCGTATAGATCTATACACAAGTATCGCGCTTTCCCTACAGGAGATTATGGTTTATAACACAGGACTTGAAATGCATACTTGAAAGTACGTGAAGTTAAATATCTCACAAAAGTTTGTATCAAATAGATATACGTATGAAAAGTCCATTTTTCTTGTAAATGTAAGTGTTTCATTTCTATAGTGTTTTTAGAGTGCAAAATATCATGAATATCTCGTAAACTATACCTATTATAGTTTTTCAAAAGTGTGTTTCATTTGAATGATAAACCTTAATGTATTATCAACCTTGCATGTAAAGTAAAACATTTGTGATAGCGTTATTTACTTATTTAACATATATACACAAAATGTAGATAAAGTATTTGAAACTGTATGTAACGATTTGCAATATAAGTTTTTCTTGCGTTTCACTTGTATTACCCCCCTAAAATGTAGTAAAAACGTGAAAATATAGGGGTATGAACTCACCTGGAAAGTGTGGTGATTTGAAGAAAACGAGACTTTTCTCGGGCAGCACTTCGACCGGAAGGAAGTGAGTTTCTCGGGTATTTCAAAGCTTCGGACCTTCTTCGGGACTTCGATACGTAACCGGGGCGTCGGGGTAGTCTCGAGGGGCTCGGAAGTGAAAAAGTAGGAGAGAAATGGTGTAAATTAGCAAATGGAGTCGGCACCCTCGCATCCTTATTTATAGAGGTGGAGGCAGCTTCGTACGTTGGGCGTACTCCGAAGTTACGTTGGGCGTAACGCGTCCGCAGCGCGTACGCTGGGCGTACTCCGAAGTTACGCGGTGCGTACTTCATGCATGACGCCTTCTTCGGATAACGCATCTCGGATGGCACGTGCTAGAGGTGTAGGGGGAGACGTGGCCAATCCGAGGCCGCGTACCGAGTACGCTGGGCGTAACCTCGTACGCTATGGCGTACTCCCTCTCGGTTTGTGTGCCCCGATCTTCTAAATTGCATAACTTTCGCATACGAGCTCTGTTTTTGACGTTATTTATATCCACGCGTAGGTGAGAACATAATCTACAACTTTCATTTAGACTTTGTTGGAAAATTTGGACTTTATTTTTAATTATTTATTTTTAATAGGCCGTGACAGGAAAAGACCGTTAAAAATTCATAACTTCTTCATCAGATGTCCGTTTTCGTCAGTCTTTTTACCGTTGTATTAGTATTGTCGAGAGCTTCACTTCTCATTTAATTCGTGTCGGCTAAATATCGCTCGATCTCTATTTCGAGTTTTTAGCTGTCTGCAGCTACTCCGAAACTTAGAAAAATCATAACTTCTTCATACGAAGTCAGATTTGGACGTTCTTTTTATGTACGTTCACGGTTTAATGATATCTACAACATTCTTTTAGATACTTAAGGCTAAAAAGTATTTTATTGGAATTTCTGTTTTACGCTTAACAGTGTTTTTCCGGTTTTTCAGCGGATTTTTCGATTGGTCATAACTTCTTCGTTATAACTCGTATTTTTGTGTTCTTTATATTTCTGAAAACCTTGTTACGATATCTAATACTTTATGCAACCAAATTGAAACTTTAGAATATTTTATTTTTGATGCTATTTTTATTATCTCAAAATAGATTACAATACTTGACTTAGGTCATTACATTGACTTGAAATATCGGGTTGTCACATTATCCCCCCGTTAGAGAGAATTTTGTCCCAGAATTTATTCTAAGATAAGTATTTATGGACTAGGGAAAAGGTGTGGGTATTTTTGGTTCATCTGATCTTCGCGTTCCTAGGTGTATTCAGGTCCTCGCTTTGCATTCCAGCGAACCTTCACAATGGGTATGCAACTTTGTTTTGTCCTTTTAATTTCCCTATCCATGATTTCTACGGGTTCTTCTACAAAGTGGAGACTCTCATTGATTTCGATTTCGTCCAGAGGGACGACGAGGGTCTCGTCGAACAAACACTTCTTTAAGTTTGACACATGAAAGGTAGGGTGTATGTTATTGAGTTCCTGCGGTAATCAAAGCTTGTACGCTACCGGGCCGATCCTGGCAAGGATCTCGAATGGTCCGATATACCTTGGATTTAGTTTCCCACGTTTTCCAAAACGTATTAGTCCCTTCCAGGGTGAGACCTTCAATAACACTCGGTCCCCAACCTGAAATTCCAAGGGCTTCCGTCTTTTGTCCGCATAACTCTTTTGTCTGTCTCTTGAAGCTTTTAGTCGTTCCCGGATTTGGACAATCCTCTCGGTCGTTTCTCTTATAATTTCTGGGCCGGTGAGAGTGCTGTCAGGTACTTGTCCTTTAGCTAGTTGTGTGTCGCCCACTTCAGCCCAACACAGAGGTAATCTGCACTTTCGACCATAGAGGGCTTCAAATGGAGCAACCTTGATGCTGGTGTGATAGCTATTGTTGTACGAGAACTCGACTAGTGGTAAATGGGTATCCCATGCCACACCAAATTCGATCACACAAGCTCTTAGAATATCTTCCAAGGTTTGAATGGTCCTCTCACTCTAACCGTCGGTTTGTGGATGGTAAGCGATACTCATGTCTAGTCTCGTCTCTAGAGATTTTTGTAGTGACTGCCAGAACCGTGAGGTGAATCTACTATCTCTGTCGGAGATAATGGATATTGGTACACCATGCAGTCGCACAATCTCTCTGATGTAAGTTCGAGCTAGTTTCTCCATTTTGCTAGTTTCCTTTATTGGTAGGAAGTGCGCGGATTTGGTTAATCTATCGACGATCACCCAAATGGTGTCAAGTCCGCCCATTGTTTTGGGTAACTTGGTTATGAAATCCATGGTTATCCGCTCCCACTTCCACTCAGGTATTTCAGGTTGTTGTAACAATCCCGAGGGCTTTTGGTACTCTATTTTGACTTTGGCGTAAGTCAGACATTTGCCTACATAGGCAGCAATTTCGGCTTTCATGTTCGGCCACCAATACAATCTCTTGAGGTCCAGATACATCTTTTCTGAACCGGGATGCACGGAGTATCGAGTCTTATGAGCCTCATTCATGACAACGTCTCTGAACCCACCAAACTTCGGTGTCCAGATTCGATTCATGAAGTAACGAACTCCGTCACCCTTGATTTCAAGATTCTTATCCATTCCTCTTAAAGATTCACCAGCCACGTTTTCTGTTTTCAAGGATTCCTCTTGTGCTTCCTTGATTTGCGTGGACAGGTGTGAATGGATCGTCATGGTTAAGGATTTCACTCGGCGGCCCGAGTATTCCTTTCGACTGAGGGCATCAGCTACTACATTAGCTTTTCCCGGATGATAACAAATCTCGCATTCGTAATCGCTTAGTAGTTCAACCCATCGTCTCTGTCTCATGTTGAGTTCTTTTTGGTTGAGAATGTGCTAAAGGCTCTTATGATCGGTGAAGATTGTGCATTTCGTGCCGTAGAGATAGTGCCTCCAGATTTTAGGGCGAAAACGACTGCTCCCAGTTCTAAGTCGTGGGTAGTGTAGTTGACTTCGTAATTCTTGAGTTGTCTCGAGGCGTATGCGATGACCTTTCCTCGTTGCATTAAGACACATCCCAAACCTTGGTTTGATGCGTCGCAATAAACCACGAAGTCTTCTGTTCCTTCTGGCAGGGATAATATAGGTGCGCTGCATAGGGCTTGTTTCAACGTCTGAAACGCAACGTCTTGCTTTTCTCCCCAGTTGTAGGTTACACCGTTCTGAGTCAGGGCGGTAAGTGGTTTGGCAATCTTTGAGAAGTTCTGTATGAACCTTCGGTAATAGCCTGCAAGGCCCAAGAATTGTCGGATTTCCGTTGGAGTTCTTGGAGCCGATGTAACAAATCGTTATTTCAAACCTATGTAATAGTATAGGTCAATGTGTATTTCTTTTTATGATAATAAAGAGAAATTTTAGCATAATGTGCATATTTACATAATTGACCCTCAAAAATAAATTATTTAGCAATCTCGATTGGGATGAACCAAGTGATAGAGATTGTAACAAGGTTTGCAAAAACATAAAGAACACTAAAATCCGAGTTATAACGAAGAAGTTATGACCAATCGAAAATCCGCGACAAAACCGACAAAGCACTGTTCAGTGTAAAAATTGAATTTTCAATAAAAGGCTTTTTAGCCTTAACAATCTAAATGAAAGTTGTATTATATGTTAAACCGAGAACTTTCATAAAAAGATCGGAAAAATATGACTTCGTATGAGGAAGTTATGATTTTTCTAAGTTTCAGTATAGTAGTGTACAACTAAAAACTCGAAATAAAGATCGAGCGATTTTTAGCCGACACAACCTAAACGAGAATTGAAGGTCTCGTCGATAGTAGTACAACGGTAAAAAGACAGACAAAAACGGACGTCGGATGAAGAAGTTATGAATTTTTAACGGATTCCCGTCCCGGTCTGTTTAAAATAATAATATTATAAATAAAGTCAAAATTAGCCGACAAAGTCTAAACAAAAGTCGTAGGGTATGATTTTACCTACGCGTGCATATAAAGAACGCCAAAAACGGAGCTCGTATGCGAAAGTTATGATTTTCGCAAGTTTTGGCACAAAAATAAAGAAAAATAGGAAAAACCGGGCAATTTCGCATGCCACGTCACCCTCGCACGTGGCAGCTGCTGATTGGACCGAGCCCTCGGCCAATAAAAGCCATGCCAGGGCTTTCGAAGAAATCCCATTTTTCACACCAAATTTCACACACATTCACCCTTTTCACTTCCATAAGCTCTCATACAACCCCTAAAGCCCCGGTATCAAGTCTCGAACCCTAAGCAAGCCTCGAAGCCCCGAGATTCCCGAGAAGTAACCTCTTTCCTGTCGAAACTCTGCCCAATTTGAGCCGGTTTCTCGACAAACAAACTCCTTTTCGTGAAACGAAACTCCGTCCGATTCACCACCTATCAAGTGAGTACATACCCCTGTATTTTCATAATTTCTACTGTTTTAAGGGGGGGGGGGGGGGAATACAAGCATAACACAAGAACTTTGTGTTATAAAATGATGATTTCAAATCATGATAAAACAACATTAAATCATTAAAAATACTCAAAACATTAAACTCTTTTATCATCTTATATTTTTCCCCAAAATTCATGTTTGTATATATATATATATATATATATATATATATATATATATATATATATATATATATATATATATATATATATATATATATATATATATATATATATATATATATATATATAACTAAGATTTAAAAGGCTTACGACTGATAACTCATTTTGGGTCCTTTTCCTTGTTTGGATGTGGGCTTATAGTACCGGTTATTTGTCCGAGTGTCGTTTAAATTTTACTTATATATAAAATTGTATATGTATATAAATATAATAGTTATTTCATCAGTTTAACTACCTTTGTAACATGATGAGCAAGGGATTACATGCAAACAAGGTTATATACACATTCATAAAGCACATATAAATTATAATATGTATAATTTATACATAGAACAATAATTCATGATACAAGAATACACAGTCTTACAAGAAACTAGGGTTTTGATACAGAACAAATCAAGGTTTACACTTATCAAATACATGTTTGGAATACTAAATCAAGAACATACTGTCAATCATTTATTTCAGAATGATTGGGTTTTGATTCAAGAACATACATGTTCGGAATACTAAGTCAAGAACATACTGTCAATCATTTATTTCAGAATGATTAGGTTTTCATAACTAATATACATGTAACGTTTATATGCTTTTTATGAGACATTCAATTCAGGTTGTTTAATTCATTTTAGACAACATAGGAAAAGCCCTGACATTATAACTAGAATCTCCAGCCGGGGATTGAAACAAGTGTGTGTAGATCTATATCGGGATTGACAACCCTGCACTCAGGCTGCTAGCTACAGTCAGGCTTACAAGCCGATGAGTGGCAATTGTTATCACCAGTTTAAACTCCCACAAAGCGTTTGTTTCAGGCCATCAGTCATAGTATGGTTATAATAACTCATTAAAAAGATATTAACAATACGTTAGTGTATAAACAACTAAACGAAAGTACACCTTCAAAGTACCAGTTTACAGAATACAAAATACAATGGTTCAATACAGTTTTCAATAACAAATGGTGGAGCCAGGCACACTCTCAGTTACAAGTTTTCATAAAGTAATACAAATACAAAACATTAATACACAGAGAACGGTTTTATGGGAATAAAACTACTTTTCAGATACAACAAAAAATATAGGATTTTCTGGAACAAGTTACATATACAAGATACAGAGACATCCTTTAAACATAAACACTTATGCACTCACTCAACTTTATGTTGATACTCTCTTTTCAAATTACTTGTATTCTCAGGGAAATAATACACAGGTACTCCCCGAGCTTTTTGAGAAGATGGAGCTATGTTGAGTCACATCTTCTTTTGTATAACTATATTTTGGTTCAATATACAATGATTGAACACATGTAAATACTTATACTTTCTAAATACAATGGTTGTTTGTACTTTGATTACTATGATGCATGTGTTGTGATACTACAATTGAAGTCCTCCACCCCCAGATGTTTCCGCCGTCTGGTTTGGGGGTGTGACAGATTGGTATCAGAGCAATGTTTATAGTGAACTCAGTATATCAATCCATAAAAGATATACAAACTATAAATACATCGGGGCAAGGAGCTCTGACTACAAGTATACTTTTTTAAAATTTAAGTATTTTTATAAGAAGTATACTAACACTCATACCGACAAGTACAATATCACAGTCATAAGAGCATACTCATACTTACAAGTACAATATCACAATCATAAGAACTTAAAAGTATTTGGATGTTGAACACTATAGTCAAACTTGGGCAGTTATGTAATCATATCTGGAATTAATATAGCCTGATCAACTATATTGATTTGAGATATGACCAACATGTGTTTGGGAGTGATAGTGGTGTTGCGACATGTCTAAAACTTATCATACACATGCAGAAGAACTATAGGACAGAACACACAGATTAAAATACTACGGAGAGTATTTTACTAACCTTACTTCTATTACAGAACTTATGGCTGAACCCAATTTACCGGGAGACCCCTACAATCCACAGAATGCAGGCTGGATCACAGACTCAGACGAAGAACCCTTTGAGGACAGCGAGTCAAGTGGTACGGATACAGAGCCACAAGTATGCAACCCTGTGGTACGGATACATAAACTATTGGAGTCGACAAGACGGTCAACGCCCTCCTTACGGAATGACACGAGGTTTCTATAACGTCTCTAGAGGAGGAACCGCTGACAGAGCTCTTCCAGTTATAGTAAACCGAATAGCCCGGCAATTTGATCAATCAAGGATGTCAATCAATCGGATCCTAGAGGTTAATGCGGTTGCGCAGGCAAACACTGCAGATATCCTTCGTCTTGACGAAATGCAAGATGATACCCAACACCATACTGAAGCCCTTCAAAGGCAACTTAGTGCTGCTGAATCAGAGATAAGAGAACCGAGGGAGCATCAAGCTGCCCAGGAAAGGCGCTGGAAAGCGCAAGACAAAGCGGAACCTAGCAACCGTCGTAGAAGTCGCCGCAAGTAGTGTTCACACTACTTCTACTTTCTACTTTCTATGTCGAATGTATATACTACTTTTCACGATATGTACAAAACCGAGTATCAATAAAACAATAAGCACTTTACTTCAACAAGAGTTAGGACAATTCTCATCAACATCTTATTCCAAAGTTTTGGATCACATCAATGTTTGAGCGTTATTTTTCATACTTTCACTACGACCGCGAAAATGCTATTTTCGGTAGGTCGGTTTGATGTCGACACTTTCTCAGTGTTGAGGTATATTATAATCCTGCTTTAAGGTCAAGTTTTCTGAACCTTATACACTTAATATACCAATACATTCGACATGTACATTCATACTCTTTGAAAAATAACCATTCAATTTCATATTATCCTGTTGCAAGTTGTACTTGCAGTGGATTTCTATTTCCAATTCTTTGTGAAATTCATGTTGAATTAAGTGTTTAGTTCAGAGATATCAAATTCATATTCATTCTTGATATCTCACTATCTTTTTATCTATTGACTTTTATAGCAAGAGATGCCTCCTCGTAGAAATCCAAGACGTATCAACATCAATGAAGCACCGACGCCACCCCCACCACCACCTCCTCAATTCGACCCCACTATGTTTCAAGCGGCGGTCACGGTGGCTGTAGCAGCTGCCTTGTCTCATATCCATACTCCTGAGGTTAGTGGGTCGGGAGTCGGTGCACATCCTTCTAACCATGGCAAAAGTCATGGGCATTCGCGAGAATGCACTTATAAGGATTTTTCTAATGCCAAACCCAGGACCTTTAACGAGACCGGGGGAGTTATGGCACTAAGACAATGGATTGAGAAGACAGAAGCAATCTTTGAAATTTGCTCCTGTCCTGAGGGTAGCAAGGTTAAATTTTCTGCCTGTACTTTTTCTGATAGGGCTCTAACGTGGTGGAATGGCCACATTAAGTCACTTGCTCTAGTAGTGGCTAACTCCATCAGCTGGGAGAGCCTAAAAGCCATGTTAATGCGAGAATACTGTCCGCGAGGGGAGATACAGAAACTGGAGCAAGAGCTATGGGCTCTCACAATGATTGGTTCTGACATATCAACCTATACCAGTATGTTCTGTGATCTGGCAATCCTTTGTCCGGATATGGTTCCTATAGAGAGCAAGAAGATTGAGAGATATATTTGGGGTATGTCGACCACGGAGCCCGTCAAAACTCTGTGGTTTCTGCTCCAGAACAACCCAAAGAGAACAACAACAACAGCAAGAAGAGGGTTTGGAACAAGAGAAAGGGCAAATCTCCTCTGGAACCTGCAAAGAAGCAACAAGTAGTGGCAGTCCATGCTACTACTGTACCTGCTACCATACCCGCTGCTATACCTGCTGCTGTCCCTAATAACCTTGCACCAGCTAAGCCTTATGCTGGTATCCTCCCTAAATGCAACAAGTGTAATTTTCATCACAACGGAAATTGCCGAGACATACAGTGCCGTAACTGCAACAGGAAAGGGCATACTGCCCGATTCTGCAGAATACCACCCCAACAACTTATCCAAGCACCTGTCGTTGGAGTAAGCCGAGCATGCTACCAATGCGGTGATGTGGGGTACTTCGCGAAAGATTGCCCAAAAGCTGGTAATGCCGGTGGAGTTGGGAGAATTTTAGCATTGGGCCATGAAGAAGAAGTGGCAGACCCTGCTGTGGTCACGGGTACGTTCCTTCTCAACAATACTTATGCATGCATTCTATTTGATTGTGGTGCTGAGAGGAGCTTCGTGAGCCATAATTTTAAACATCTACTAAATCAAAACTCCCAACCACTAAATGAAACGTTTACAGTAGAAATGGCTAACGAGAAATCTGAATCCACCAACGATATATAAATAGGATGTATCCTTACCTTGAATGACTTGTCTTTCCCAATAGACCTTATGCCGGTCTCTATCAAAAGTTTTGACAACATAATAGGTATGGATTGGTTGTGCTCCAACCATGCCGACATCCTATGTTATGAACGAGCTATTCGTTTGAACTTGCCAACTAACGAAACTCTTGTTATCTATGGCGACAAACCCGGAACGAACCTTCAGATCATTTCTTGCATCAAAGCACATAAATACCTTCGCAAGGACTACTGTGCTTTCTTAGCTCACATGGTAAACAAAAAGCAAGAAGTGAAAGATATTGCGAGCATTCCAGAGGTCTGCAACTTTCCTGATATTTTTCCCGATGATCTTCCAGGAGTACCTCCCGAACGACAAGTCGAATTCCGAATCGACTTAATCCCTAGAACTACCCCCATAGCCAAATCCCCCTATCGTCTTGCACCTTTTGAAATGCAAGAATTGTCCAGCCAGCTTAACGAACTCCTTAACAAAGGTTTCATAAGGCCAAGCTTCTCACCTTGGGGAGCACCGGTGTTGTTCGTAAAGAAGAAGGATGGATCATTCCGCATGTGCATAGACTACCGCGAGCTGAATAAACTTACCATCAAGAACCGATACCCTTTACCTCGCATTGATGATCTGTTCGACCAACTTCAAGGTGCGAACTACTTCTCGAAAATAGACTTAAGATCCGGGTATCACCAATTACAGATTTTGGAGGAAGACGTTCCCAAGACCGCGTTTAGAACTCATTATGGTCATTACGAGTTTATAGTGATGCCATTCGGATTGACGAATGCACCTGCTGTGTTCATGGATCTAATGAACAGAGTGTGTCGTCCATTCCTGGACAAATTCCTCATAGTCTTCATCGACGACATCCTTATCTATTCAAGAAGCAAAGAAGAACATGGCCAACATCTTCGTCAAATATTACAAACCCTTAGGACCGAAAAACTTTATGCGAAGTTTTCAAAGTGCGAGTTTTGGATTAGGAAGGTTGAATTCCTAGGTCACGTGGTCAGTTCAGAAGGAATACACGTGGACCCTTCCAAAATCAAAGCAATTGAAAACTGGCCAGCACCCACAACTCCTATAGAAATCCGACAATTCTTAGGTCTTGCTGGCTACTATCGCAGATTCATCTAAAATTTCTCACGAATAGTTAAGCCTCTTACCACCCTGACGCAAAAGGGTGTAACCTATAACTGGGGAGAGAAACAAGAAACCGCATTCCAAACGCTCAAACAAGCCTTGTGCAGTGCACCGATCTTGTCCCTACCCGAAGGGACAGAGGACTTTATAGTGTACTGTGATGCTTCAAATCAAGGGCTTGGGTTTGTACTTATGCAAAGAGGAAATGTTATCTCCTACGCCTCCAGACAACTTAAGACGCATGAAGTCAACTATACAACACACGACCTTGAGCTAGGAGTGGTGGTGTTTGCTCTAAAGATCTGGAGACATTACCTATATGGCACGAAATGCACAATATTCACGGACCATAAAAGTCTCCAGCATATCTTCAATCAGAAAGAGCTGAACATGAGACAACGACGATGGGTGGAGCTACTGAACGACTACGAATGTGAAATTCTTTATCACCCTGGTAAAGCAAACGTAGTAGCTGATGCCCTTAGCAGAAAAGAATACTCGGGACGTCGAGTAAAGTCGTTGACCATGACAATCCATTCACATCTGTCCACACGAATCAAAGAAGCTCAACTTGAAGCCTTGAAACCCGAAAACGTGGCAGGTGAAACCCTGAGAGGAATGGATAAAAACTTCAAAGTCAGGGATAATGGAGTTTATTATTTCATGAACTGGATCTGGACACCAAAGTTCGGTGGTTACATAGACGTGGTTATGAATGAAGCACACAAAACCCGATACTCCATTCATCCAGGTTCAGACAAGATGTATCTGGACCTTAAGAAACTATACCAGTGGCCTAACATGAAGGCCGAAATCGCTACCTTCGTGGGCAAGTGCCTTACTTGTGCCAAAGTCAAGGTAGAGTACCAGAAACCTTCAGGTTTATTACAACAACCTGAAATCCCTGAGTGGAAGTGGGAACGGATTACAATGGACTTCATAACCAAATTACCCAAGACTTCGGGTGGTTATGATACTATTTGGGTAATCGTCGACAGATTAACCAAATCCGCCAACTTCTTGCCAATAAAAGAAACCGACAAGATGGAGAAACTAACCCGAACTTACCTCAAGAATATTGTTAGACTGCATGGTGTACCAATATCTATTATTTCGGACCGAGATAGTAGATTCACCTCTCGTTTCTGGCTGTCTTTACAAAACTCTTTGGGAACTAGGCTGGACATGAGTACAGCCTACCATCCACAAACCGACGGACAAAGTGAGAGGACGATTCAAACACTAGAAGACATGTTGCGAGCTTGCGTGATAGACTTTGGAAAAGCATGGGATATTCATTTACCCCTTGTTGAATTCTATTATAACAATAGTTATCACACTAGCATTAAGGTTGCTCCATTCGAAGCCCTCTATGGCCGCAAGTGCAGATCCCCTCTGTGTTGGGCTGAAGTGGGTGACACGCAGCTAGCTAGAGGTCAAATTCCTGACAGTGCTCTCACTGGTCCGGAAATCATTCGAGAAACCACCGACAAAATCGTACAAATTCGGGAGCGACTTAAGGCTTCCAGAGATAGACAGAAAAGCTACGCTGACAAACGGAGAAAACCCTTGGAATTCCAGGTTGGTGACCGCGTCTTGTTAAAGGTCTCACCCTGGAAGGGCATGATACGCTTTGGAAAGCGTGACAAATTGAGTCCAAGGTACATAGAACCCTTCGAAATTCGTGCTAGAATTGGTCCTGTAGCTTACAAACTTCGGCTACCCCAAGAACTAAATAACATTCATCCTACCTTCCACGTTTCGAACTTGAAAAAGTGTCTATCTGATGAGACTCTTGTGATCCCACTCGAGGATATCGAGTTAAACGAGAGCCTCAACTTTGTGGAAGAACCCGTAGAGATTCTAGACAGGGAAGTTAAGAAAACCAAACAAAGTCGTATCCCGAAAGTGAAGGTTCACTGGAATGCAAAACGGGGACCTGAATTCACTTGGGAGCGGGAGGATCAAATGAAACAAAAATATCCACATCTTTTTCCCTAGTCTATCTGAAATACTAATTTCGGGACGAACTTCTCTCTAACGGGGGGATAATGTAACAAATCGTTATTTCAAACCTATGTAATAGTATAGGTCAATGTGTATTTCTTTTTATAATAATAAAGAGAAATTTTAGCATAATGTGCATATTTACATAATTGACCCTCAAAAATAAATTATTTAGCAATCTCGATTGGGATGAACCAAGTGATAGAGATTGTAACAAGGTTTCCAAAAACATAACGAACACTAAAATCTGAGTTATAACGAAGAAGTTATGACCAATCGAAAATCCGCGACAAAACCGACAAAACACTGTTCAGTGTAAAAATTGAATTTTCAATAAAAGGCTTTTTAGCCTTAACAATCTAAATGAAAGTTGTAGTTTATGTTAAACCGAGAATTTTCATAAAAAGATCGGAAAAATCTGACTTCGTATGAGGAAGTTATGATTTTTCTAAGTTTCAGTATAGCAGTGTACAGCTAAAATCTCGAAATAAAGATCGAGCGATTTTTAGCCGCCACAACCTAAATGAGAATTGAAGGTCTCGTCGGTAGCAGTACAACGGTAAAAAGACAGACAAAAACGGACGTCGGATGAAGAAGTTATGAATTTTTAACGGATTCCCGTCCCGGTCTGTTTAAAATAATAATATTAAAAATAAAGTCAAAATTAGCCGACGAAGTCTAAACAAAAGTCGTAGGGTATGATTTTACCTATGCGTGCATATAAAGAACGCCAAAAACGGAGCTCGTATGCGAAAGTTATAATTTTCGCAAGTTTTGGCACAAAAATAAAGAAAAATAGGAAAAATCGGGCAATTTCGCATGCCACGTCACCCTCGCACGTGGCAGTTGCTGATTGGACCGAGGCCTCGGCCAATAAAAGCCATGCGAGGGCTTCCGAAGAAACCCCATTTTTCATACCAAATTTCACACACATTCACCCTTTCCACTTCCATAAGCTCTGATACAGCCCCTAAAGCCTCGGTATCAAGTCTCGAACCCTAAGCAAGCCTCGAAGCCCCGAGATTCCCGAGAAGTAACCTCTTTCCTGTCGAAACTCTGCCCAATTTGAGCCGGTTTCTCGACAAACAAACTCCTTTTCGTGAAACGAAACTCCGTCCGATTCACCACCTATCAAGTGAGTACATACCCCCGTATTTTCATAATTTCTATTCTTTTAAGGGGGGAATACAAGCATAACACAAGAACTTTGTGTTATAAAATGATGATTTCAAATCATGATAAAACAACATTAAATCATTAAAAATACTCAAAACATTAAACTCTTTTATCATCTTATATTTTTCCCCAAAATTCATGTTTGTATATATATATATATATATATATATATATATATATATATATATATATATATATATAAAACTAAGATTTAAAAGGCTTAGGACTGATAACTCATTCTGGGTCCTTTTCCTTGTTTGGATGTGGGCTTATATTACCGGTTATTTGTCCGAGTGTCGTTTAAATTTTACTTATATATAAAATTGTATATGTATATAAATATAATAGTTATTTCATCAGTTTAACTACCTTTGTAACATGCTGAGCAAGGGATTACATGCAAACATGGTTATATACACATTCAGAAAGTACATATAAATTATAATAGGTATAATTTATACATAGAACAATAATTCATGATACAAGAATACACAGTCTTACAAGAAACTAGGGTTTTGATACAGAACAAATCAAGGTTTACACTTATCAAATACATGTTTGGAATACTAAATCAAGAACATACTGTCAATCATTTATTTCAGAATGATTGGGTTTTGATTCAAGAACATACGTGTTCAGAATACTAAGTCAAGAACATACTGTCAATCATTTATTTCAAAATGATTAGGTTTTCATAACTAATATGCATGTAACGTTTATATGCTTTTTATGAGACATTCAATTCAGGTTGTTTAATTCATTTTAGACAACATAGGAAAAGCCCTGACATTATAACTAGAATCTCCAGCCGGGGATTGAAACAAGTGTGTGTAGATCTATATCGGGATTGACAACCCCGCACTCAGGCTGCTAGCTACAGCCAGGCTTACAAGCCGATGAGTGGCAATTGTTATCACCAGTTTAAACGCCCACAAAGCGTTTGTTTCAGGCCATCAGTCATAGTATGGTTATAATAACTCATTAAAAAGATATTAACAATACGTTAGTGTATAAACAACTAAACGAAATTACACCTTCAAAGTACCAGTTTACAGAATACAAAATACAATGGTTCAATACAGTTTTCAATAACAACTGGTGGAGCCAGGCACACTCTCAGTTACAAGTTTTCATAAAGTAATACAAATACAAAACATTAATACACAGAAAACGGTTTTATGGGAATAAAACTACTTTTCATATACAACTGAAAATATAAGATTTTCTGGAACAAGTTACATATACAACATACAGAGACATCCCTTAAACATAAACACTTATGCACTCACTCAACTTTATGTTGATACTCTCTTTTCAAATTACTTGTATTCTCAGGGAAATAATACACAGGTACTCCCCGAGCTTTTTGAGAAGATGGAGCTATGTTGAGTCATATCTTCTTTTGTATAACTATATTTTGGTTCAATATACAATGATTGAACACATGTAAATACTTATACTTTCTAAATACAATGGTTGTTCGTACTTTGATTACTATGATGCATGTGTTGTGATACTACAATTGAAGTCCTCCACCCCCAGATGTTTTCACCGTCTGGTTTGGGGGTGTGACAGCTAACCAGTTCTCAATTGCCTTTATTTTGGAAGGGTCCACGTGTATCCCTTCTTTGCTGACCACATGACGAAGGAAATCTACTTCCCGAATCCAAAATTTGCATTTTGAGAATTTCGCATATAACTTCTCTGCCCTTATCCAAGACCTGCCGGAGGTGTTGACTATGTTCTTCTTCACTCTTCGAATAGATGAGTATATCATCTATGAACACAATCACAAATTTGTCCAGGAAAGAATGACACACTCGGTTCGTTAAGTCCATGAACACCGCCGGTGCATTTGTTAATCCAAAGGGCATCACTACAAACTCGTAGTGACCATAACGAGTTCGGAAGGCCGTCTTGGGAACATATCCTTCCAGGACTCGCAACTGATGGTAACAGGATCTTAAATCGATCTTTGAGAAGTAGCTTGCTCCTTGGAGTTGGTCGAACAGATCGTCTATGCGCGGTAGGGGGTATCGGATCTTGATTGTGAGCTTGTTTAGTTCTCGGTAGTCGATGCACATGCGAAAAGATCCATCCTTATTCTTTACGAATAGGACTGGTGTTCCCCAAGGTGAGAAGCTCGGCCTGATGAATCCTTTATTGAGTAGCTCGTTTAGTTGGCCGGATAATTCCCGCATCTCTGCCGGGGCTAGACGGTACGACGATTTTGCTACGGGGGTAGCTCCGGGAATCAAGTCGATTCTGAACTCGACTTGACGTTCTGATGGAACTCCTGGAAGATCTTCGGGGAAGACGTCGGGGAAATCGCAGACTTCTGGAATGTCTTTGATATCCTTCGTTTCTTTTTCCTTATCTACTACGTGGGCTAGGAAGGCATGGTATTCCTTGCGCAGGTATTTTAGGCTTTGACACAAGAGATGATTTGTAAATTTGTACCGGGTTTATCACCATAAATGATAAGAGTTTTGCCATTTGGCAGATTAAGGCCAACGGCCCTTTTGTGACAAAGTATATCGACATGGTGAAGGCTTAACCAGTCCATACCGATGATGGCATCAAAGCTTCTTATAGTGATCGGCATTATATCGATTTGGAAAGAGTGTTCATTTAAATCTAGCGTGCAGTCTATGTACATATCGTTTGTGCTATCTGTTTTACCGTTTGCCATTTCTACTTTAAATATTTTATTGAGTGATTGGGGTTTTTGTTTAAGTAAGTGTTTGAATTCATGCACGAAACTCCTCTCCGCACCACAGTCAAAAAGTATGCATGCATAAGTGTGGTTGAGGGGAAACGTACCCGTAACCACAGTGGGGTCAGCTATTGCCTCGTTCTGCCCTATTGTCAGCACTCTTCCTACGCCGGCAACATTCCTTGCCTTAGGGCAATCCCTCTTCTAGTGCCCAGCTTCACCACACCCATAACACGCCTGGCCCACACCGACTCCAGGAACTTTAGTGATTGGTCGCGCAAGTGCCTTACAGAAACGGGCAGTGTGCCCTTTCCTGTTGCAGTTATTACAGTACATCTCCCGACAATTTCCGTTGTGATGGAAATTGCATTTGCTGCACTTTGGTAGGTTCCCAGCGTATTGCTTCGCTGGTGTTGGGGTAGCAGGAACAGTGGTGGGAGTAGTAGCGGCATGGACTGCCACTATCTGTTGTTTCTTGGAAGGTTCTTGCGAAGATTGACCCTTCCTTTTGTTCAAAAACCTCTTCTTGTTGTTGTTGTTGGTATTGTTGTTGTTGTTGTTGCTCTCTATGGTTTGCCTCGGAATAGCAGTCACGAATCCTTGGCAGACGCCATGATCGACGAGGGACTGTGCCAACTGTTTGGCACTATCGAAAGTAACTGGCTTGGAAGCTAGTACTCTTCCTCGAACCTGGGGTGACAGTCCCCAAATATACCGCTCGATCTTCTTGCTCTCTAGAGCAACCATTCCCGGGCAAAGTATTGCTAAGTCACTGAACCTGTTGGTATAGGCTGTGATGTCCGAGCCTACCATCGTAAGGCCCCAAAGCTCTTTCTCGAGCTTCTGTACTTCGCCTCTCGGGCAGTACTCTCGCATGAGCATTTGTTTCAGGTTTTCCCATCCCATGGAATTAGACACTACTAGAGTTAGTGACTTGACGTGGCCATTCCACGACGTTAGAGCTCGTTCAGAGAAAGTACATGCAACAAATTTTACTTTGCTCCCCTCTTGGCATGAGCAGATCTCGAACACTGCTTCCGTTTTCTCTATCCATTGGGATAGAGCCATAATTCATCCGGTACCATTAAAGGTTATGAGTTTGCTGTTGGTGAAGTCCTTGTAAGTGCATTCCCCGGAACGACCTTGGTGCTGACCATTGGTAGAGCTATTTAACCGACCTCCTGACCCATTGTTACTCATTTGAGCCGTTGCCGCTGTCACGGCAGCTGTTACCGCAGCTTGAAAGACAGCACCGTCCATCGATGGTGGTGGCGGTGGTGGTGGAGGAGGTGGTGGTCCTGTGGTATTGAAGCGTCGGGGATTTCTTCTTGGTGGCATGATTCTGCCATAAGTTAAAAGACGAATTCTTGATAAGTATTCAGAAATGATTATGGAAAGTCTTAGTATTATATGTTTTACGTTCAGAACATTACCAAGTTTGTAAGTTAATTGTGAAGTGGGAACTTATGATAATAAGTGTATGACTTCCTTAATATTTTAAGAACTTATTGAAATACTCCATGATATAATAAATGCGTGTCAATTTCATTGATATTAATATTCGATACATCGATCAAGAAAATTTGACCTTAACACAGGTCTAGAGTACATCAATGAAAAATGGGAAAATTTGACCGCATTTAGACCCCCGAATTGTATACTCACAATCCGTCGGGTTTACATACATAAAGGAAAGAGTAGCACCAACGCTTACTCGATAAGTATATACATATAGCGTAAGAAGTATGCGCTCTACTCTGAGAGGGTGGTACGATGCGGACCCTGGTACGTTGTCGTGGTAGTTCGAGCTCGAGCTACTTGACGTTCAGACTCGATGACGTGCCTCTCCATTGCGGCTTGGTTTTTCCGGAACTCCCTTACCCCGACTCTAGCAGCGGTAATGTCTTTCTGAAGGAAAAGGTGTGTTCTATTTTTCGATCATGTTCTTCGTCCAGGCGATGAAGACGTACCGCCGTGATTTGGGCTATGGCACCAACGTCCAGGATTTGGTTGGCTTTTACCCTTGTTTGATCGCCTTGGTTGGCAATGCGATGAACCATGACAGGGAGTGCTCTATCAGCTGAACCTCCATTACTGAGGTTATAAAAGCCTTGTCCCATGCCGTAGGGTGGACGTTGTCCTTGTTCCCTGCTCCATCATTTTAGATCTACAGCCCATAGGGGCGTCGGGCCCTGAAAGTTCCATCGGGGATTTGGTACCACTTGGGGAGGGTCGTAGACCTCGGGTTCCGAGTCTGTGCCTTCATTGTCTGCATCTCCTTCTTCTTCCTCTTCTTCCTCTTCTTCCTCATCGGGATCCTCTTCTGGATCTTCCTCGATAAGCTCTTTGGGATCCTCTTCTGGATCTTCTTCGATCCAACCACCATTGCCCTGATTTGGGTAGTAGGGATCCCCGGGGATATGAAATCCTGCCATTTCGTCTGATTAAGAATAAAGATAAGAGAGTTATATATAGAATTTTAGTGTAAGGAGAAAATTTTATGATAAGACCTACACCGAGTCCTCCTATAATTACCTAGTGTATACGAATTACATACAATTGAGATTGAATGGACCGTTGGTAACTAGCTTCACTCCAATCCCACATCTAAACATGGAAAAGAGCCTAAAGAGAAATCATAAATCTTAAGTCCATGCAATCTCACTCATGTGTAACTTTAAAGTATGCACTTTGCAATTATAGCCCTGTCAGTGAAAGTTTTTAGTTTTTATAAGCTAAATTTTTATTTTAATTGACGATCCTAATCCTAACGAAATGTCGGGGTTTACTCGCTGGTTATAGTTTTTATTGTGTCGCAAAATACTACTATAGTATTTTAAATTTGTAAGTTTGATTCTAGTGTTACTTTGGTAAGGTTTTGACTTGGTGCTCACTATGACTATTCCTCGACATACGTTGGTCATATCTCGGATAAATATAGTTGATCAGGCTATATTCGTCCCTGATTTGATTACATATTCCGAGGCCTAGTCGTAGTGTCCAACTTGTCATAATATTTTTGTATAGTTCTAACTATGAAAATAAATCGTTGCATGCATGTATTTGTACTTTTATGAAACTAACAATTTGAGTTAATAAAATATGGCTCGGGTGTAAAACGTTTTGACAGAGATTTTAGTCCCTAAGCATTTATAGTTTGTATATCTTATGTGGTTCGATATACTTAGTTCACTATAAACAATGCTCTGATACCAATCTGTCACACCCCCAAACCAGAACGGCGGAATCGTTCGACGGTGGATGACTTCATGTAGTATCATAACAGTTGAGTAAATAGTAAAGAAAGCAAACACAAACATCATACATATAATTTAAAAAGTTACATTGTTGATAGTATTACATGTTTCAAAAGAAATTACATCATGATGATATAATAAGTTTGGAATTTGATGCCTTAGCGTTCCTTCCCCAAAAGCTGTTGTTATACCTGTATTACTGAATCCGTGAGAAATACAAGTAGTTTTGAAAAAGTGTCAACAATTAAGTTGGTGAGTTCATAAGCGTTTTTGTATTAAAGTTGTATGCCTTTCTGTAAAAGTGATTGTGTTGGTTTCTTAGAAAATCCAATATTTTCCATAAATATGTAGTAGTTTTAAATGATTCGAAAACCGAAATGCATAAGTATTTTCCATACCTAAAATAGTGTAAGTGGATTTATATATGTATATATAAACAAATAAGACGTTTGATAGTCCCGTAAATCAAATGTTCTAGTACTTTGTGTGAGTTTTATAACCATGCTAATGACCCAGACTGCCTGTAACAACGTTCTTCAGGCGTTGAAATGATATGATGTTTGTCACCCTAGACCTGCCGATCTAACTGTAGCTAACAGTTTAGGTGCGGGATTGTCAATCCCATATAGATCTATACACAAGTATCACGCTCTCCCTACAGGAGATTATGGTTTATAACACAGGACTTGAAATGCATACTTGAAAGTACGTGAAGTTAAATATCTCACAAAAGTTTGTATCAAATAGATATACGTATGAAAAGGCCATTTTTCTTCTAAATGTAAGTGTTTCCTTTCTATAGTGTTTTTAGAGTGCAAAATATCATGAATATCTCGTAAACTATACATATTATAGTTTTTCAAAAGTGTGTTTCATTTGAATGATAAACCTTAATGTATTATCAACCTTGCATGTAAAGTAAAACATTTGTGATAGCGTTATTTACTTATTTAACATATATACACAAAATGTAGATAAAGTATTTGAAACTGTATGTAACGATTTGCAATATAAGTTTTTCTTGCGTTTCACTTGTATTCCCCCCCCCCCCCAAATGTAGTAAAACGTGAAAATATAGGGGTATGAACTCACCTGGAAAGTGTGGTGATTTGAAGAAAACGAGACTTTTCTCGGGCAACACTTCGACCGGAAGGAAGTGAGTTTCTCGGGTATTTCGGAGCTTCGGACCTTCGTCGGGACTTGGATACGTAACCGGGGCGTCGGGGTAGTCTCGAGGGGCTCGGAAGTGAAAAAGTGGAAGAGAAATGGTGTAAATTAGCAAATGGAGCCGGCACCCTCACATCCTTATTCATAGGGGTGGAGGCAGCTTCGTACGCTGGGCGTACTCCGAAGTTACGCTGGGCGTAACCCGTCCGCAGCTCGTACGCTGGGCGTACTCCGAAGTTACGCGGTGCGTACGTCATGCATGATGCCTTCTTCGGATACCGCATCTCGGATGGGACGTGCTAGAGGTGTAGGGGGAGACGTGGCCAATCCGAGGCCGCGTATCGAGTACGCTGGGCGTAACCTCGTACGCTATGGCGTACTCCCTCTCGGTTTGTGTGCCCCGATCTTCTAAATTGCATAAATTTCGCATACGAGCTCCGTTTTTGACGTTCTTTATATCCACGCGTAGGTGAGAACATAATCTAGAACTTTCGTTTGGACTTTGTTGGCAAATTTGGACTTTATTTTTAATTATTTATTTTTAATAGGCCGGGACAGGAAAAGACCGTTAAAAATTCATAACTTCTTCATCCGATGTCCGTTTTCGTCTGTCTTTTTACCGTTCTATTACTATTATCAAGACCTTCACTTCTCATTTAAGTCGTGTCGGCTAAATATCTCTCGATCTCTATTTCGAGTTTTTAGCTGTCTGCTGCTACTCCGAAACTTAGAAAAATCATAACTTCTTCATATGAAGTCAGATTTGGACGTTCTTTTTATGTACGTTCACGGTTTAATGATATCTACAACATTCGTTTAGATACTTAAGGCTAAAAAGTATTTTATTGAAATTTCGCGTTTTACGCTTAACAGTGTTTTTCCGGTTTTTCAGCGGATTTTCGATTGGTCATAACTTCTTCGTTATAACTCGGATTTTTGTGTTTTTTATATTTATGAAAACCTTGTTACGATATCTAATACTTTATGCAACCAAATTGAAACTTTAGACTATTTTATTTTTGACGCTATTTTTATTATCTCAAAATAGATTACAATACTTGACTTAGGTCATTACATTGACTTGAAATATCGGGTTGTCACAGATAACACCTCTCGCCAATCTATACAAACTTTCTCGTGCAATTCGCTCCGACATTCTCATATATTCATCAATGGAATCGGGCGACTCCTCCATAGCCATATGCTTGATTGCAGCAACACATTTTTGCGACACTATAAAACCTCGTTTACCTCTCACATCATACCTCATTTGGAAAAATTCATACGTAAACATATATAAAATTTGTAAAAAATGTGTGCTTATGTTATCTAAAAAACAGTTATCTAAAAAGTATACTTATGTTATCTAAAATTTTTTTACCTGCTTTCCAATGCATTGGCTATCCGTTGAAACACATTTTTCGCAAATGAAACCTTCTTTTGAAATCGATAGGTTGGTAGCCACAATTATCCGCAAAATAATCATGTACTATAAGTCTATACCCTTCTTCACGATCTCTATTTGATTTCGCATGCCTTGTTAGTAGTGGAGTTGGCTCTGGCGATAGCATGTCCGTAAAATATCGGTACATCATAATCACGAATATGTCATCGTTGTCATTATCATCGTTGTACGGATGGAACGGATCAAAATAATCCATTTTTTTGTAAATAGAAAAATAGAAAAGATAAGGAAGTTGAAAGAAATGTGTAATTGAGAGAAATTGTTGAAATTTGTAGGTAAACAATTGAGGATACCATGCATTTTCTTAGTATACCCCACCAATAATAAGGGTTGCCATTGTCCCAATCTTGACACAAATCAAGTCATTATCTCTCGCCATGTGGTATTCGTTGAAATTCTCTTTCCCTTTGGATCGATGACAAAAAATATTACTCCATCTTATTCCTTTCTCGATTATGTGGAGATTGCAAGGCCTTTATTCATATCGTCTCCTCCTGAAGGTGTATCTCCTTAAGAGATCACCTCTCACTCGCCTGATTTCTCTGTTGCCTCCTCATCCTCGTCTCTCACAATACTGAGATCCTACTCCATCTATTCACATTCCATTGGGCTCTCCTACTAATATCATCCCATCTCCGATGACCCCGACTCCATCATCTCCGATTAGTCCAAACAGCCTCAACAACCATTATTTGACCATCTCTCCTATTTCTTCCATTATCTCTCTTCATATCACCCATAGTCAATCATAACACCCTACACTTACTCAATCCAAACTCGATATTTTCATGCCAAATCGAAGCTAAAAATCTTCATGTTGACTTCTAATCTCATGTCCCTAAAAATTATCTATAGTCATTTAAAGATCCCAACTGGTTTAATGCGATGAGAGAAGAATATATTGCTCTTATCACAAACAAAACCTGTGTACTTGTGTCGCGACCACCTACTGTTAATATTATTAATTATATTTGGCTATTTAAGAAAAAGCTTGATGCAGGTCCGTTTAGTTGCTAATGGGCGCAGTCAGAGACCCGATATAAATTGTGACGAGACATTAACCCTGTTGTTAAGCCAACCACTTCTGCATTGTTCTCAATATTGCCATTACTCATCAATGGCCTATTTAACAACTTGATATCAAGAATACATTTTAAATGGGCACCTTCACAAGATAGTGTATTTTTAGCAACCCCTAGTTTTTGTGATCTAACACCCAGTTTCTAAAACGGATCGGTTTAGAGCATCAAGGAGTCAAAGGCATGGTTTTTGGGTAAAACCAGGTGTCACAATATGATCATAGTGAGGTCACGACGTGACAAGTGATTAAGTGAAAAATGTGGATTCATCTGGGCTCACGACATGAGGCACAAGTGCTGACGACGTGAGATGGGTTGCAACCCAATCCCATGATCTTTTAGGGTTTCCTTTGTATATAAACCCCATAAACTTCATTTTAGGGTTCATTAACAGCCTCCTTCGTCCTTAAACACAGAAAAATCCAAACCCTAGTATCTCTATTTGATTCTTGAGCTTTTGGTGGTGTTTTGTGTTGGATTTGGTGTCAAAGCCAATAAATAAATTTCTGCATACTTGAATTAAAAGCAAAGTCTTTTTTGGGTTGTCCTAAAAACCAGTAATTGATAGAATTACTTTTTGGAGATACAATTTGATCTGTTGGTTTATTATAAGATTAATAAATATCAGTAAATAATTTATTAATATATTATGAGATTAGTATATTAATTAGATATAGTATTATTTAATTAATAATTAAGTAGAATTAATTTTGGGTTTAATTGGATGAATTAAAATTGCAACGACTTAAGTTGTAGTTGCTCAATAGTTGAACAAGAGAAGGATTCTCGATCCTTCCTACGGTTGGAAAAAATAGGGAGCCTCCTTAGGGTTTCTAGATTAATCCTTAAGGATAATTAGGAATGTGGATAGTTACCTAATTTGAAATAATAGTATTATATTCAAATTAGGGTTTCCAAAGTTTCTTAGTTCGGCTATAAAAGGAGCCTTAGACCTACAAATTTTGGCCACTCTTTTCACAAGAAGAAAAGCCAAAAATCCCATCCACCCTCCTGTCTCCTCTCAAGTATTGTATCGCTAAGGTTTGGGAACAAACTATTAGAGGCACGAGATTTCTGGTGCTTGCTTTCTAAAGCTTGTTCAAGAAGGAATTGTTTGATTATTTACTACAATAATCAAAAGGTATGTAAACCCTAAAACGTTTGTAATTTTGATTATAGTAGGCCCTCATTAGGGTTCTTGATATTCAATTGTTTGTTGTTATCCACATATATAACTTAGATCGAATAGGTTTCATCTGAACTTGTGGGTTAAGTGTTTCCGCCACATTTTTTGTAACCTATAAAACCTTTCAGTGGTATCAGAGTCATAGTTTTCAATTGATCTTGCACAATGTTGAATAGGTCAAAATTAGGGGTTATAGAAATTAAACCCTAACGGAGGAATTTTTGAAATTAGCTAGGGTTCTTGAAACCCTAGCCTCCACCCTTGGATTTCAAAATTTTCTAGGGTTAGATAGGGTTTATCTACTTTCCTTAATTATTATTTTAAAAGTCTTAAAATTTGAATAATTAAAACGTGATAAACCCAACCCTAATGTTCAAAAATTATTAGGGCTTGGATGAGGATTAAATTTGAATTATTTTATTAATTGTTTAATTTAAATAATTATTTATTCTCTAGATGAATTAATTAATTTAATTAATTGGTTAACTAAAAGATAATGATAAATCATAATTGGTTTAATGTTAATTAATTAAAAGATTTAATTTAAATAAGTAATATTTAAACCTTGTATTTTGAAATGTTTTAAAATACACTTTATATATATTATTAAAAGTTAATTACTATATGTATAAGAAAATTCAATCAAATCAACGGTATGCTTCATTCTTGAAACCATGCTATAAAGAGGGTATAAGGAAGCAACGTATAAAATGGTCGTTGAATGGGTGTCCACTCTCACCCACAGCTCTCCCGTGTGGTGGAGGGTCGTTAGTCGAACGGGTTTGATAGGACATAATGTCATTAAAAGTGTAATGATATAAAAGTACTAGAACCATATTTTAAAAAAATCTCATTCTAGTTACTTTCCTAGTATTGTATGTTGATGACATAATCCTTATGGGAAACGACATTCCGACCTTGCCAGAAGTGACATCTTGGATTGGAAAGTGTTTTTCCATGAAGGATCTAGGGAAGTAGTCTATATTCCTGGGATAAGGATTCTAAGGGATAGAAAGAAAAGACTTATTAGTCTTAGTCAGAGTACACAATTCGATAAAATAATAAAGCATTTTGCTATGGAAAACTCCAAGAAAGGAGAACTTCCTGTTCATATTACTCTCAAGGTGAGTACGTCTCAAATCCCTAGTATAGATGAAGAGATAGCTGACATGAGTCGAGTCCCATATGTTTTGGTTGTAGGTTCGATCATGTATTCTATGCCATGTTGTAACATCCAGAAATACGACCCAAAAATTTTTGTTTTAATATTACTAAAAACCACATCATCAAATGTCATACATACTAAGAATCATAGAATGAGTAACTCAAAAGTCAAGTAACTGTGTCAAAACAAATACTGTATCAATCATATCAAAATATCTGAATAAAACTCCCAGGTTAAAATTGAAGCAGTCGTGTGTGCCATGCCATCATCCCGAGATCTTCCCCTTACTTGCGGAAGTACCTGAAACCAAAAACTAAAACTGTAAGCACAAAGCTTAGTGAGCTCCCCCAAACTACCACACACCATACAATAACATATAAAATAACTACTGGGCCTTGCCCACTGCATCAGACCGAAGTCCGGAAACTGCATCGGACCGAAGTCCGGAACTAACCAGGGCCTTGCCCTCTGCATCAGACCGAAGTCCGGAAACTGCATCGGACCGAAGTCCAGAACTAACCAGGGCCTTGCCCTCTGCATCAGACCGAAGTCCGGAAACTGCATCGGACCGAAGTCCGGAACTAACCAGGGCCTTGCCCTCTGCATCAGACCGAAGTCCGAAAACTGACTGAACATAGCATAGCATAATCATAACTACTAGCATAAACACAGATACTGCATAGTGCATCGGACCGAAGTCTGGAACACATAACACAAAGACATGCTTGAATCACAGAGACATCAAGCACACTGAACTACTGCATCGGACCGAAGTCCGAAACTACTACTAACTAAACGGGCCGACATTGTGGCTGTAGACCCGTTCTTACTGGAAGGAAACTCACCTCGTAACGCTGGCTGCCGAGATGCTAAATCTGAAACTGCCTGATTGGTGCTCCGGAACTCCCCGGCTACAAATCCCATAAACACTAAATCAATTACTGATTACTAATCTCAGGGTAAAATAACTATTTTACCCCCTGGTCAGAGTCAACTCCCTGGTCAAAGTCAACTTCCTTGTCAAAGTCAACTTCCTGGCCAAAGTCAACTCCCTGGTCAAAGTCAACTTCCTGGTTGACTCTACTCGCCGAGTCCTACTATGAACTCGCCGAGTTCCCGGACTCACACTTCTCTAACTCGTGACTCGACTTGCCGAGTCGGGACATGGACTCGTCGAGTCCCTCTACTTCCAGATCCTTGTTCTAACTCACTGAGTCCTCTTCCACTCGCTGATTCAACTCAAAATTCCAAAATCGGAGAAATCGGGAGGATTGCGCTCCGACTCGCCGAGTCCAAGAACAACTCAACGAGTCCTATGCATGTCCTCCCTAAATAGTTGATTCTAATCGCTTTCAGTGCATCCAATTCATAGATCTGGGTTCCTAGGACTTATTTCACACATAAAGTTTCTAACTTTACGTTCATGCATGCTCATGATAAGCTAAAATGCCCAATAAGGAGTTAAAAGAGGATATCTAGGTTTGGAATTGGTCCTTAGCTCAATAAAGGTGGCAACCTTGAGCTTAAGGAGCCTTGAAATGCTTAGATCTAAAACCCATTCGACTTAACTACCCATAAATCGACCTCAAAGCCTAGAAAAGGCTCAAAAACTATACTAGCAAGCTTTTAAGGAGATCTACATAATGATAAGCCAAGATTCGAGCTTTATACCTTAATGGATGCTGGAATGAAACAATAAACTCAGATCTTCTTTGCTTCCTTTGAGAACTCCTCTTCTCTCTTCTTCTTCTAACTTCAAAATGCACCAAAACCTTCACAAAATGAGAAATATACCAAGAATGCTTAAAGGGAGGATAGGGTTTAGTGAGGGACGTTCTGAGGGTGATGGAGGCTGTTTTGGGGCGCATACTATTGTTTAAATAGGGTGCAAACCCTTGAAATTAGGGTTTCATCCAGACTGGTAGACTCGCCGAGTCCGAGGATATGGACTCGTCGAGTTGCCAACTTAAACCGCGTGCCAACTCCCGTCTCTACTCGACGAGTCGGGCTACTAACTCGTCGAGTACCCCTTAAGAAATGAAAATTTACTTTATTAAATCACATACCAGAAATGGGGCGTTACAACTCTCCCCCACTTATCTTAGACTTCGTCCTCGAAGTCTGCTGCTGTTGAATCTATGAATATCTCTGGATAATGCTCCCTCATCTCCTCCTCGGTCTCCCACGTCCACTCTGAACCCTTTCGGTGCTGCCACTGCACCTTCACTAACTGAACCACCTTATTCCTCAAGGTCTTCGTCTTCCGATCCAAGATCGCAACTGGTCTCTCGATATAATTCAGGCTGTTATCAACCTGAATATCCTCCAAGGGTACAACTGCTGACTTGTCCACCAAACACTTCCTCAACTGAGAAACATGGAAAGTGTTGTGGATCTGGCTAAGCTCTGCTGGGAGATCCAATCGATAAGCAACCCGACCCACCCGGTCCAAAACCCTAAAAGGACCAATAAACCTGGGGCCCAAATTGCCCCTCTTTCGGAACCTGATAACTGTTGGGCTTTCTACGCATCAAATACACTCTAAAACTAGGTAGCGGAAAAATCAAAACAACGATATACCTAAGTGTACATGCAACCTATGGATCTATGGCTTCATGCTAATTACATCAACCCTAGAAAACTAAAACATAAGTAAGAAAACATACCTCTTATGTAGCCCTTGATCTCCATGCTTGAGATCTTGAACCTCCATGAAGTTGCTTGGATGAAAGGATCCAAACCAGAATCCCTCTAATGGTATCACACCCAATGACACCAAAGAGTGGAATAAAAATAACTAGGAGAAGGGTCAATTTCACAAACCCAAAGGGGTTAGAAATCGTCCCTAAGAGGGGGGGGGGGAAGAAGGGATGGCGAAACTTCAAGCCAAGGTGCAAGGAGGAATGAAATCCCTAAGGCCATATTTATAGCCTTGGATGCCTCCTTAGGTTTAGTACTCCTTCCCATGTGAGATGGGAGCATAACCATGAAATTTCACTCCTTTCCCATGTGGGATGGAGTGATTTTCATCCAACCGTAATTCCATAAGGTTCTGGAACATTCCTGATTAACCAACTATCGATTAATGAACATTCAACCCTTTAATTAATTAAACTGTTAATTAATTCCCAAAATATATTTCCAAAATATATTTCCAATTAGTTTCTAATTAATTATTAACCATAATAATTAATAAACCAATTTCTCCTTTATTTATTCTACTCAATTTGGGTCTTGAGGGCAACCCAAAAGGACCCTGCTATTATTAGAAATATTAGCAATAGTTAATGACCTTGGACACTATTCCAACAGTCTCCCACTTGGACAAGTCATCAACTATACGAGGACTAATATTTCTCCAATAATCAACAGAGAGTTAGCCATCCAATGCGACTACCGAACTCTTGATCTAGTCAATATTCAGCCCTTAGATAAGTGATCAACTATCCCTTCGTTCTATGATATCTGTATGAATTCGAGACATGGATAATGGTCAATCTCAAGAATTCAAGATTATGTTTCCCGATATAGATTTGTGACGACTGCATCTGACTACTAAATTGAACACATCAATTCCAGTCAGGGCTCGGCCAAGCACTTTAGATGTCAACACCAAATTATCGAGGGGCCCAAAGATATCGCTTCTCCTATTAAGGCAGAAGGAACGAATAAACTTTGACTACATAGTTTTTGTCTATTTCATCATGTCACACATGGACATACCCTTTATAACTACCAGTTACGGTTAGCGTTGGAGTAGACCAATGCATAACAGAATCATAGAGCAAAACCCCGCATGCATGTAGGTTTGAAGAATAGAAGATATTATCGTCTTAGAATTACTCGTGACTGAATCCATGAAGTAATCTCTAAGAGTGGGTTGGTCCAATACTTAAATCTCTATTAAGCACTCATGAGTGCTAGCGCAATCACTATGCTATGTCCGATCATTATGGACAATCCACTAATACTCATGACAGTCTTGAATCGCTACTTACTTCCAAGAGTATGACCGACTGTGGACGTTTGAGTAAATCAATACTCGGGAAGTGGGTTCCAAACATGCAAAAGTGAGAACGCAGTGATAGGCTAATTGAAATGACCGAACTGCATCATATATTAAGATCACCACTTAATAATCGCCAAATCAAATTAGCTTACACTGCTTAAAGTTCTCGGGTTTTTAAAACAAACCAAACTAAGAGTGTTTAAGCCAATTCATTTACAAATCTAATGCCTCTCGACTTTGTCTGACTGTCAGACATGGTCAATGACATCGGCTTATGGAATGGATCGACAAGATTATCTTTCGATATGAATCATTGACTATGATGTCTTTACATTTGACTCACTATCAAATGTGTTGGTACTTACTCAGTATGTTTCATGTGTGCTCGTGTGACTTGGGATCCATACTCGAGGTAAGTTCACCCAAAGTCACAAGAAACTTCATAAGGACCATCAATGATTGAATTTTAACAAAGATGTCACTAATGAATCTCTTTCAGTCACATTGTCCACTTTGCAATTTAACCAACTGCAATATACTCTAAGTATGTTAAATCCACTATGGTGTATTACCTGGTACTCTTTCAAGCTAATATATCACCATTCAGTAAAAGCACGAATTCCGACTGCGAACGGAATTGCCTTTATTAGTGCGGAACTTAGCATCAATGTAACTCTTACAATGATCTCTTCCATACTATCAAGATCATCTCTTCTGTCCTCCAAGGACACTTAAGAATGTTCTTGATCTTGATTCATTGATTCTTGCCAAATTGATCTAATCAAACTTGTCATGCTCAAGGCATACGAGTCATTAGATCAAGTACATGTCATGGCATTTATGATCGATCCCATAGCAGAAGCATGTGGGACACGACTCATTTGCTTTAGCTCAATAGTAGAACTAGGACATTAGCATTGCTCAATGTCATGCCAGCCTAAACTCCTTTTTGAGTTCTGCATGTCGAGTTTCCTCAACATTCAATGTACTTTGGCTTAATCCAATGAATCACTTTGATCTATCTCCATAGATCCTTATTATGCACGTGTCTTGTATCTCCCATGTATATCATAGCGAAACAGTTCTCATACCAAGCCAAGCTTTTACACCTGCTAAGTTAGAATATAGTTTCCTATAAATCGTACATTGTCTATGTACAATACAAGGGTGACTACAGTGCTCCCACTAGCACTGACATATATATGGCTTATCTATGTTTCTCGAAATTCAAACTCCTTGAACTTTTCTCATTGAAACAAAGATTCCAATTACTCCCACTAGCTTTGACATATGTATGGCTCATCTATGTTTCTCGAAATTCATACACTTTGAACTTTCTCATTGAAATAATGATCCATCTTGCGAGATGCTTATTTCGGTCCATAAATGAACTTGTTAAGCTTACACATCTTTCAAAACCTATCTTGGTTTAATTATGTGTTTGTTCCTATCCATGATTGTCTCTACTTGAAGATCCGCTTGCACCTAAGGGTTAAGGTCAAGTGCTAGGTCTACCAAATAACAACATACATGGATTGAATCTAGCTTTCCAATTCCTCTTTCTATATTGTTGCCTTTAGGGCCTACCATAGCTTCCGATAGCTGGTACACTCTGATTGCTATCTACCAGTGACTCAAATACCTTAGCAATATAAACTCTTATATAACTAGGTCCATGACATCTTCTATCAGATCTATAAGGAAAAATGGAAATATGTCAGTTTCCTTAATAGCTCTTTCAATTCCAAATTGAATGTTATGTCCAACTTTAGGCTCTTCGTTGGTTGGATCTCGAATCTTATCAAGATCAATGTGGCTCCCACTAGCCCTTTTGGAAATCAGCTCCCTCTCTCGGAAGACTGCCCTTCGAGCAACATACATTTTGTTCTCATAAGGATTGTTAAACAATTATCCAAAATGATTGATAGGTTCTCCAACGAGATAACACATCTCTATTCAATGTCCCAGATTGTCGAGCGCTTCAACGACGAGCGTAAGCCTCATAATCGTAGACTTACATATATGGAAGTGAGGATAGAATCCCACTTCACATATCATAGAGTGTTTCAGGAACCTACTTAGTTGGCACAAGACCAAAGGACTTCTTGTAACACTATTCATGGTACAATCCACGATTTGTTAGCAAATACAGTGCGACCCATCTAGTACAAAATCAATGAACGATTTGTTTCTCTATCCAACTAACACTTCCTAGTGGCAGTATTTTGGGAGGAGACAGATCATGAAACTCTTTCACAATTACTTAGATGATCGATAAAGTTTGCACTGAGATTCTCACTATGAGTGTCTCATCCTATTGCCCAATTGATTCTCAACTTCACTTTATGAGAGCTCTGAACACCTGAAAGGTTTAAGACTCACATTCATACGAAGTTGGTATCACCATGTATTGCGATTAATCTGAACGGTCCATTAGTGTAAACTAATTCTAACAGATACTCACATCAACCAGTGAAACATTCATCATCTATCTTGATAAACAAGATTTGCATTTATCATGAGACTCGAGGTCAAATGATATCCAAAATCCGATCCAACTGGATACTTGGTAATGCATTTCTCGTTTATGTATCCAAGACTATGATTCCACAAATACATTTCACCCAAAACTTTGGATGTATTTGAATCAGTACATATTGTGGTCATTCTGAACGATCCATTAGTTGAACTAACATCAACAGATATTCACAATAATACACCTTATTTAAATGTTCGAATCAATTTTGAACGATTGCTACTATACTAGCTTCATAGATTTCATGACTTTCTTTTAACATGTTAGAATGCTCTACATTTAAATAAGTCAGAACTATCTCATGAATTATAGTATAAAAAATTTTAGTTATATTACCATAGACTAAACACTTGAGGAGAATTGTCATTTGATCCCATGAATGTAGCAAGGGCTTGGCATTCATGATCAAATTATCTTCTCCATGTTCTAGTCTTCTTACTTCATTTTAGTAACTGCACATTCTTGCAAATGTCAGTACTAATCCTCAGTAAAATACTCAAGGTTTAGAAGTAATGTTTTGATGGCATTATAAATTCATATATTTTTTTTGAATAACAAACATGAAAGAACTAGTTATCTTTTGATCCAATGGAAATTAGCACGGGCTCGTGATCCATGATCAAATTTAACTTCTTCATGTTCCAATCCTTTCACCTCAAATATACATTTAGGCAAGTTTGATTTCTTAGTCCTTTTCTTGTTATGGAAACGAGCAACTATCAGAACATGTCTTAGAATAAGCCTTCCTTTGTCCTAGGTATTAGGGCCTAGATTAGGTATACCCACACTAATCGCCTTTTAAACCGTGTGCCATTGGCTTTCTTCTTCTTGACACTTCTATTAATGATAGTAAAATATGGGAGTGTTTTGAAGTTTGAGTTTCTATGACTGCCATGTTAATTCCAAAAGGAAACTTTAACATGCTCCACAACTCCTTCATGGTCATTCAAAGTTGTTCATATCAAAATCAAAATCAATTGATTATATGTACATGTCAGCTAGTCGATTAATCCTAGTCAACTCCTAACTCAAGGAAATTCCATTTTACTTCAATATGTCATTTTACAACGTACATTTGACAATTGCTCTTTCTAACACTTTAGAATGCAATGTTTGAAGTAACCAAGGAATAGCTTTAACAAAGGCATGATCTTTCTTTTCGTTTATGAGAACTACTCCCAAACTACGAATTTGACAAGATTGATCATCCTCATAGCTAATCCTTTCAAAGGTTTTATAGCAGTAGATTTTAGTGGATAAGGTTATAGACATCATTCAATAACAAATTCCATTATAGTTTGTTTTACTTATCCTTAGAAAATAATCACCCAAAATAAAATTATTTTAGAAGGCTAGGATCCATATTTGGCTCTATGATGTGTAAAGGGATGCCGTAAACACACCATAAAGTTATTTAGGTAGGCAAAGCCCTTTGCCAATTTCGATCACCACGAAATTCCTAGATCTTTGAGATTCATTGACTATCAATGGCATGTTAATCTCGGATTATGTTCATCTCAAATTCAATGACGG
This sequence comes from Lactuca virosa, assembly GCF_052849685.1. NCBI lineage: Eukaryota > Viridiplantae > Streptophyta > Magnoliopsida > Asterales > Asteraceae > Lactuca > Lactuca virosa. The sequence continues at coordinate 310,359,957 of NC_136429.1, forward strand.
GGTCGCCGCGGATCATTGAACAGATGGTGAATCGACCATACAAAATCGCATGGTCCCCGGCTCAAGTTACGCTTGAGATTCGCGAGTTCCACATCATTCTCTACCTATACTCTCAAATTGACGTGCCGGTTAACCACGCGAGCTCCATCAACAAGTTATAAAGAGAATGTGCAACTTTTATGGATAACATAAGATTCACATTAAATAGATTGAGAATTAACCTTGCAAAATCGCATGGCCCCCGGCTCAAGTTACGCTTGAGATTCGCGAGTTCCATATCATTCTCAACTATACCCTAGATTGATGTGTCGGTTAACCACACGAGCTCCACCAACAGAATATAAAGAGAATGTGCAATTTTCATGGATAATATAAACTCACATTCTATTAATAAAACGGGATTTTGTTTTATACTTGTATTTAGAATACTTTTAGATTGACCATTATCACTATCAAACCCTTTCGGTAACTCCATTCACAAAATGCAATTGGGCGGTGAGGGTGGTAAGCGCGAAGCATATTAAAAACCGACCTCATTAGGAATCAAAGAGACCTCCTTAAACCCCTACATTAGAACGGGTGAGCCTAGTCGATGTAAGACTGACAATGTCAATATTTAAACACGCGAGGGCGCATGTTGTAACTTTCTTATACATATAATAGACACAATTCTAATATATATAAATATAAGGGGTAAATTTAAAACTCTTTAAATTTAGTTGTCTATTATTAATTCTAATTAATTGCGAGGACGCAATGTAACAATTAATAAATCAGGAGGGGGTAATATTCAAATTTATAAATCTCTTTTATAAATAATATTAAATATTTAAATTCACTATTTAAATAATAGATAAATATTCAAATTCAAATAAACACATAAATATTCAAATTCAAATAAACATATTTAAACAATATTTATCCATTAATAAATATTCAAATTCAAATAAAACATTTAAATAATATTTATCAATTTCCAGATTTAAAACATTTTAAAATTTGGTAATTATCCATATTTGATAAAGCTTCATATTTGAAAAATGGAAAAAATCTGAAAACCCTAATTCTGCTGAGCTCACGTCGTGAGCTCTAAGCTCTCACGTATTGAGCAGCGACTAAGGTATTATCAATTACGAATTTTTCAATAATCCTTCTACCATTCAACTTCAAACAAGGTTTTACAGAAAACATGGATCTAGGGTGAATATAACCATGAACCAATGGCTCTGATACCACTGTTGGGCTTTCTACGCATCAAATACACTCTAAAACTAGGTAGCGGAAAAATCGAAACAACGATATACCTAAGTGTACATGCAACCTATGGATCTATGGCTTCATGCTAATTACATCAACCCTAAAAAACTAAAACATAAGTAAGAAAACATACCTCTTATGTAGCCCTTGATCTCCATGCTTGAGATCTTGAACCTCCATGAAGTTGCTTGGATGAAAGGATCCAAACCAGAATCCCTCTAATGGTATCACACCCAATGACACCAAAGAGTGGAATAAAAATAACTAGGAGAAGGGTCAATTTTACAAACCCAAAGGGGTTAGAAATCGTCCCTAAGAGGGGGAGGAAGAAGGGATGGCGAAACTTCAAGCCAAGGTGGAAGGAGGAATGAAATCCCTAAGGCCCTATTTATAGCCTTGGATGCCTCCTTAGGTTTAGTACTCCTTCCCATGTGGGATGGGAGCATAACCACGAAATTTCACTCCTTTCCCATGTGGGATGGAGTGATTTTTATCCAACCCTAATTCCATAAGGTTCTGGAACATTCCTGATTAACCAACTATCGATTAATGAACATTCAACCCTTTAATTAATTAAACTGTTAATTAATTCCCAAAATATATTTCCAAAATATATTTCCAATTAGTTTCTAATTAATTATTAACCATAATAATTAATAAACCAATTTCTCCTTTATTTATTCTACTCAATTTGGGTCTTGAGGGCAACCCAAAAGGACCCTGCTATTATTAGAAATATTAGCAATAGTTAATGACCTTGGACACTATTCCAACAATAACACCCTTCCAGGGTGATACCTTCAGGAGGACCATATCGCCCACCTGAAACTCCAAATCCGAACGCCTCCTGTCGGCGTAACTCTTCTACCGACTCTGCGCAGTCTGCAATCTGCTACGGACCTGCTGGATCAACTCTGTGGTCTTGAGTACCACCTCTGTACTCCCCATGACTCGCTGACCGACCTCACCCCAACAGATTGGGGTCCTGAACTTCCTCCCGTAGAGCATCTCGAAGGGAGGTCGGTCTATACTGGAATGATAGCTGTTGTTATACGAAAATTCCGCTAACGGAAGATACGTATCCCAACTGCCACCGAAATCCAGTACACATGCCTGACGCATGTCCTTGAGAGTCTGAATCGTTCTCTCGCTCTGTCCATCCGTCTGAGGGTGGAAAGCGGTGCTGAAGTGAAGACGAGTCCCCATCTCGTCATGAAACCGCTTCCAAAACCTGGAAGTGAACCGGACGTCTCGATATGATACTACTGATACAGGCACTCCATGCCGTGCCACTACCTCGCGCACATAAATATCGACTAGCTTCTATGCCGATATGCTCTCCTGAATCGGTATGAAATGCGCGCTCTTGGTCAGCTGATCCGCTATGACCCAAATCGAATCAACTCCACGTGTGGTTCTGGGAAGCTTAGTGACAAAATCCATAGTGATATCCTCCCATTTCCACACGGGAATGTCTAACGGCTGCATCTTTCCATGGGGTCTATGATGCTCCGCCTTGACCTTCCCGCAGGCCAGGCATCTTTCCACATATCAAGCTACGTTCCGCTTCATGCAGGGCCACCAATAATCGGGTCGAAGATCTCTATACACCAACTTGTGGGCCTCATCCATCAGTACCTGTCGTACTCCTCCCCAGTACGGTACCCAAACTCTCCCATGAAGGGTCAACAACCCTCGAATGTCATAGTCAAAGGAAGCTATTATGCCCACAATCCTCTCACACTTCTATCTCTCCTCCTTCAGGTCCTTAACCTGTGCCTCTCTGATCTGCTCCAACAATGGAGTAATCACTGTCATCCTCAGACAAATATCCCTGATCGGGGCGGCTACCGCCTTGCGGCTCAGGGCGTCGGCCACTACGTTGGCCTTGCCCGGGTGATAAAGGATCCCACAGTCATAATCCTTTACCACATCTAACCATCGGCGCTGCCTCATGTTCAGATTCGGCTGATCCATGAGGTACCTCAAACTCTTGTGATCCGTGTAAATGATACAGCGGACTCCATAGAGGTAATGCCTCCAAATCTTGAGGGCAAACACTACTGCCCCCAACTCCAAGTCATGCGTCAGATAGTTAGCCTCGTGAGGCTTCAACTGTCTGGAGGCGTAAGCTATCACATGGCCTCGCTGCATCAAAACCGCTCCCATACCTGTGATCGAAGCATCACAGTAGACTACAAAGTCCTCTACTCCCTCTGGCAGGGTAAGAATCGGCGCCTCGTATAATCTCTGTCTGAGGGTCTCAAATGCTGCCTGCTGCTCAGATCCCCAGCGGAACACCACCGACTTCTTGGTCAGTCGGGTGAGCGGAACTGCTATCTTGGAGAAATCCTGAATGAATCTCCTGTAGTACCCTGCTAATCCTAGGAAGCTCCGAATCTCAGTTGGAGATCTCGGGATCTCCCACTGCATCACAACCTCTATCTTGGCCGGATCTACTAGTATACCCTTCTGGTTGATGAGGTGACCAAGGAACTGCACCTCGCGCAACCATAACTCGCACTTGGAGAACTTCACGAATAGTCTCTCCCTCCTCAAAGTCTCTAGCACCTCCCTCAGGTGATCCTCATGCTGCTCCTGGGTCTTGGAATAAACCAAGATGTCGTCGATGAACACTATCACAGACCGATCCAACATCGGCCTGCATACGCGGTTCATGAAATCCATGAACGCGGCTGGAGCGTTGGTGAGCCCAAACGGCATCACCACAAACTCATAATGACGATAGCGGGTCCTAAAAGCGGTCTTCTACACATCCTCATCCCTGACCCGCATCTGGTGATATCCTGACCGTAGATCGATCTTGGAGAACCAAGATGCTCCCTGAAGCTGGTCAAACAAATCATCTATCCTCGGAAGTGGGTAACGGTTCTTCACCGTTACCTTGTTCAGCTCCCGATAATCTATGCACATACGGTGCGACCCAACCTTCTTCCTCACGAACAAGATCGGGGCTCCCCATGGTGAACTACTCGGCCTGATGAAACCCTTGTCTAGCAGCTCCTGCAGCTATGTAGACAATTCCTGCATCTCTGGAGGAGCCAACCGATACAGTGCTTTGGCTATCGGAGCCGCACCCGGGACCAGGTCAATCCGAAACTCCACCTGTCTCTCCGGAGGTATTCCAGGCAAATCCTCTGGGAATACGTCCGGGTACTCTCGTACTATTGGCACATTGTTAACTGTCGCCTTACCCTTCTACCGGGCATCTTTGACATAGGCGATGTACCCTGCGCAACCCTGCTGAACATAGCGCCTCGCTCTCGCTGCTGAACACAGAATCGGTCCGCGATGTGGCCGCTCGCCCTGAATCACTAACTCTCCCCCACTGGGAGTGCGAACCCTCACTAACTGCAGCTCACAATCAATCACTGCCCCATTGGGGCTCAGCCAATCCATACCCACTATAACCTTGTTCCCTCGCAGAGGAATAGGAACCAAGTCTACTGAAAACTGCTCATCGAATAACCGAAGGGAACACCCCTTATGCACTCTCGCGACCCTGACGGTCCTGTCGTCCTCTATTTCCACCTCGAGTGGACATTCCAGCTCCCCCGGAGCTCTGCTAAACCTCTTGCTAAGCGCAAGCGAAACAAATGATCGGGTAACCCCCGAATCAAACAATATTGTAGCTGAAATGCCGTTCACTAGGAACGACCCTATATATACCAACACACACTCATAAGAAACAATCAATATCAATAAAGAAATAAGAGAAAAATACGTACCCGTCACCACATCAGGAGTCGCTCGCGCCTCCTCTGCTTTCATCTGAAAAGCTCTACTCTTCGCCACTTGCGTCTCACTCCGGCCCTGACGACCGTTTGTAATCCTCAATGTTGCAGGGGCAGGTGCTGACACCTTCCCTGCTGTTGTCAAACTCGGACACTGGGACTTTTTATGTCCCCTCTGATTGCAATGGAAGCAAATCAGATCAGATGCTGTGGTGGTGGTGGCTGTACAATCACTGCTCATATGCCCAGTCCGGCCGTACTTATAGCAACCGGCACTACCTGCCTTGCACGCCCCATCGTGCAATCTCCCACACTTGCCACACCGACTGTGGCTCTGCTGTCCTCTAGGTCTGTGATTTGATACCTTGGGCTTTTTTCCCGAACTCCCTGTGCCAGATACCGCCTCCGACTTCCTCTTCTTCTCCATCTCCAAATCTATCTCTCTCTCACGAGCCCTCGCAATCATATCATCCAGCGTTTTACAGCTGGACCGGCTCACAAACTGGCGGATATCACTCCGCAACATCTCATGATAATGGGCCTTCTTCATTTCCTCATCAGCTGCATACTGAGGAATGAGAAGAGCCCTCTCCCTGAACTTAGCGGTAATCTCCGCCACTGTCTCGGTAGTCTGGGTGAGATCCTGAAACTCCCTGGCTAACTGCTGCACCTCAATAACCGGTGCAAACACGGCTCTGAACCTGTTAGTAAAATCAGCCCAAGTCATCACATCAAGCGCTGCGTCATCCCCGATGACATGCCCGATCTCCTCCCACCAATCTCGTGCACTGTCCTTCAGAAGACAGGATGCTAATCTGACCTTGTCCCCCTCGGGACATCTGCTGGTACGGAACGCATTGGCGACATCCGCCAACCACCTGGTACTCGCAATGGGATCCCGCGCCCCATGGTAATCTGGAGCTCCATAAGCCCGGAACTCCCTGAAGGTGAGTGTGCGCGACCCCATCATGGCCGCCACCTCAGCACGGAAAGTGCTCAACCTCTCGTCCATCATCTGTAAAATACCCTCCTTGATCGAACCGAAGATCACAGGAGTCTGCTCAAGTATGGTGCGAGTAACCTCTGAAGAGAGGAACTCCCTGGTCTGCTCATCTAGATGCTCGGCCCCCGAGCCTGATCCTGATCCCTCGCCGGCTCCTGAACTGCCGACTGCTGGCCTAGGGCGTAAAACCACCATTCTGAAAACACATCAGGACAAACGTCAGAAATACTGATATATCTCGAGGGATCGCTACTACTACAAGTTTCCTGGTCTCATCTCAGCCTTACTCGATTCAAGTACGGATCCTCTGCTTTCAGTAGTACGGGCCCATACTACCTTCCACATCTATCCGTACTTTCCTCAAGTACTGCCTCGACTCCACTAAGTCGCTTCTACTGTTACTGATCTCTGCTACTCTCATCCTAGGCTTGCCCTAGGGAAATCTCTGACTCCACCCGATCCAGTCCTCAGCTGCTGAAGGCCTCCTTGTAATGCCAATTAGTCATCACCTGAATACCATCACATGTGACGAGGCTCAGATAATCCTTCGAGTAAAAGACTCGTCCATACAACGGTTAGACTCAGACAAGAGCTGCGCAATAGGGCCAAATCCAGTACTCTGAGATTATTCAACCCTGATCATATGTGACGTGACGTATTCACCCAATGGCTAACTCCCATTACCCCGAGTCCTACAAGGCACGAAGCAAGCAGCATTCGAGACACAGGAACTACTCAAGCAATTCTATCTTCATAACGAGAAACTGTACTAGCATACAATGCTAAACTCATACTATCAGGCATAACCTAAACAGGCTATCCTACTGCTATCCACTTAATACTAGCATGCAATTCAATAAGCTGTACACATATAAAAGGCACATAAGGCATCCTCCTAGATCCTTAGTCCTATTCTAGAATGCTGTTCTACTGAAACTGGAACTGATAAATATAACATAAACTTGTATGGGTAATTTGGGAGTACCTACTTGAGCTCGGTTGATCGCATGCACCACACCCTTTTCATTTTCTCAAAACTCGTTTCTTTTTAAGTTTTCTTTTTCAAAAATTCCTTTGAAAACATTTTTCTTTTGAAAATCTTTTTACCATTTCCTTAGTTTGAGTCCAGTCACACCCGAGAGTGTGCCTGAATCCCTCAAACCAAGGCTCTGATACCAACTTGTAACATCCAGAAATACGACCCAAAAATTTTTGTTTTAATATTACTAAAAACCACATCATCAAATGTCATACATACTAAGAATCATAGAATGAGTAACTCAAAAAACAAGTAACTGTGTCAAAACAAATACTGTATCAATCATATCAAAATATCTGAATAAAACTCCCAGGTTAAAACTGAAGCGGTGGTGTGTGCCATGCTATCATCCCGAGCTCTTCCCCCTTACTTGTGGAAGTACCTGAAACCAAAAACTAAAGCTGTAAGCACAAAGCTTAGTGAGCTCCCCCAAACTACCACATACTATACAATAACATATAAAACAACTACTGGGCCTTGCCCACTGCATCAGACCGAAGTCCGGAAACTGCATCGAACCGAAGTCCGGAAACTGCATTGGACCGAAGTCCGGAACTAACCAGGGCCTTGCCCTCTGCATCGGACCGAAGTCCGGAAACTGCATCGGACCGAAGTCCAGAACTAACCAGGGCCTTGCCCTCTGCATCGGACCGAAGTCCGGAAACTGCATCGGACCGAAGTCCGGAACTAACCAGGGCCTTTCCCTCTGCATCGGACCGAAGTCCGGAAACTGACTGAACATATCATAGCATAATCATAACTACTAGTATAAACACAGATACTGCATATTGCATCAGACCGAAGTCCGGAACACATAACACAAAGACATGCTTGAATCATAGAGACATCAAGCACACTGAACTACTGCATCAGACCGAAGTCCGGAACTACTACTAACTAAACGGGCCGACATTGTGGCCGTAGACCCGTTCCTACTGGAAGGAAACTCACCTCGTAACGCTGGCTGCCGAGATGCTAAATCTGAAACTGCCTGACTGCTGCTCCAGAACTCCCCGGCTACTAATCCCATAAACACTAAATCAATTACTGATATCTAATCTTAGGGTAAAATAACTATTTTACCCCCTGGTCAAAGTCAACTCCCTGGTCAAAGTCAACTTCCTGGTTGACTCTACTCGCCGAGTCCTACTATGAACTCGCCGAGTTCCCGGACTCACACTTCTCTAACTCGTGACTCGACTCGCCGAGTCGGGACATGGACTCGCCGAGTCCCTCTACTTCCAGATCCTTGTTCTAACTCACCGAGTCCTCTTCCACTCGCTGATTCAACTCAAAATTCCAAAATCGGAGAAATCGGGAGGATTGCGCTCCGACTCACCGAGTCCAAGACCAACTCGACGAGTCCTATGCATGTCCTCCCTAAACAGTTGATTCTAATCGATTTCAGTGCATCCAATTCATAGATCTGGGTTCCTAGGACTAATTTCACACGTAAAGTTTCAAACTTTACGTTCATGCATGCTCATGATAAGCTAAAATGCCCAATAAGGAGTTAAAAGAGGAGATCTAGGTTTGGAATGGGTGCTTAGCTCAATAAAGGTGGCAACCTTGAGCTTAAGGAGCCCTGAAATGCTTAGATCTGAAACCCATTCGACTTAACTACCCATAAATCGACCTTAAAGCCTAGAAAAGGCTCAAAAACTATACTAGCAAGCTTTTAAGGAGATCTACATAATGATAAGCCAAGATTCGAGCTTTATACCTTAATGGATGCTGGAATGACACAATAAACTCAGATCTTCTTTGCTTCCTTTGAGATCTCCTCTTCTCTCTTCTTCTTCTAACTTCAAAATGCACCAAAACCTTCACAAAATGAGAAATATTCCAAGAATGCTTAAAGGGAGGCTAGGGTTTAGTGAGGGACGTTCTGAGGGTGATGGAGGCTGTTTTGGGGCGCATACTATTGTTTAAATAGGGTGCAAACCCTTGAAATTAGGGTTTCATCCAGACTGGCAGACTCGCCGAGTCCGAGGATATGGACTCGTCGAGTTGCCAACTTAAACCGCGTGCCAACTCCCGTCTCTACTCGACGAGTCGGGCTACTGACTCGTCGAGTACCCCTTAAGAAATGAAAATTTACTTTATTAAATCACATACCAGAAATGTGGCATTACACATGTAATTACCCTGATGTATCTTATGGTTTGAGCATGGTCAGTTGCTTTCAGGGAAATGCTAGCAGAGCTTATTGGACTGCAGTAAAGAACATACGTAAGTATCTGTAAAGGGTGAAGGATACGATTTTAGCCCTTAGAGGTCGTGATACATTAAGAGTAACTAGATATAGTGACATCAACTTTCAAACAGAATGAGAAAAATTTTGTTCTCTGTCAGGCTGGGTGTTTGCGTAAAATGCTGGAGCAGTGAATTGGAAAATTTCCAAGCAGGATATGGTGGATGATTCTACTTGTGAATCAGAGTACATCGCAGAAAGTGAGTCATCGAAGGAGGAGGCTTGGTTGAAGAACTTCATCGATGATCTCGGATTAGTCCCGACCATCCAAGAGCCATTGGAACTTTTATGTGATAATAAAGGAGCGGTTTCATTGACCAAAGAACCCAAGGATTGTGGTAGATCCAAGCATATCGACAGAAAGTACCATTAGATTATACATAGGGTTGAAAAAAGTCATATCCTGGTGAAGAGAGTATCTTTAGAAGATAATTTTGTAGATCTTTTCACGAAGGCTCTAAGTAGGGTTAAGCATAACCAACATGCTAGGAGCATAGGCTGGAGAGATGATATTACTTTTAGTAGTTAGTTGATATTTTGAAACTTGTAACAAAATAAATGTAATTGACATTGGTGATTAAGTAATAGAGATTATTTATGAGTATGGTTACTGCCTTCTCAATTGTTTATCCTTGTGTTTGGTTTTTCATGTTTTACTTCCTGAATGATTTTATTATTCTAAATTCCACAGTCACTCATAATTTTGGAAGTATATAGCGAATCAAGATTATCATAAATAGATTGTAGATTGTCTATGGAGATTTGACATTGCAATGGTTGCTACAATATTCATGAGTACTTTGAAAATGGAGATTTTGAGTATTGGATAAACCCACTCTCAGAGAATTAATTCATGGATTATATCACGAGTAATTCTGAGATGATAATATCTTCTATTCTTGAAATGGAGATATATGAGTTGTAATTTATAATTCGGTTGTGCATTGGTGTTACGAAAACGCATCAGTAACTTGATGTTATAAAACATAGTATCATGCATGATTAGGTGAGTAAAAGGTACAAGCGTATGAGTCGAAGTTTATTCTTTCATTTTGCCTTAATGGGAAAAGCGACATCTCTGTGCCCCTTGGTGATTTGGTGTTGACATTATAGTGTTGGGCCCAACGAGGACTGAATTCATGTGTTCAATTAGTAGTCCTATGAGGTCATCACAAATCTGGAAGTCGGTAAACAAAATTTTGGACAAGCGATTGATTGTAATCCATGTCTCATGTCAATACAATATCTTTAATAACGAAGGAATATTTTATCACTTATCTTAGGACCAATGTCTGATCATATAAGAATTTGGAGTTGCTTTGGAAAGATCCCTTTGCCGTTTGATTTAGTAGTTGAAATTGAAATTGTAGTTATAGACTTATCCAAGTGGGAGACTATTGAATTTGGTGTCTAATCCAATAACTAAATTTGTACATACTTGAATTAAAATCAAAGTCCTTTTTGGGTTGACCTCAAAAGTAGTAATTGACAGAAGGACTTTTTGGAGAGAGAAGTTGATTTATTGGTTTATTATAAGACTAATAAATAGCAATAAATAATTTATTCATATATTATGAGATTAATATATTAATAAGAAATAGTATTATTTAATGAATAATTAATCAAAACTTAATTAGAATTAATTTTGGGATTGGATCAACTAAAACTGCAACGACCTAAGCTGTTATTGTTCAATAGTTGAACAAGTGAAGGATTCTAGATACTTCATAGGGCTGGCGAAAATCGGGAGCCTCCTTAGGGTTTCTAAATTAATCGTTAAGGATAATTGGTGCTTGCTTTCTGAAGCTTTTCCAAGAAGGAATTATTTTATTATTTACTACAACAATAAAAAGGTATGTAAACCCTAAAACCTTTGTAATTTCGATTATAGTAAGGCCTCATTAGGGTTCTTGATGTTCAACTGTTTGTTGTTATCAATAGAGAAAACATAGATCCAATAGGTTGCATGTGAACTTAAGGGTTAAGTTTTTCCGCCATATATTTTTTTGTAACCTACAAAACCTTTTATTTTGGTTATTTGAAGAAGAAAAGATCACTTTTGGAGCATATATTCATCTTGGAAGCTTCATTTGCATCGTCTAGCAACATCTCTGGACCATTGTGAGTAAGCAAGATTCAAGCTTTATGATTCCATTTAGCTAGATTTAGGATTTTATGCATAATTACCCATGGTTAGATGGGTTAGAGTGCTGAGACTCCATAAATTTGGCAACTATGGGACCTTAGAGTCCCTTGGTGTAGAAACAATAAAACTTAAGATCGATAGATTCTAAACTTAAGACCGAAATCACTAGTGGGCTTACGGTGGGCTTGTTATCTTTGAGCTTTAGGTTAATTGGTATAGTATAAATATGGTCTGTGTATAGCTATTCTAGGTTAGAATGCGTTTTTGAGAGTTTTGAAGTCTATTTACGGTTGAAGAGTAGTTGAATGTACCTGAAAATTGATTAATAGAATTGCGTGCATTCATTGAAACATGTTCATTGATTCATATTATTGTTTGGTTGTTTTGCATAGTTGTTTGATTAAGATTCCGCATTAACTCAAACAATTGCATTAATACCTTGAGAACATCCGAATTTTGGGACTTACAAGTGGTATCAGAGCCTTAAAATCGACTTAAGGCTGTTTGGTATGAATTTTCGAAACGTTAAATAGTTTGAGGTGTTTTTGAGTTGTATTAAAATTTTTTAGTTGTTCATCATGTTGCTGTTCTTTGTGTTCATCAATTTTTTTGGTGATTCTTCATTAGTTTTGGAGGATATTGCATTGGAAATTGTTTTTTTGGTAATTTACCAAATTTTGGGATTCATTTGATAAGGAAACTCAATCAAAACCACGATTTCGACTTGATCTTAGCGTTTTCTGCGGTTGAGTAACATTCTCAGTGAAAAGACTTGGGTTTTCGGTTTGGAAGAGTTTTCGGCCAAAAACATATAGTTCTCGGCTAACTGTTTTCGGTCAATCTTTTGAATTTCAGGGATTTCAGTCAAAAATTTTACCTTCAAGGTTCTCGGTCAACAGGGTCTTGACAATTGGTGTTTTCGGTCAGAAAGTATTTATTTTTTGGTTTTCGGTCAATTTTTTTTGGTGAATAATGAGTTGTTCAATCACCAAGAAGGTAAATGAAACCTCATGTTCTCAATCCTGTGAAGACAAAATAAATAAATACCGTGAACATAATGAATTGTTGGTTAGAGAGGTTTTTGACCTTAAAAACAAAATATATGAAATCAAGAAAATAAATAAACCACTTAAAGAAAAACTAGAAGCTCAAACAAAATAATTAAGCAAGATTAAAGAAGAGTACAATACCAAATGTGTTCATTATCGGTTTGCCAAGGAGAAAATTGCAAAGTTAACTGCTGAACTTGATGCATTGAAGGCTAAATTTGAGGATGCTGACTTTACTTTTAAGAAATTTGATGTGTCAAGTGACAAAGTTGAGTCTATGATAGAAAAACAATTAAAGTGGAAAGACAAACAAGGTACGGGTCTAGGGTATCATAATGTTCCACCTCCTTTCAATGATAACTATACTCCGCCCCTTGAAACCAAAGAGATATAGACTCCTGCACAACATGGCCAACCCCCTGTAATTGCTCCAATAAATAATGAACAATTCGACCCAACTAAGAGTATTAATGTGAATGATTCTAAGGCTTCTACTTCATGTGCAGATAAAGTAATTGTGCAAGATGGATTCGAGCAGAACAAAAATAATTCTAGTTCTGCTGAAACTGCTTCAAAAACCCGTGGTGATAATAATCCCACTATTGAAAAATTCAAGCCACAAAAATTTGCTAAAAAGTCTAATAAATGTACTTGTGCTTGTGGAAGGTCTTTGAAACAAATTTCATTTGGACAAGGGCCAAGTCACAATCTTATTTATTTGAAAAGACAAACTTTTTTCGACTGTGGGACTCCCGGTTACATTGCTAGAAATTGCCCATATCGTTCATATGTTCCCTACTATAAACAAGGTTGGTAGAACGTGCCAAGGGGGAGATCTTCCACAAGAAATCCTTCGAGGTCACGTTCAAGCAGTGGTGATTGGAATGCTAAAGAGGCCAAAAAGGGCAAGTCGGACAAGAAGCCCAATTTGAGAAGTAGTTCAGTCAGAACGAGATTAGTAAGTTCAAGGTCATCTCAACAATCGATCTCAAGCTCCAAATCAAGTGCTGAAACATCCATCCGATTAAACAGGAAAATGGTTAAACCCGACAACAGATGGGTATCAAAGGTTTCCATTCCCAAATCACCTAAAAATTCTAACATTTCTTCATTTTATGTGTTTGATAATCAGGATATGATTTGGGAAAGAGTATCATGTGTTGATGGTAAAGGTCAACCCAGTTTCAAAATGGACTGGGTTCCCAAGACCAATTAATCCTGTATTCTATGTCGAACCATCTATGGAGGATTATCATCAGACTTCGGTATGTTGATAGTGGCCGTTCCAAGCACATGATAGGGGACATCTCTCTTATGCATGCCATTCAAAATTTTCATGGAGAGCATGTGTCCTTTGCGGGAAAAGAAAAAGCAAGATCACAAATGGGGATTTCTTCAATTGCTGAATTACGGTTTGAATTTTCTGAATCTTCTCTTCTCTGTGATAATAATGGTGATCTTCAATTGTCCAAAAACCTATTTTTTTTCTCAAAACCAAGCTGTTGCTTGTGGGATTTCTTAAGATGATACGTTTCGAAGACTAAAACTTTATTTTCAATTTTATTTCTTATTTTCTTCCATTTTGTTTTTTACTTTTAGAAAAGTTTTTTTTGTCACAATCTTTTGGGAAGTGATATGAGTTAGTGATAAAGGGCAAACGAAATACGTGTAAAGCATTAAAGATGAATTGTATAAACTCTGTGTTCAATGTGTTGGTAGGCATAAAGGACTAAAATTAATGGACGGGACAATGTGGACTCATTTGAATTAACAAAACTTCATTTGGTTTGACAATACGACGCTTGGATAGGTTTAACAGTAAAATAGACAAGGAAGCCTCTAACATAAATTGAATCTAACTATTATCTAGATCTATGACTCAACACTTCATTAGCGTATGGACTCGTGTCCTTAATTTTGGTATTGATAGGGGTGACCGAAGGGTTCTGATAACTTGGGTCTGTTTAAAATCGTTATTCTTTCTTTCTTAGTCAGTCATATGTTGTCCCCTTTGCGTGATCGGAAGATTCGACCTGGGACACAACATATACACTCAGATGATGTTCAGTGCTTCTAAGTCAGTATATTGTCTCCTACAAATATCAAATATTCTACTCTCTATGTTAGTCATATGTTGTCCACAACGATTATCTACTCACCTAAAGTAAAGGATTCTGAGGAAATTTCCTTGATTACTAGGGTATTCCATGAAGTGGGGAACATGTTCTACTGTACTAATTTTAATTACACCCATAACTAAAAGGCTGATTGGTAGATTTTATTGGCTAAATTTAAGTGGACAACAATATCCTTGGTCGTCGTCAGACAAAATGGTCTATCTAGGAATATAGTACCTATAAATCATCACTCATGATCTGTCCAGAAATATGTCATTTGTGTTTAAGTGGATCACAATATCAATGATTAAACCAGAGTTTTTCATGAACGTGTGTGCTGATAAACCTCATCAATTTGTTCTATAACGTTTGATCCCAAAAGTTTTTGTTCTGGATTACATTTTTTATTTATTTTATTTTTTTTATTTTTTTTATTTTTTTTAAATTTGTACATATTTTCATTATTATGCACAAATTTAGGGGATAAATAATAAAATAAAAATAAATAAAAGAAAAATTAAAAAAATTAAAAATAGTTAAAAATATAAAAACAAAAATAAAAATATAATAAAACAAAAATAAAAATTATATGTTTAATTTCAATTTTAATAATTATCTTTATTTTCGTTTTGGTTTTTGAAATGTAAAATTGAAAAGAAACCCCTTTTATTAAAATTTGGGTATTTTATTTTGGGCCGAAATCTTTGAGGTGGGCCATCTAGGCCGTTTTCGGGGGTATATATATGCCTTCTTCTCGGCTGATTAGGGTTTACCACTGGAAAACCTCAATCCGCCATTCTTGTCCTCTCTCCTGGCCTTTTCAAACTTTTCTGAAAAATCTACATATTTTCGGTGTTTGTGTTGTAAATTCTTCGGTGAATCCGGTAGATATGTGGTTTTCGATCATGGCAATGATGTTTAAAGTGTCTTTGGTGTACATGTTTCCATGGATTTGCAGGTTTCGAGTGGATTGTTCGAAGGTTTTTAAAAATTCTGAATTAGAACAGGCTCTAAGGGTTTTCGGTCCAACCTGGATTCGACCAAAATCGATTCAGATTCGACCGAAATCGGGGTTATCGGCCGAAAACATCTGGTCAAAAGTCTTTTGACCGAAATCGATGGAATCTTTTACTTTAACCGAAAACGCCTGAGGTCTTGCCTTTGACTGAAATTGCTTAAGTCTTTGACTTCAACCGAAATTAAAATTTAAACTTAATTTAATTAATTTTAAATCAATTATCACTTGGCTAGTTTGGTGCAGATAAATGTTAGAGCAGATTAAATTTTTAGACTCTCACAATGTTGTTGGATATCTTATGGATCCACCTGCTGCTCATCAAGAATTCAAATCTACGATGGTGGGTTTGAACAACTGCATGATTTCTCATGCTCTCCGTGCTAATCAAGTCATCCACAAAGACCTGATTACTGAATTCTGGAAAAATGCCTCAATCAACAAGCAGGGAGCTGGTACTGTTGAATCGATGGTGAAAGGAACTCAAGTATCTGTTTTTGATCAAGTTATCTGAGAAGTACTTGAATTTGGTGATGCATCTACATTTCCAATTGAATACTCTTCTGATCAAGTGAAGGAAATGTTGGATTAATGTCTAAGTCCATAACTATAATTGGTAAGACTTGACCCGACCCGACATGGTCCATTTGCATTGCATGGCATCATGCATTTGGATAGACTACAATGAGAGAAATAACACTTAAGGTTGGTTAATATATCATAAGTTCTAATATATTAATAAGGTTATTTAATTAGTATTGATCAAGAATTAATTTGGAATTAATTAAGTGATCAAAAGGAGACTAATTAAATATATGGGTTGATTGTGTAAATCATTCATTCTTATATATGTGGGCTTGTGATCCAAGATTCCTTATGTTGGACTAAGTCCATGGGGTGACCCATGGATACTCCATGGAGGTTAAAATCCATGGAGCATAAGGAATGGGTAAAGTTATGAGTTACATGGTGTAACCCTAATAGCCACCATATAAAAGAATCCCATGGCTCAAGAAATCGTGCACTAATGTGTGAGTGTGAGGGCTAGACGATTTCAAGGAGTGTTCAAGTTTCTCTCAAGTTATTCCAAGTGTATTTGGTGTTGTGTGAACCATTTGAGGTGTCACACTTGGGGAACTAGGCACTCAAGCTTCATGAAGACATTCTACATCAAAGAGGTATGTATTCTATCTTGTTATATTTATTATTTTGTATGCTAGATTAGGATAATACCTTGGATGTTCATAATTGTATGTATAATAGAGAAAACATAGATCCAAGGTATTTAGGGTTGCATGTACACTTAGGAGTGTTAGAATGCTCATAACCCAACAGTGGTATCAGAGCCTAGGCTTGTTTTCTTGTTTTCTTGTTATACTTGCAAAAGTAGCTGAAAAATCGAGTTAGATGCATATATTCGATTGTTTTGGCTGGAATTGGACTAGGAACATTACCCTAAGATGTTTTTGGACTTATAAACTTGTTTTTGACGTGGTAATGTTCATGCTAATCCAATTTCTAAGATAATTATCATAATTTCAATATTTGTATTAGTTTGTATGTTCATGCTAATTTCTTGAAGATTGATGATTTGAATTATCTTGTTCTTATGAGGTTCTTAGATTAATAGAAAAGTTGTGTGAAATAGTTGTTTTCAATCCATTTTAATCTAAGAGTTGATTCCAAAGTGTGTTTTTGTAACTTGTCCTCAAGTTATATGAAAAGTCACATTTAAGAATCATAAAACTCATAAAAGTTGGCAAAGGTTACAAAATGAAGAGTCTCTTCATTAAATTAAAAAAAAAGTGTAACCTTAATTAGTTCCATAAGTTACAATAAAAAAAAGGTTATTTTTTTTATTAATTAGTTTAAAGTCTTCTATAACTTGTCCTCAAGTTATGGAACTTGAAGAGTTTTTTTTATTTTTAATTAAAACTACTTTAAACTCATAAGTTATGGAATTAATTAGTTTTGAATAGTTTCAAAACTTGCCCTCAAGTTTTGGAATTTGAAAAGTTTTCACTTATGAATACTTTAATTCCAAGTTAGCCCTTAGAATTTTAAAAGTTAAAATTCAACCCTTATACTTTATAATATTATAAGTTAATAATATTTATATATATGTATAAGAGTAAAGTCAGTCTTACCGTTAGTAGGCCTCATTCACGAAGCCGGTCTATAAGGGGGGGTATAAGGTTACTGCCTATAAAATGGCAGTTTAATGGGTGTCCACTCTCACCCACCGCTTCCTTGACTGGTGGAGGGTCGTTAGCCGAACGGGTAGGACAAGGGCTATAATTCTCCTTTCATTAAAAGTATTAATGATAAATACTAAGTAACTAAACTCTTATTAATACCCAATCTTAGTTACTTAGGAAAATGTGAATTTCGTGCTAACCCATGAAATTACACTTTGCACTTTGCTTAAGTCGTTAGTGGAGCGTGTGTGGTTAACCGGCACACTAACCTGGACTTAACAAGGTAGGCAAAGGGTAACTTAATATTTATCATAGTATCGGTGGAGCGTGTGTGGTTAACCGGCACACTGATTAAGGGGTAAATATTAAAGGTACCAAGTATATTTGCATGGTTATTCACACCTTGTTTTGTGATCCTCGGCATCCCAGTCACAAAACCTGAAGGGCACACTCGAGATTGAAACATGCCTTTGAACAGTTCAATGAATATCAAAGATCTAGGACTTTCAAATCCAATTAAAACCTAATAAATTATTTTGTTTTTCATGGTGGAAATTGGTGAATCGTCATTCACCTACCTTCAAATATTTTATAGCTTGGATTACGGCATCCCTCTTCTAAGTTATAAAATAGTTTGTTGGGTCCTAGCCTTAATATTTCATATTGGGTGTCATATTAAGGACTTTAAATCAACTGTCTTGAATATCTCCCAAAAAGATGTCTGGTCTAGACATTTATGATCTTCCCAAATCTCTTGAAACAAGCTTTCCTAAATGAAGATGATGTCCCATGGATATCATACTTCTTTCACCTCCTCCAATTATTCTCCCTAACCCACAAGTTCCTAAAAAGTTTAAGGTCACTCAAGCCCTATTGGCAAGGCAAGGTCTAGGTGTGATCACATCTTGGAGATGTAGTCACATATTAACAAGCCGGGAGAGTTGGGTGTCAAAGTCTTGAGAAAGTTGGTGGCTCAACTACATTCTAAGTCACATAGTGAGTTCTTTTGGGAATCCTATGAAACAGACTAAGACAAGACCCTTAATGATCTTATCTATTTGCTAAGATCAACTTCCTAAAACGCTATGGACATTGACAATGATGCCATTGGATATCCAGTAAAGCTCTCTCTTCCCAATGGAAAGGGATCGGCCATAGTCAACTCTGTTGACCCAATGGTAAAGAGAGAGGCGAAGTCTGAGATAGTCCCATTATCAAGGATCCATAGGTAACTATTGCCAAAGGAAGGGGCATTGGTTACGAAGCTGCCAAATTTACCTAAGGATGTTAAAGTCAATAAGTTTGGCTCTACTTCAGGTAAAGTCTATTGTCTAACTCTATTAAGTACATGCTGATTCTGATCGCGAAGGTGGATTTCAATCGCATGGTTCGGTGATCAGAATTTTGGGCTATTACTTAAGAGTTATGATATTTATATTGCTTAGGAATAGATAACAACAAGGTTTTCATATGAATTGTAAGGATAAGTTTTTCCGCAAAGTTTTAAAATAAAAGAAAAAAGGTTTTGATTTTATTTATTTTAAGTATCCTTACAATGACATTTGTGAAAAGTTGTTGCTTATAAGATTCCATTGATAGCAATATTGGAAAAATGGATTTGATTCTTTCAGTTGTGGTAGTGTCTAATATTACCAAATAAGGAAAGATTCTCATCACCCAAGGTTCAATTGGACCGAAACTTGGAATCATGCAAGTTGTATAGTATGATGAATGAGAACTTTTAGCTTGGAAAATTAAGACTAATTCCTTATGTGAATAAGGAAAGGACTAAGGGATCGAGTACACATTCTTGTGCACTGGTCAAGTCCACCACAAAAGATCAAGAAGACTATTCATCATGATTTACTTAAGTTCAGTAAATATGGTTATACTTATAAGTTTTAGTATAAGTCTGTAGCATTGGAGAAGTTTCAATGTGAGACAAAACGAATAAGAAGAATCAAAGTATGGCAGAAAGATAAAAATTTCTCAAATCTGAAAAGATGGGAGAGTACTTTAGTATCATGTTTATGATCATCTTAATGATTAAGATACCATATCACAACTGGTCCTCTAAAGTCAAGAAGAGGAGTCATGAATTGTTGAAATGGTTAAATAAAAAAGATGAGTCATACTTCGTTCCAAAAACAATTATTAGAGTCATACTACAAGATTGTAACTTGAGTGACATATCTTAAAGAGGGTTTGTTAACACTAAAATGTAAGAGTAAAAGGTTATCTACTCTTGTACATTTGAAATTGGTAAGTTGTGATGTTTTGGATAAAACAGAGACCAACTTAGGCCAATTGTGTAAAGTGTTAGTCTTGATAAAGAATCCGCACTATCTCTTGAATATTTGACAAGGGAGTCTTATATGTCAAGAGGACAGTGGGAGTCTTAAAGCTCTTGAAAGTTTCAAGACTTAATCAAGAATAAAACCTAAAGTCCTTCACTAGCACACGACTTGAGGTTTATAACCTATCGTGTTGAAAATTTTGTGCCTATTCAAGTTGGCTTTGCATAGGAGTTCTGAGAGTTCTCAATTGGTTGCACAACTACTTGGAAGCAATGGCAGGCACCTGAGCTGCCAAATGGCAAGAATTTAAGATTGCACAAGTTTAATCAATATGAGTTTGGATTTGTCACTAACCTTGTCTTGTGATTATGGTTTTGACAAATTCACATGGATAAGAACACATACACTATTAAATCTAAGTGTCATAAGGTTTCTCTCCGATTCATGAAAATGATGGTGAGGAAACACTTTCACTAAGTAGATTTTAGCTAGATAGCAATTGTGATATTTGCATTCTCAAAGTCGTTAGTGGAGCGTGTGTGGTTTACCGGCACACTAACATGGACTTGTTAGAAGTGGCAAAGGTCTAAACAATTGAGACTATGATTACGGCATCCCTTTTCATAGTTCTAAAATTGTTTAGACACACATGTGAGCTATCTAAGAGAGGTGTATGACTTTGATAAAGTTTTATCAAAACAATCTAGTATCAGAAATCTGAACTTTGGTAAGAAAGTCAGCTGATTTCTGAGTACATGTCAAAGCTTGTGGGAGCATAAGTGTTATGCTAATAATCATCATGTTAGTGGGAGCATGATAATTATGACAAAGGTTGCAAGTTAGCAATGTTAATTATAGAAAACAAAAGTTTCAATTCGTGAGGTTGCAGGGGTTGAAAAAGTTGTTTTGCTATAATTAAGGGAGAGGAAATTATACTTCATTTCAATTCTAAAAAGCTTAGATTGAGATTTTAATTGTATTTAATCAAGGATATATATATGAATTTCATGTTGGAATGGCTCAACATAAGGAAATTCTATATATGGGTCCATTATTTGCGTTCTAAAATTCGATTATGATTACGGCATCCCTTTTCATAATCTGAATTTTGAGAACTTGGCAAATTGAAATGGAAATATTATAGCAAAAGACTGGTTTAGTCTTTATGTGAGACATCATGAATCGTGTCCCATATGCTTCGGATATAGGATCGATTACATGTGCTATATTCATCCTTTCTAAAATTTTCCAAATGCCTGGGGAATTATGAAGGGAAAAGGTCTAGAATTGGATATGACTAAAATGATTAAACAATTGTCGAGGACAATCTAAGGTTTACCAAAGATTGGTTGCTCAAGGACAGTTGGAAGTATAATATTAATTCTGGAAGGACCATATTGACATAATCTGTAAGGAGGCAACTCTTGTTCAGAAGTGATAGTCAAAATGGAATATGGAAATGTTTCAAAGTTAGTAATTATTCAATCTGTGTAAGATTAGGAAACTTAATGAAAGAAGGATGTTTCCAAGGAGCTGATCTCCTTTGGAATGCTCTGTAATGATTGTTGTCAAGTCTTTCTGACTTTGTGCATAATCATTAAGAGGATCAATGCATATAAGTTTAGAATCTAACAGATTTCAGTAAATGGCATGAATTTGGAATTCTTGCATTTGCAGTAAGGATTTGGGACTGTGAAAAGAGGATCATTGGAGTGATGTTTAATTGATCTATTTTACAAAGTAAAGATCATAGACAAACATAGTATGCATACTTGGTGTATGGCATGACTAGTGTTTAGAAAACATAGTGTACATGCTCGGAGCATGGGACAACTATTGTTTTAAATTCAAGTATAAAGTTGATAAAACCGAAACAATGAATAATGAGTAATCAGTATGGTGATAAATAAAAGTGTTTATTTATATTCATAGGGTTTGATACCATATTTGATTCATTTAGTCTTGTGTTTCACTTTGCATGTTTTGACTTCCAGAATAACTAAGTCGCTCTTCCTGAATGATTAAGTTATTCAAACCATCCACAGTCGGTCATATGTTGGAAGTAGATATGAATCAAGACTGTCATGGGTTGGTTTGTAGAGGTCCAAGTTGGTGGACAAAGTGGTGCTACAACACTCATGAGTGCTCATAAGTTCTGAGTATTGGATTCAACCCGCGCTCATTTGAATCACTTCATGGATTTTATCACGAGTGATCATGAGACGATAATATCTTATATTTTTCAAACCTAGAGATATGAGTTGTTACTATGAGTTGGTTATACATTGATTGCACGAAAACGCATTGGTAACTCGATGTTATAAAACGTGCCTTTGTGTATGATTCAACAAGTAGTAGAACAAGCCATATGAGTCGAAGTTTATCCATTCCTTTTACCTTTGGGATAAAAGCGATATCTGTGGGCCCCTCGATGATTTAAAGATGATACATGTGAGTGCTTGGCCAAGCCAGGACTGATTTGATTTGTTCAATCAATCAGTCATCATGAATCGGATATCGGGAAACAACAAATGGACAGAGAGAATGATTGATAATCCATGTCTCAGTCCATATGATATCTAGAATGGAGGAATATATGATCCCTTATCTAATGGACAAGTCATTGACAAAGGTCAGAGTTCATCGACAAGGTCAGAGTTCGACAGAAGCTTTTGAGAGCTACGATTGCTGATCGGTTCCTGAAGTCATACGCAATAATAGTTTTAGACTTATCCAAGTGGGAGACTGTTGGATTAATGTCTAAGTCCATAACTATAATTGGTAAGACTTGACCCGACCCGGCATGGTCCATTTGGGTTGCATGGCATCATGCATTTGGATAGACTATAATGAAAGAAATAACACTTAAGGTTGGTTAATATATTATAAGTTCTAATATATTAATAAGGTTATTTAATTAGTATTGATCAAGAATTAATTTGGAATTAATTAAGTGATCAAAAGGAGACTAATTAAATATATGGGTTGATTGTGTAAATCATTCATTCTTATATATGTGGGCTTGTGATCCAAGATTCCTTATGTTGGACTAAGTCCATGGGGTGACCCATGGATACTCCATATAGGTTAAAATCCATGGAGCATAAGGAATGGGTAAAGTTATGAGTTACATGGTGTAACCCTAATAGCCACCATATAAAAGAATCCCGTGACTCAAGAAATCGTGCACTAATGTGTGAGTGTGAGGGCTAGACGATTTCAAGGAGTGTTCAAGTTTCTCTCAAGTTATTCCAAGTGTATTTGGTGTTGTGTGAACCATTTGAGGTGTCACACTTGGGGCACTAGGCACTCAAGCTTCATGAAGACATTCTACATCAAAGAGGTATGTATTCTATCTTGTTATATTTATTATTTTGTATGCTAGATTAGGATAATACCTTGGATGTTCATAATTGTATGTATAATAGAGAAAACATAGATCCAAGGTATTTAGGGTTGCATGTACACTTAGGAGTGTTAGAATGCTCATAACCCAACAGGAAGTCCTTGAGAAGATGTGCTATGAAGGAACCTATCCTCCCACCATCAAGAAGTTGCTGCCACCTTACTGGAGGTTTCTGGCACACTACTTTGTGATTTGCATTTCTGGAAGGAAGGGAGGATCTGATGAAATTAGTCAGACTGCAACCTTATATATTTTCGCTTTAGCAATGAATTGGGATTACAAATTTTCAAAGTTTGTTTTTGAAGAAATGAAAAGCAACCTTCAAGGGAAGAAGAATAACCTATTTTTGATGTATCCTAGGTTTCTTCAAATGGTCCTGAATGAAAAATGTCCCCAAATTGAGAGGTCGTCTGATACTTTGGACATGAAAGCTTTGGGTCCTAACACCTTTGGGCTTATGAAGCAATCAAGAAAAGCTGCCAAATTCGCCTATCAAGGATTGAAGGAGTTGGTTAAGTTTGGAAAGTTTGATGAGGTTGCCAAGGAACACGTGGCACATAAACCAAAATTTCAATTTGCATTTGAAGAGGTTGAAATATTGATGAAGTGTAGAATGAAGTATGAATCAAATCAGAGTTAAACGAATGTAGATTGAACACACGATGTAAATATGATCTGGTTTCAGCTCTATTATGCTTTCAAATGTTACAGAGAGAAAATAGAAAAGTTCATAAAAAGACTCTTATCTAACTCTAAGTAATGTCCCTATTTGTAGGAAGCATGAAAGCACACAAAAAAAATTACAAGGACTAAACATCTAAGCTTCGTTACATAAATGCCTTGTAAAATAAACTTATGTGTTTGACATATTACAACAGGTCTTCGACCCTTACATTCTCCCCCTTTGTAATAATGTTGACCATCTTCAGTTCAAAAGAATCTGTATAGCATACAGCATCACCCTTCAGATTTCAGAGTACCAAGAAATAATCTTCTTCAACTCGTTCTTGTCCCCTTCGTTATTCTTCTTGCAGTTATTCATATAAACAATAATGTTCGTATACTGGGACGTTGTGTATCTCTCCACTTCGCATGCTTGGAATAAGAATCTCTTGGTTTTTCCATTTTTATCCTTTCCTGCGAATACCAAACCGAATGGCTTCGAGCAAATCTCCCCATCAGCATACTTCTTTAACTCAGGTTGAGTCTTCGTTGGTTCCATGGGTACTTTTACTTCCAACCCCTTCGCAGTTGCTAACTCCACATCAGTTAAGGCTAAACACTCATAGTAGTTATCTATGAATATTTTGATGTGAGCAAGACCAAGACGAAAAACTTCTGGATCAGTTTCTCGAAGATAAGAAGCATGTTTATCTTTCAAAAGTAATGCAACTTGTATAAGATCATACAAGTTCATCAGTGGAAAATCAGCTACAGAAAAATTACATTCCTGACCATTTGCCCTTGCAACATAAAAACGAAAGTTCTGCATCATGTTCTCGAACATAACATCCTTCTTAATGCTGATCACCTTCTTTATCTTCACAAGTGACCATATCTCCTCTGGAAGTTTTCCAAGAACAGCATGAAACCTGAAATTCATATATATGTAGTCATCCTCATTATCAAATTTCTCAGCAATCTTGTACTGAGCCATGATGAACATCATTTCATTCACCGGGAAATCCAGTTGTTTCATAGCAGAATTAACAACAACATAGCTTTACTTCGGCTTCTTCTCAAAAGCATACATATGATTATATGCAACTTTTGCTTCAATTGTTTCCTAGTTGTAATGCTTCGTAGGATCACCCTTGTTCATACCAGGTGGATCATTTGCATGAAGAGTTAAAATGCTTTGAACTACTCTTAACTTCTCTATCTCAGCTTCATCTTCAGCTTTCTTCTCCTCTTTCGACTTTTCGACCAAAATTGTTTTCCCTTTGTCTTTGATTGAAGAACTATCAACAACTTCTTTGGGCTTCGAACTACTACCACCTTCCCCAATCATAATTCCTTTAGAAATTGGTCTTGGAATTGGCTTCGTGGAAATTGGCATTGTTGTAACAACTGTTGAAGTAATAGGCCCAGCAGTTGAGACAATTGGCTTTGATAATGGAATTGTTATTTGAAAAATCTTCCCAACAGTTTTCACAGCTTCATGCGAAACCTCACAAACTTTCGCATTACCAACCTTCTTTTCTCCCTCTTGCACCCCTGTGACAACAGGTGGGGCATCTGTTGGTAGAAGACTTGAAAACTTGGATAACGGAGCCAACTGTTTATGCAACACAGCCTCGAATTGAGAAAACTTTTTAGATAAGAATTCTGGGGTTATTATCGGAGAGGAAACAGGTGTGGTAGATAAGGCTTTCAACTCCTTTAACAAAGAAGTAAGCTCCACAAAGCTTCTACTGTTATCCGTAGAAAGTTGAGTTACTTGAGGACTCAAGCTTTCATACATCTTGACATACTTTGTGACAGTGTCACAAATAATATCCACCTTTTGATTGAGAGATGCATAGTCTTGCTGAGCACTTGCAATCTCTTTGATCATATCTTCACGAAGTTCTTGAAGCTTGAGGTTGACATCTTCGCGTACTTGCTTCACATCTTTAATAAACAAGACATGCCGTTCTTTAGCCACCCTTCGTAAATCTTGAATTTCACCCACAAACTTCTAAGATTGAGACTTCACTCGTAATTCATTACACTTATCATTTTGATCTACCTTCTCCAAGATTTTAGATTCAGAATCTTGAATCATTCCCGAAACTTTACTAACCATCCTGGCTTCTAATGCTTTAAGCATAACATCAAGTTCCAAACTTGAAATAGATTGACTTCCCCCATGTCAGCTTGAGACTGAATAATTGAATTCATCTTCCTATTTAGAATCTTAAATTGCTTCATCGTCATTAACATATTGTCAGGAAAAGTTTCTTCTTCTTCATCAAATTCCATCTCTTCAAATGTTCCTCCAAAACCCCCCTTCTTCAATATCAGTATCCTCAGTAGTTAGAAGTGGATCAGTGGTTTAAGATGAGAACAAAGTAGTGATGGGTTGAGTGAGAATTGTTTCAAAAGTGGGTGAATTGATAGTGGTCGAACTAGGAACAATGAACGGAGGTAAAGAAACAAAAGTATCAGAAGATGTAGGAATACCTTGAGTGGAAACAACAATTTCTTTATTTGAATTTCCTTCACCCATAGTGACATTTACATCCGTATCAGATACGTGTGTATTGATATCGGAAGTTCGAACCTCCTCAATAACTGACTCGGTTAACGAAACTTCGGGTGGTATGACCTTAGTCTTCGTAGGAATAGATATTGATTGGAGAATAGTAGCTTCAGGTGTTTCAGGAACTTTCTCCCCTTCGGATGATTCTGCTTGAAGAACCAACTTTCTTTTCTTTAACTTCTTCTTGGAAATATGTGTAGCAACATCTTCAGCTCTTCGTTTCTTGGATGAAGGAGAAACAGGAGCTGGAACCTCACGAATGAGAATGCCTTGGTGATTCAGATATGGTTTACGAACCATAGTAAAAGAAGACTTAAACGAACCATTTGAAAGCTTCCATGAGCCACGATACTTTTTCTTCATTCTTCGAAAAATACCTGATTTTGATGGGATTGTTTCCTTTGCTTGGTCATCAACAACACGCTCTACCGGCTCAACCATAACAGTCGAAACTTGTGCTTCTGGCATCGTCTGTTTCGATGGTGATTTCTTTTTCTTTGGCTCCTGAACAGGTTTCTCAGGAGTAATTGTTGCATCCTTCTTTGATTTGCGTGACTTCTTCGAAGGACCAGCTGTTTCTTGTGGCAACAACTTCCCAGACCCATCAACATGATTGATTGTTTCTAAATACCCCATCAGAACCAAGTTTGTTGGATCAACACGCTGTAACATTGCATCTGGAATTCTTTTAATATGCGTAAAGATTTCAGCATCATCAGTAACCTCCTTCGGAAATTGATACTTCATAAATTCAGCTGTTTTCTCACCAGTAGGCACCTCAATTCCTTCTTTGGCATAGAAATATCGAAGAATTAAACTCCAATACCCTGCACACGAAATTCCTTGAACAACATTCGTGTTTTATACACTCTTCTGAAATTCCTTCCACAACTGTGTAGAATAATCCACAGTGATATCATAGTACACACAAGCTACCATCGCATAAACCTCCATTCGACCTTTATCCAAGCCAACACTACGACCAGTCAAGCAACGTAGAAATATTCCGAAGAGAAAATTCCAAGCAGTCGGAAGTCCAGACTTCTTGAAATCACTGATCTTGGTGAGTGGGGGTTGATGACCCATCTCATTAAACATGTGTATAACTTGTGCAAAAGAAAGATCAATATATATTGGAGAATTAGGGATATCAAGAATCTGACAAAAAATCTTCTTGGACAATCGAATCTTCTTTTCATTCACCAGTTGGAAAGTGATGATATCCATTGCTTTGCTATAAGTAGCAGTGGATCCTGCTTGTGAAAGCCATGAAAGTGGAACAGCAAAGGAATTGAACATGGCAGTCGAAAGAACAGAGCTTTTCAAGGCGACTACCAACATCTTCAATTCATCTGGATAAAGAGAAACATCATCTTCAACTTGATAGTTCGTGCCTTGAATCTTCATTATCGGTTGAGAAGTAACATCTTCAGTGTTTTGTGATTGAACAACGACTTCAGCAGAATTGGCCATGAGTAGAGTTTTTGGAAGCTTTGAAGAACAATCGGAAATTTTTCAGAGAAAAGTTGGGAATTTTACGTTTGAAAATGTAAACTGATAAAACCCTTTGATTCCCCTTTTATATGTAACCCTAGTGTTTGAATTTGAAGTAGGACTAGCATTAAATGAAATCCGACGTGGCACCTTGAATCTCGCACCACTCTGCCGATAAAGTAGCCATGCGTCAAAAAGTAGCTGTCACATCACCTAGAAACCCGGACTGAATACAAAACGTCTTTTCAAACTGTCTGATCGTTTATCCCAATTGAATTGTAACCGTCACCAATCTTCGGATGGAGGTAAGGCTCTTTCACTTTTGGGATAAAAAGCGAAGTCATGTGCCAGATATTTGAAATCATCAGTCTGAGTTGGTATTACTCAGAACCTCAAGGATTTCGTGAGTGTAGTGTTCCAAAGATAAGATAAGAAGAAAATTAACGAAAATTTGGATATATGTTGTCAAATAAAGAAATATTCGACACAAAAGCAAATAAACCCCAGGAAAAGGTTACTTCGTTAATTATCAAGAGAGATAATCAACTGCTTGTGTATGTTCCCGTGAATTACAATCGAATACTTATAGAAAAGTCTCGAAGGGCTTCTTTTATAAGGCTTCATGGGTAGTTTACAATTTCATTACATATAAACCGAAACATAAGGTGAGTAATTATAATCGAAATTACCTGTTTGACCAGTGTAGTCAATGACAAGTATGCTTTGAATTATTTTGAAAGTGACTTCGAAAGCAAATGAAACTCACACGGAAATCATATTCATGAATAAATTGATATTGAGTCCTGTTGGGTAACAAACATTGTGGGCTTCGATAGTTTGATCAAGACCACTCATATGAAATGAATATGATTTGGAGTTTCGAAAAATGGTACTGAAACAAATGTTTCGTCAAAACTGGAACATAGTTCCCCGTCAATTCCTTACGAAGATAGAATGTTGGGTTTCACTTTCATCACGACCTCATGATGTCAGATCATAAACACAGAATTTTGACTTGTCTAAATCTTGATGGGTTGAATCAAAGATCTCTTGGACATATGTCTTCGTGTGTGAAAGTGTAAGATTGGTTAACGAAAACACTTGTACCTCTGTTATGATTGGACCAAACAGACAACTCTTAACTCATTTGAGAAGAGTAAGGTAGCTCATTTGACAAATGTGAATATAAGCCTGACTTGGGAAGAATTTTTCGTGTGAAAAATTTCATTAAGGCTTTCATAAACATACATTAAGTCTATTGAGGCTTCGGTTCAACATGCTGCAGCATGCTTCTAGGGACAATCTAACTAGTACAAAATTGTCGAAATTGTACCTCCCCAGAGAAACACAAGCATGATCCTTGTATAACTTTCGTGAAATCTGTACACACAAAAAAAAACAAAGAACAACATAAAAAAAATGTTTTTGATATTTTTGATTTTTCGAAAGAAAAAAATATTTTTGTGTTTTTGTAAGTTTTTCAAAAAGGAATACAATTAACCAAAAGAAAATCTTTTTGGATTTTGTGATTTTTCGAAAATAAAATGACAAAAAAAAAATAAAATCTTTTTGTAGTTTTTGATTTTTCGAAAATAAAACTAAGATACTTAAAGAAAATTTGGAAATCTAACGAAAAGTATTACTCCAAACCAAAATGCTCAATGTAACGAAGACGAAGCATGTCGAAGCGTTGACTATGAACAATAACCTCTGAATGGTTAATACTATCAGCCTCTGAATGAATCATGATGACCTCTGAATCGTCAAATTCATATAACACTTCGTTGTTATACATTCGAAATCATTCCTGGAACTGAACTTGCTTCGATCATTCCCAATCCTGTCAAAATTCGAACAAATGATTTTTCATCCAAAGCTTTTGTAAAAATATCAGCAAGCTGATCCGTTGTTTTTACAAAATGGACTTCGATGTTTCCATCTTCCACATGATCTTTGATAAAATGATAACGAAGAGCTATATGTTTTGTTTTCGAATGTTGTACTGGATTATGACAAATACATATAACACTTTATGAATCACAATACAATGGAATCTTTTTCATATTAATGGCATAATCTCTTAACTGACTCTGGATCCAAATAATTTGTGAAGTACAAGCAGCAACTGCAACATATTCAACTTCAGCAGTAGAAATTGAAACACACGTCTGCTTCTTCGACTGCCAACTAACCAACTTTCCATTCAAAAATTTACAACCACCACTTGTGCTTTTTCGATCCAAACTACATCCTCCTAGATCTGCATCAGAAAATGTCAGAATGAAAAATCCTGTTTTCGAAAGATACCACAATCCTAACGAAAATTTTCCCTTGAGATAACGAAAGATATTCTTCACAGGAGTTAAATGTGGTTCTCGTGGATTTGCTTGATACCTAGCACAATTACATACAAAAAACATGATATCTGGTCTACTTACAGTAAGATAAAGAAATGAACCTATCATGCTCCTGTATAAGGTAAGATCAACCGCAGGCATTTCTAACGAAGGTGATAGCCTTGTGCTAACTTCCATTGGTACTCTTAGCTTCGTGCTATTTGTCATTCCAAATTTTTCGACCAAATTCCTTGTATATTTTTCCTGATTGATGAAAATGCCTTCTCTGCTTTGATAAATGTTTAAGCCAAGAAAATTATTGATTTTACCCATCATGCTCATTTCGAATTGGCTTTTCATCAAATTTTCGAATTCACTAGACAAAGCAGGGCCAGTAGAGCCAAAAATAATATCGTCAACATAAATTTGAACAAGCATTAGATGATTCCCAACTTTTTTTCGAAATAATGTGGGGTCAACTGATCCTTGTTTAAATTTCGACTGTTTTAAGAAACTGGTAAGAGCTGCATACCATGCTCTTGGTGCTTGTTTTAACCCATATACAGCTTTATCTAAAATGTACACATGATCAGGATGTATTTCATTTACGAAACCTGGAGGTTGTTCAACGTAAACAGTTTCTTCAAGTTCACCATTGAGAAAATCACATTTCACATCCATTTGATAGACATCGAAATCCTTATGAGCTGCATAAGCTAAAAATATTTGAACAACCTCGAGTCTTGCGACAGGGGCAGAGGTTTCTTCATAATCAATCCCTTCTTGTTGCGAATATCCTTTTACAACTAGTCGTGCTTTATTTCGTACAATATTTCCATCTTTGTTGGTTTTGTTTTTGAAAATCCATTTTAACCCGACAATCGAAACATTTTTAGGTTTAGGTATTAATCTCCAAAACTCGTATCTATTGAATTCAGCCAGTTCAGATTGCATTGCAACAACCCAATCTGAGTGTTCCATTGCAACCTTAACTGTTTTTGGTTCAATTTTCGAGATGAAAACATTGAACATGTAAAATTCTTGATGAGTATCTAATACCTCATTCTTTGCACGAATTTGAGCTCTTGTTAATACTCCATCTTGAGGATTCCCAATGACTTGATCTTTCAGATGAGTCCTTGTCCATTTCTATAATGGTGGATATGCCGGATCAAATTCCAAAGGTGCATCTTCATACATTGAACCAAAACAGAAACATTATCATTTAGATCATGAAACTCATCATTTTGATTAATATTTATTGTATCAGTTTCTTTATGCTCCTCCTCAACAGGATTATCATTTTGATGCTCCCCCTCAACTAGATGCTCCCCCTCAACAACTTCATCCATTCTCCCATTCTCCCCCTCGAAAGAATGCTCCCCCTCAACCAGAGTATTCGAATCCAAGTGCTTTCCCTCCACTGGATTATTATGCATACTTTTGCCAACTCCTGGAGAGTTCGTTGTTGAATTAACATCTGCAATAGTTTGAGGGATTTCCAAATCATCATTATGCTTCGAAGATTCAGAGTGATGATTATCATTCACATGAACTTCAGCATCCACAGCCATGTCAGGAATACCAAAAATTAAATCATAATCAAAGTCAGATGAATTTGATTCTTCAGTTTCATCAGATGATTCATTAATAATTGGTTTTTGTTCAAATTGCTTTTCAACTTGTTTGACATAATAATCATCAAAAGTATTATTGAATGTTTCTTCGACTTTTCGTGTGCGCTTATTCAACACTCTGTATGCAACCGAATTGTGCGAATATCCCAAAAATATGCCTTCGTCAGCCTTAACTTGAAATTTTGAAAGACTATCTTTAAGATTCATTACAAAACACCTGCAACCAAAAACATGAAAGAATTTGACATTAGCTTTTCGGTTATTGATGATTTCATACGGAGTGATATTGAATCGACAATGAATGAAAGATCAATTTTGAGTGAAACATGCTGTTGAAACTGCTTCAGCCCATAGATATTGAGGAAGATTCGCATATGTCAACATTGTTCTTGCTGCTTCGCAAAGTGACCTATTTCGTCTTTCAACAACACCATTTTGCTGAGGTGTATAGGGCGAAGAGAAGTTATGCGAAATCCCTTTTTCGGTTAAGTACGAATCCAACACTTTGTTCTTAAACTCAGACCCATTATCACTTTTGATCTTTCAAACATTTTTCTTCAGACTTATCTCAATTTTCTTTATAAACTCGATCATTGTTTGAGCAACCTCATATTTTAACCTGAGAAAATATACCCAAGTAAATCGTGAAAAATCATCAACAATAACCAAAATGTACTGTTTCTTGTTGAGAGTTTCAACAGTTGATGGTCCACAAAGGTCAATGTGAAGAAGTTCCAACGGTTCCATAATTTTCTAATCTATCACAATTGGATGTCCTTTCCTATGCTATTTCCCTTGTTCACAAGCTGCACACAAGGTATCATTGTCAAACTTTAGTACAGGTAAACCTCAAACAAGATCGTCAACAACAAATTTATTCAAATTTCGAAAGTTTAAATGTGATAAACGTAGATGTCATAGCCAGCTGATGTTTGAGGAAGCTTTCGAAAGTAAGCACACTGAGGGTTTGCCGATGATTGGTTTGATATCATGAGTAAACATGTCACCATGTCGTTTGGACTTGAGTAAAACTTCGTTAGTTTCAACATTCGAAATGATGCTGCCTTCTTCGTTAAACACCACTTGATTGCCAGTGCCCACAACAAATTATGAAACACTTATCAAGTTATGTTGAATACCTTCTACATAAGCCACAAGATTAAAAGTAAACTTTCCATTCGTGACTTTGCCATATCCTTTCACCTGACACTTGTGATTGTTGCTGAACTTCACAACCCCTGCATTTTCCAAGCTTTGAAAATCTCTTAGATTTTCCTTTCGTCCAGTCATGTGACGTGAGCAACCACCATCGATATACCATTTCTCATGATATTGCTCGTCACATAATACCTGCGATCAATGAAAGAATTTAGGTACCCAAGGCTGTTTGGGTCCTTGGAAATTAGTATCGAAAACAGAATGAAATGCAGAACTTTTAAACCAATCACAAACTTTAGTTTTAAGACTATCAATTAAGTCCACATCACTAGGTAAAGGAACAGTAACATAAGTTTTTGTTAGTTTGGGATTGTCATTGACACATGCCTTCGTCTTTTTAGATTGTTTATGATCATACTTTTCTTTCGAAACTGGTTGCCATGTTTTTATCGAAACATTCGAATCTTTTGAAGATGAGCTTTCAGTTGACGAAGTATTCACATAATGCTCATAAGCTTCGTGAATTTGTTGTTGAGAATATTTCCTTGATTGATACATTCGTCCTTTTCCTTCAAGCCAATGATCAATGTTTTTGTCACGTGACAACCCTTTTGTGTACGAAACTTTTAAGGTTTGTTTCCTTGTAGGATTTGGAAAATTTGGTTTTTGTGGGAAGAAATCAACATTTGATTTAGGTCGAAATGCCATTGCGTATCGACTTCCATCATTGTTTCCATCACTTATATTTTGAGAAAATCGATTTTGAAATTTTTGTTTTTGAGAAAACCTTGTTTGTTGATTAGAAGAAAATCGTTGTGTTGATGGTTGATTTTGAACACTCTTTGAGATATTTTTGTTATCTTTAGTAAATAATGAGTTTGAAACTTTCGAAAAATTTGTTTTTGGATAAAATTCAGATTTAGTTTTATTTGTTTGAGCGGGATTTATCTTTTGATCTGAATGAATTGCTGATTGTGAAGACTTGTTCTCAACAAATTTAGTCTTTGTGGTTTCAGTTGTTTTCAATGTCAAACTATTTTGTTGCTTTCGAAACTCCACAGTTTGCCAAAAAAATTTCTTTCGAGCTTGTCTTTTTGAAACTGCATTTTCTTTTGAAAACTTGTCAATTTGTTCTTTAAATTCTTTAGAATTTAACTTGACAATAGTTTCATTTTCACAACAACCTCTTTTGTGACTTCTTTCACAATTTTCGATTTTTCAACCCATTTGCGTTGTGGTTTTTGTCTTTGAAAAACATATGAATTCTTTGTTAGATTATTTTCGACAGTGCTTTGATTTGAAAAGAATCCTTTGTCTGTTGTTTTCTTGTTGTCATCGTTGACCATTTTGTTGAATTCTTGTTTAATGTTCTCACAATTTCCAGTAGTGACAAACACTTGATTTGGAAATACAACATTATCAGTACACTTGAAATTTGGATAAACCACTTGATTTGTTTCCAAATAATGGGCTCCTTTTTCAAACAACACTTTATCGAAGTTTCCAGTGTTCCCAAACACTTGATCAACAACAACACGCAAAATTTCAGTTTCTTTCAAATCTTTGTTTGATGAGACCTTTTTGTGCGAATTGACTTCATCATTTTCATCATCACTGCTATCCGTTTGACTATCTCGGATATCCACAAACTCAGGATCACAACCTTTCGAAGTTGAGGGTTTATCAGTGTCAATCTTAACCATTAAATCCTTAAGTTTTTCTTTTCCTTTAAATTTTGATGCAACATTAATGACAGACAACTGAGAACAATCAACATCCTCAATATCACTAATTTCGCTAATGTTGTCAGAGTTATCTTCAATATCAGCAAAATTAGATTGAGAATCAGATGTTGAATTCTCAGTGTTTTTCAAAATTTTGATTTGTTCTGATTTTGTGTAACATCCATAAATTTTACGCCAAATTTAAACTTTTCAAGCATAAATAAAACCAAATAGTATATGTTTACAAAAGTGTTTTCAATTCATTATTCAATCAGAGTGTCCCAAAAGCCAGATCACAAGGATGAGGAGCGGTACGGTCGAGCCTTCGCCTTGCCATGAACTCCTGAAGTACCTGAAACAATAAACTGAAAACTGTAAGCCCGATGGCTTAGTGAGCTACCCCCAAAATACCAATATCACCCTGATAATACCATATCCATAATAATCAATCAATCAACATGCATACTGGGCCATCGGCCTGACTGGACCGCCCTACAAGGCCTACAGTCCAACTGAATCTATACCGAGCCTTCGGCATGACTGGACCGCCACGTGGGCCTACAGTCTTCCCGGACCGCTCATAGGGTGTGTTGGCCTTCAGCACAGAGCAGGACCGCCTTAACCCAAGCAATAAGCAATTAATCAAGTGCGCATAACTAACATATACTGGCATATACAATCATCAAACATATCTATCTCACTGATCACCAAACATAGCAATCACTCATAACTAGTGCACTGACCTAGCAGGTCACTAACATATTAATCCCTATCGATGATAAGAGCATAATATAGTGTCTATCTTGATTCCGATCTAACAGATCATATCCACATGTAACATACCATAACGATAACAACTAAAGGGCCGGCCTTGGTGCCTTAGACCCTATCGATAGAGTGATGATAACTCACCTCACAGATGTCGGCTTGGTAGATAAATCCCCACTCTCGAGTCACTTGACGCAGGCTCCACCACCTAATACCATAGCATAATATACTCATAAGTCCTTAACCTTATAAGGTACTCCATAAACCGACTAGTCAACCCCTGGTCAAAGTCAAAGTCCTCAGTCAAGGTCAACAGTCCATGTTGACCTTAACTCGCCGAGTACGCTCGGCTACTCGCCGAGTTCCTTGAAGCACTTTCCAACTTGCCGAGTCATCGAGGTGACTCGTCGAGTTCCTCCAATTCTCGATCAAACTTTAAGGCCACCCGTCGAGTTTCCTTCTTGCAACTCGACGGATACACACACATACATATCCTGGAGAAAACTCATCCGACTCGCCGAGTTGTTCATACAACTCGCCGAGTCTATGGGAATCTTCATCGGACTCGCCGAGTTGCTCATCCAACTCGTCGAGTTCAAGGCCATCTTCATCCGACTCGACGAGTCAAACTTGCGACTCGCCGAGTTCCTTCAGCCCTTAAGTCATACAGACTCATTTAAGCCATGCAATGGCTCCAAATTATAGATCCAAGCTTCTAGGGCATGCTTTTCACGTAAAGTTGCAAACTTTACGTGCATGCATGACTAATAAGGCTCTTAATGCCAAAACTAAGCTCTTAATGGGGCTTTATGCACAAGGAGGGCCTCATTCTCGACCAAAACAGAAACTTTATGATTCTAGAACTTGGGAAGGGTCCAGATCTGAAGTTACAACTTCAGATCTAGCCCATAGCTCCCCATATCAACTCAAAATCCATAAAACCCTAAGACTCATCCAAAAGAAAGGAGATCTAGAAGGAAAAGGAAGTAAAGATTACAACTTGATACCTCCAGAAGATGCTAGCTGAGGTAAGTTCTACTTCCCACACCTTCCTTGCTTCAACTCTTTTGCTCTTCACGCTTTTCCCTCCTAGCCAACCTTCTTTCCAAGGCTTAAATCACACCAAGAAGAGTACCACACGAATTAGGGTTTCATTGAGCTCTCAAAGACTGTAAAGAGGCCAAAGGAGGCTGAGGCTCCTTTAAATAGGGTGCAAAACCCTGGGATTTAGGGTTTCATCTGCCAGCTCCTACTCGTCGAGTCCCTACATGGACTCGGCGAGTAGGTCACTAAACACGCAATCCCACCCCGGTTAGTTTCTTTATTTTAGAGCTCGGGGAGTGTCTTGAGTTCTTTGTTTGGTTGCCTGGGGTGGGTATGCCCCTTCATTTGCTACTCGACGAGTAGGGCAACCAACTCGTCGAGTAGGACATAAATCCAAATAACCTTTTATTTAAATCCATACCTGAGAATCGGGGCGTTACAATTCTCCCCTACTTGAACTAGACTTCGCCCTCGAAGTCCCTTGGGATAAACAATGCCGGGTAATGCTCACGCATCTCCGCCTCCGGCTCCCATGTCCACTCGGATCCCCTCCGATGTTCCCACTGCACCTTCACCAAAGGTATTTCCTTGTTCCGAAGGATCTTCTTCTTCCTTTCCAAAATGGCCAGCGGCCTCTCCACATAATTCAGGCGCTCATCGACCTGAATGTCGTCCAGTGATACCACTGCCTCCTGGTCCATGATACACTTCCGCAATTGCGAAACATTGAACGTGCTATGAATCCGGCTAAGCTCTTCCGGAAGCTCCAGCCTATACGCCACCTTGCCAACCCTGGCAACGATCCTGAGCAGCCCAATAAAACAGGGACCCAGTTTTACCCTCTTCCTGAAACGGATCACACCCTTGCAGGGTGAGACTTTCAGGAGTACCATGTCACCCACCTGAAATTCCAACTCAGATCGGCGTCTGTCGGCATAGCTCTTCTGCCGACTCTGAGCGGTCTGCAAACGCTGTCTAACCTGCTGTATCTTTTCGATAGTCTGCAGAACTACCTCTGTCCTCCCCATAACCATGTGCCCAATCTTACCCCAACAGACTGCGGTTCTACACT
This sequence comes from Lactuca virosa, assembly GCF_052849685.1. Classification (NCBI taxonomy): domain Eukaryota; kingdom Viridiplantae; phylum Streptophyta; class Magnoliopsida; order Asterales; family Asteraceae; genus Lactuca; species Lactuca virosa. Next base: position 310,397,970 of record NC_136429.1, read on the forward strand.
TCCGACCATACAACAACTCGAAAGGCGGGGCGCCAATACTGGAATGATAGCTGTTGTTGTAGGCGAACTCTGCAAGCGGTAGGTGGGAATCCCAACTCCCACCAAAGTCAATAACGCACGCCCTCAACATATCCTCGAGGGTTTGGATGGTCCGCTCACTCTGCCCATCTGTCTGCAGATGGAAAGTTGTACTAAAATGCAGTCGCGTACCCAGTTCCTCATGGAACTTCTGCCAAAAACGGGAAGTAAACCTGACATCCCTATCGGAAATGATGGAAACTGGAACCCCATGGCGAGAGACAATCTCGCTGACATACGTGTCGGCCAATTTCTCAGCCGACGAACTCTCCCGCATGGCCAAGAAATGGGCACTCTTGGTCAACCGATCCACGATGACCCATATAGCATCAAACACCTTCGCCGTCCTCGGCAACTTTGTAATGAAATCCATCGTGATCTGCTCCCATTTCCACATGGGAATCTCCAGAGGCTGCAGCTTGCCATGCGGCCTCTGATGCTCGACCTTGACCATCCTATAGGTCAAGCACCTCTCAACATACCCAGCGATTTCTCGCTTCATGCACGACCACCACTAGCTCAAACTCAGATCCCGGTACATCTTGGTGGCCCCCGGGTGTATAGAAAAGTGAGACTTATGAGCCTCCTTCATCACTGTCTGCCGGATTCCTCCGGTCATCGGAACTCAAACCCGACCGTGTCGGGTCAATAACCCGCGGCTATCCTGAACAAACCGGACGTTCTCGCCCTTAATCCGCTCCATCTTCCAGTTCTCTAGTCTCATGCCCTCGACCTGAGCATCCCTAATCAAGCTCACAAGCGGGGAATCCACCGCTATCCTCATACACCTTGCCGGGGTAGAAGATCCAACTGACTTGCGGCTCAAAGCGTCCGCAACTACATTCGCTTTACCAGGATGGTAAAGGATCTCACAATCATAGTCCTTGACTACATCCAGCCACCTGTGCTGCCTCATATTCAGGTTCGGCTGATCCATAATGTGCCTCAAACTCTTGTGATCCGTGTATATAGTACATCGGACCCCGTACAGATAATGCCTCCAAATCTTGAGAGCAAAAACCACCGCTCCCATCTCAAGATCGTGCGTGGGGTATCTCGTCTCATGCGACTTCAGCTGCCGCGATGCATAGGATATCACCCGTCCCCTCTGCATGAGGACCGCCCCCAGACCTGTGATGGATGCATCACAAAATACCACAAAATCCTCGACTCCCTCGGGGAGCGTCAACAATGGCGCCTCGCACAAACATTGCCGGAGGGTCTCAAAAGCCCTCTGCTGCTCAGGGCCCCACCGGAAATCCACCCCTTCCTCGTTAGACGAGTGAGGGGTACTGCAATCTTGGAAAAATCTCGAATAAATCTCCGGTAGTACCCTGCTAATCCCAAGAAACTCCTGATGTCGGAGGGAGATTTCGGAATCTCCCACTGCATAACGGCCTCGACTTTGGCTGGGTCGACCAAAATCCCCTCCTGGTTAACGAGATGCCCGAGGAACTGGACCTCTCGTAACCAAAACTCACACTTCGAGAACTTGGCATACAGCCGTTCTCGTCGCAGAACCTCTAGCAGCTCCCTGAGGTGCTCTTCGTGCTGCTCTCGCGTCTTGGAATACACCAATATATCGTCTATGAACATAATGACCGAGCGATCGAGCATCGGTCTGCAGACCCGGTTCATCAAATCCATGAACACTGCCGGCGTGTTGGTGAGCCCAAACGGCATCACCACGAACTCGTAATGACCATAACGAGTCCGAAACGCGGTCTTCTCCACGTCTTCCTCCCTCACCCTAACCTGGTGATATCCGGACCTCAAATCGATCTTGGAAAACCAAGATGCACCCTGCAGTTGATCGAAAAGATCATCTATCCTCGGGAGTAGATAACGGTTCTTCACCGTTAACTTATTCAACTCCCTATATTCAATGCACATCCTGTGCGAACCGTCCTTCTTCCTGACGAAAAGGATCGGTGCTCCCCATGGGGAACTACTCGGACAAATAAGTTGCTTACCCAGCAGCTCCTGCAACTGAGATGATAACTCCTGCATCTCTGGCGGTGCCATCCGGTACGGCGCCTTAGCGATAGGGGCCGCACCCGGCACTAGATCAATCCTAACCTCAACCTGCCTCTCCGGAGGCACTCCGGGTAACTCCTCCGGAAACACGTCAGCAAACTCTCTAACTACTGGGACCTCCGAAACAGAGGGCTGATCCCTAACTCGCGTATCTGTAAGGTCCTAATAAGGATCTTTACCAGTAGTCAAGCAACAAACAATCACGAATAGAAGAATAAAATGAAAAGAAATCGAGCTTGCACACGTTTATATTCAGAAAAACGTCAGGTAATACTCGATGGGACTCTCTGTAAACGCAATGGCATCAACAACTACTCAAAGACCTACACCTCCACTATTTATATTAAATTAGACCGCAAACGGGGTTTACGACCGTAAATAGGGTTTACGGTCGTAAACATGTTTACGGCCGTAAACTATGTTTACGATCGTAAACACACTTACTGATCTAAAACACATAAACAACTCAATAACTGTGTTACAGACTCATACTAAACAAAATACAATGAAAGCCTAGACCAAACCATTTACTGGACCCTTCAATCTCCCCCTTGGTTTGGTGCTAGCTTGGATTCAGCTCTTGTCGACCACTAGTACATCGGACTTTCCCATCGCTCCGTTCCACATTTCCTTCTCTATAATTTCAGCCACCATCGAAGTGTATTCTTTTGCAGCAGGCTCAAAAAGATCTTCAGCCACCATGATCTGATGAATCGAGAGTTGATGAATGTCCCACTTGCCGAATTGAAGCAAATCCCTCTTGTCATATAAGCGGATACAATCATCTTTGAGCTTGATGACAGCAGCATCTGTGGATTCATCATACACCCAATATAGCATGGATGTGAGAGATCCATCAGGATAACTTTGAAGAATGGGAACTTGCTTCACTTGAGCTGTAGCGGGCCACATCACTGATCTTAGTGGCTGACTTGTCTTGGGATCAATTACGTCAGAGTAAACCTTGATTATTGACTCAGCAGTCTTCATCGAAGGAAAACTCTTAGCAACTTGATCTTCCAAAAATGATTTGAACTGACCCGTCCTGGGATTGTTTGATGGGTTTGAGAAGGGAGCTTTAGATAGCTCCGTAAGATCAATTATTGTAAAGGAACTAAAAACATGAGCATCCTTGTATAACTCAGTGTTGCCGCTCTTTCTCCTTACCATAAACATATTCATCGTATCATGGAATCCCCACGAGATGATTCCTGATCGATCACCATAGACGTCTCTGAAGCGATGTTCGCCCAGATCCGTAACGGTGATCTTTTGTTGATCGCAGGGGCATTATGTTCTGAGCTCCTTTTAAATAGAAGTTGACCCTTTTCAGCTGACTGGGCCAACTTAGCGCGTTTCAACTTCATTATACTCGGAGCTTGAGCCGGTTCTTTTTCAAAGCGATTCACAACGGTGGTGGTCTTGGTAGATTGTGGAGCTATGGGAGCATCTTGGTTGGGAAGATAAATCTGCGGCTCGTCAACGGATGACTTGAATTCGTCGCCAAATTTATCTTCCAGCTTCTTCTTCAAATCGTAGTAGCTGGCGGTCAGTAGGCCAAAATGTGTCTGAAGATCCGTAATCTGTTTTGTCTTCAGAGCTTTGTCTTCGGTAAGCTCAGCCACTTGAATATTGAGCTTTATGTTCTCAGTTTGAAGGTCTGCGACCTTGATATCAAGCTCAATATTTCTCTGATTCAACTCAACGTTTTTCTGGTTCAGAGTATCGATCTGTTTCTAAAGTCCAAGAAGGGAAAGACTCTCTTCTCCTGAGCTGCCACCCCCGATAGAAATTCCTTTGCCGTGTGGGGGAGGCGTTGAAAATTTTTCTTCGGCCAAGACCCTGGCTAGCTTAACAGAGGTAGCATCATGATCTGGCCTAGGAGGAGAGAAATCCGTTGGGAAGGAAGAGCCACCAGCTTCGAAGAAGGTACTAGGACCTTCATTGATAGGTTCAGATGAGACTATAACTGGAGTTGATGTTGGTTGAGCTGTAAAACTTTGAAGTACACTAGAATCAGTAAATCCCTGTCTAGGGTCGAGTCTTCGTCTTTTACTTGGAGGAGGAGAGGCTAGTGTGGCTGGGTGATCACTTTCCAACGGTGCAGAAGTAGGTAAAACAACATCAAGGGGAGGAATCCCTGACGCTGTCACCATATGAATTGCTATTTCCGCCGATGGATTGGTAGGAGGAGGTGTGGCTTCGAGAACGTCTTCTTTTTCCCTTGTCTCTGTTGCTAGAGGAGCAACTTCATCGACATTGTCAAGCAATGTATTGAGGTTCATCCCGGTCATAAAGTCTTCATTACTCCCAAAATTGAGAGGGATTTCATCGTTGTCGAATCCTGTGAGGTTGAGGTCTTCATATAAATCAGTTTCCGTTCCAAACCCCTCATGGTAATCTCCTTGCACCTGAGCAGATGTCAATTCGTGGTCCTCAGCTACTTGAGCATTAGCAGCTGGAGCTTCTTCTTCATCATGATCTGAGACTGTGATGACATCCTCAGAAACAACTCTCTCGGAGGAAGTGGGCTCTGAAAACATCTTGTCTGAAGTCCCATGAGACTCGGAAGATTCATTGATTTCAGCGAATTTTCCAAACTTCTCGAGAGGATGTAAGCCCTGGAAAATGACTTTGCCCTTTCGATTTGCTTGATTAGACCAACCGTGTGTGGGCCTAGTGACTTTATATCCAGCTTGTCACCGTCTTTGATCATTTCCGGGGATTGGTTGTCGATGAACACCTGAATAAATCTCGGGTATAACAAGAATGCATCTCTGGTTCCCCGGGATATAGCATTTATGTTCACCAAAAACTCATCTAGAATAAACTTCGAGAAGTTGAATTTTATGCCAGCAGCCAATGAAACGATTGCCCCTGTGTTCCGAAGAGAGATTTCATCAGCTCCTGATCTCCTCCCCGATATGCAGCTCACGAACACGTGTGCCAAAAATCTCCAGTAGGGAGGCAAAAGCTTCTTCACCGTGGGAGGGTAGATGCCCTAATATCCCATCCTTCTGAGAATCCTTTGAACATCATCAATCCTAATTTCAGTAGGAAAATCGGGTTGATCATTGTTCAGCAATGTGTCTCTGATATATTGCTCGGTGATTACGATCTTGCATCCTTTGACCATAGCTTTAACAGCAAATGCACCATTTTCTTTTGATATCTTGGCCGTCTGCCAGAACTCCCGGAGAATGTTCTGATAAATAACGGGATTCACAGTGATGGCACAGGACAGACAACACTCTCTTAATCTGTAGATCATTGATTTGAATTCTCCATGAGCGACCAGAGGTTCATCCAACACAATCGCCAGGTTGTGCATGTCTTCAAACTTGAGATTCGCCATTGATCTGCACTAAACAGGCCAAGTAAGAAAACAAAGTATTTAACAATTTAAAGCTTTAATTTTTCTTAATTAACCTTAAAAATTAGTTTGACCACAAAAAAATTTGAGTTTACGGTCAAAATTAGTCAACATTTAGTTTACGGTCAAAGTGGGTCAAACTGGGTTTACGGTCCAAACTGGTCAACTGACCGTAAACTGAGTTTACGGTCGTAAGCTCAGAGGAGTTTACGGTCGTAAAGCCAAAGTGAGTTTACGGTCGTAAGGCCAAAAAGGGTTTACGGCCGTAAGGCCAAATTGAATTTACGGTTCTTGAATCTCCCAAAACCGTCAACCCTCCCAGAATGCCGACTAACACTAAAACCCATATTACTCCTCCAGTTTTGATCGATTCGATGAACAAGTAGCATATCCCCAGTCGGCTTTAGCATACCTTCGAAGTAGACTAGTCGATTTCGCAAAAACGCACAGAAAATTTTTCGAGGAGAGAGAGTAGAGAGAGAAAGGAGGCTTGCGGCTGTAAACAGGGAGAGGTAGAAGAGGGAAGGATTTACGGTAGTAAGCTTTTCCTTATATACTCCCTTAACTTTTACCTGTCTCCCACACAGTGTAAGGCCCAGTCCAAATTCCGATTAAATTTTTCAAAAATAAACATTTTGAGGATATTAAAATAAAAGTAAAATTAAAATTAAACTAAAAATAAAAATAAAATAAACTAATTTCTAAAATTTAAGAATTAAAATGTTTAAAAATTATATTTTTGACAATTATTAAAAATAAAATAAAAATAAAAATAAAAATAAACTAAAATAAAAATAAGAATAAACACATACAAGAATTTATCTTAGAATTCACTGAAAATTTTTCTTGTGATACTGGGATCAAAGTTGTTGGACAACCTTAATCCACTTGTCGGTACCTTTCATCTTCACATCTTTGTCTGGTCGATCGCCGGTATTGTGGTCCACTTAAACACGAAAAATTGTGACAGATTTAGGACATACTATTAGTTGCAAGACAGGGTGATCCTAAGTTCTTACATACTATATCTGATCCTAAGTTCCTAGATACTATATCTTAAGGACCATTCAGCTGACGACGACCAAAGATATTGTTGTCCACCTAAATTGAGCAGCGAGATCTATAGACGATCTGTGAGTGTTCAATTGTTAATTGTACTAGAACATGGTTCCCGCTTCCTGATATGCTCCAATAATCAAGAACTTCCGAGATACTCCTTACTTTAGGTGAGCAGACTATTATTCATAGAGAGGATAGATTTAGATTATTATTAATTATAGTTTTTAGAGGGATTGAGAAGTAGAAGGTTGCATATGCTGTGTACCAGGTCGGATTGTTAATCACACAAAGGAGACAACATATGGCTAACAGATAGGAAGAATTTCATAGATATAATATGCAGAGAAATAGATTTGCATATGTTGCAGTCCAGGTCGGATATCTTCCAATCACGTAAAGGAGGCAACATATGACTAACAGTAAGAGAGAAAGAAAATAATTTTCTACAGACCTACTTTATCGGAATTCCCCAGTCGCCCCATCAATACCGAAATTAAGGACATAATCCGCACATCGAGGAAAAGTTAATCCACGGTTCCAGATACAGGTTCTTTAGTGTGTCCAGTAGATTCCCATATATATCTCCCTGCTCAATCTATCCGAGCGTTGTATTGTTAGGCTAAACGGATCTAACTAGGTCAAGATTTGTCAAGTCTAAGAATTTCTTAAGTTCAACTCTGCCTAGTCAAGTCCATTTAGAATCTTTCGTGCCTACCGGCGCATCAAACCAGAGCATAGACCCTTCAACTTTGGGTACGTTACGCAGACTCAGATTGCCTGTTATCACTTGATAATATCACTTCCCAGTACTATATCAACAAGCAAAACTGTAAACGACAATATTTTTGATTTTTCTGAATTTTTAATGTTTTTGGATTTTTGAATGTTTTCTGAAAAAAATAAAACAGAAATAACACTATGTTTGGAATTTTTAATTTTCTAATTAATTTTTTTGTTTGGTTTTTGTTTATTTCTCCCCCTAAATTTGTGCATGGGAGAGAATGGAATGACTAAAATGCGCAAATTTAATCTAAGCCTAAAAAAATATTTAATCCTGAAAACGAATCATTTTCAAAAATCCCACAAGCACATCGAATCGAGCTTTGTTAAAAGGCTTGGTGAATAGATCCGCACATTATTGGCAGTGGGAACCTGTTCTAGCCGGATGAGCGAGCGCTCATAACAATCTCTGATAAAATGAATTTTGATATCAATGTGCTTGGTTTTGGAATGTTGGACCGGATTCTTAGTGATTTGGATTGCAGACTCATTATCACAGTGAATTGGGGTTTCTAGATAACTCAAACCGTAGTCCAACAGCTGATGTTGGATACATATAACTTGAGAACAACAGGCAGATGCAGCAACGTATTCCGCTTCAGCTGTTGAGGTAGAGACGGTATGTTGTTTCTTGCACTGCCACGATACCAGCCTATCACCAAGGAATTGGCACCCTCTTGATGTTGATTTCCTGTCAAGCTCACAGCCTCCATAATTACTGTCAGCAAAAGCATATAAATCAAATTCAGAATTCTTCGGATACCAAAGACCCAATTTTGGGCTGCCTTTGATATACCGAAAAATTCTTTTGACAGCAACAAGATGTGAAAATTTAGGATTAGCCTGATAGCGAGCGCATTGACAAACTGCAAACATGATGTCGGGACGACTTGCAGTAAGATACATCAACGATCCGATCATTGATCTATAGTCAGTTCGATCTACGGATTCGCCATCAATATCTGGATTCAGCAGGGGTCTTTCAGCCATTGGTGTCGATGCAGGTTTTGCGTCTTCAAACCCGAACTTCTCAAGAATATCCTCCACATACTTAGCTTGATGTAGCAGGATTCCGGTTGAATTTTGTTTGACCTGAAGCCCCAGAAACATGGTCATTTCACCCAGTGAACTCATCTCAAACCGCTTCTTCATCACGCCTTCGAATTCTTTGCAAAGCTGTGGACTGGTAGACCCGAAGATAATGTCGTCAACGTAGATCTGAACTAGTATCTGATCATTACCAACATGCTTGATGAATAAAGTTTGACCAATTGTGCCGCGAGAGTATCCATGCTCGAGCAAGTGCTTTGTTAGAGTCGCATACCATGCTCGAGGAGCTTGATGTAACCCATACAATGCCTTGTCCAACTTGTAGACACGATTAGGAAACTTTGAGTTAACAAACCCACGGGGTTGATCAACATAAATTTCTTCCTTCACCTTGCCATACAAGAAGGCAGTCTTGACATCCATTTGGTAGACCGTGAAGTTCATGTAGGAGGCATACGCGAGAAAGATACGAATGGCTTCCAACCGAGCAACTGGCGCATAAACCTTAGTATAGTCAAGACCCTCAACTTGTCGAAACTCGCGAACCACCAACCTTGCTTTATTGCGCACTATTATTCCAGAATCGTCTTGCTTGTTACGATAGACCCAACGCGTGTCGAGAGACCTTTTGCCCTTTGGTAACTCAACCAACTTCCAAACCCCGAGCTTTTCAAACTGATTTAGCTCTTCATGCATCGCATCTACCCAGCTGGGCTCATTCAAAGCCATTGACATCTCTATTCTGACTTCTGGTTTTAACTCCGTCACCCAGCTGGCCAATGACGTTATCGATTGGATGATCGCGTTGAATTCTTGAAGGAATGTCTTGGCTGATATCATTGAGTGAAACAGGAAGAGTGTGGATGTTGAAATCTCCATCATTTGCTGGTTGATCCATATGTGATGAATCTGCTACAAACTCATTTGCAATTTCTTCAGGAAAGAGTAGTTCCATAAAAGTTGAAGTGGTAGCGGAAGCATCTCTAGACATGAACTCTCTTTCAATAGGGGTAAGAGGTGTAGCATCAGCATCAGGAGTTCTATCTTGAACTTTAGACTCTGGACTAGTAGGTTGATCAGATGACTCCCCCTCAGGTGGAGCAGAAGGCTCCCCTTCAGATGGAGCAGAGGACTCCCCCTCAACCGTTGGAGGTCTGTAGACAACTTCTTCATCTTCATCTTCGTCAGGAACAATCTTCGAACCAGAAGAGGATCCATTTGAGCCATCTGAAGACACATTTAAGGATTTGAAAAGCGATGTGTAATCAAATAGCCAGTCAGGACCCACTCGAGCGTCTGTTTCATTCTCCTCCAACCAGCGCACGTCATAGGATTCGACAATCTGCTTAGTCTTCTTGTTGTAAACCCTATAAGCGGTGCGCGCAGCATACCCTACAAATTAACAATCATCGGCTTTGGTATTGAATTTAGGGTTGGATTCCAAGTGAAGAAAGGTGCAAGGGCAGGCAAATACACGGAAATGGCTGACCGAAGGCTTGTGTCCATAAAGAATCTCGTACGGTGTCTTCATCTGAGCTTTGTTGATTAGAACACGATTCTGCACGTAGAAAGTAGTGTTAATCGCCTCGGCCCAAAAGAAAACAGGTAATTTGGAATCACAAAGCATTGTCCTTGCAGCATCTTTTAAAGTTCTGTTTCTCCTTTCAGCAACACCGTTTTGTTGAGGCGTGTGAGCAGAGCTGTATTGATGCACGATCCCCTTTTCTGCGCAAAAGTGGTCAAGAACGGCATTCTTGAACTCAGTTCCATTGTCAATACGAAGCGCCTTCACCTGGTTGTTGGTTTGTTTTTCAATCATCACAATGAACTGCTTTATCTGATCAGCGACCCCCGCTTTGTTGGATAAGAAGAAGACCCACATAAACCGAGAGAAATCATCGATCACAACTAGACAGTACGAGCTTCTGTTAATGCTCAGGACGTTGACTGGACCAAATAGGTCCATGTGTAATAATTGGAGCACCTGACTGATTGAGTTGACTTGCTTGGGCAGGTATGGTTTCCGATGGTGTTTGCCTTGAGCACAGGAAACACACTTCTCAAATGTAATAAAGTCTCTGACAGCCAAGCCTCGGACCATCTCATTCTTGGCAAGGCGATTCAGGTTTTTCGCGTTAGCATGACCGAGCCTTCGGTGCCACAACATTGCATTTTGCTCGGAGACCTTTGAGAATAGGCAAGTGACTTGTTCAGGGAGATTGCTGTTCATGTCAATAATGTAAGCATTCCCATCCCGCTTAGATTTGACGAGGATCCACTCTTCCGGGATGACAATGCCTGGCTTCAGAATCATACATTCTTTATCGGTAAAATGGGTAGAATAGCCTTTGTCGCAGATTTGGGAAACACTCAACAAGCTGTGCTTTAACTCGGGAGCGAAGTTGACATTCTCAAAGCTTAGCACTCCATTTGTAACAGTTCCTCTTTGTGTGATCTTGCCACCATCTCCGCCCGCGAAGGAAACATACCCCCCATTAAAAGATTGAATTTCGCTCAATTGGGAGATGTCTCCAGTCATATGCCGGGAGCAGCCGCTGTCGACGTACCAAGGACGAACGATATTCCTCCGCAATTGTCCCTGCAAAATGAGCGAAATCATTCAGATTTAGGAACCCAGGTCATCACTATCATGGGTTCGCTTTTCACTTTGTCTGATTTATCCTTTAAAGATTTCAAATTAGGATCCTCATTCCTAATCACTTCAGAGGATGGTAATGATTGATTGGAAATTGACTTGGGCATCCAATGATATTTAGTTTTTACAACATTCTCAGGTGGTTTTGAAATATGTTTCTTAGGAGTTTGCACTGAGCCTCTAGATGTTCTACCAGAAGTGGTTGAAGATCCATAATTGTTTTTTGATGAAACCGATCTTGGCGGAGCCTTGTTCGGTTTTGGTAAAGTATTTTGAGATTTGTTAGTAAAAACCTTTTTATTCTTTTGACAAACAGCCCTTTTTCTTCTTCTATCATCTTTCCAATCATCATTTCGATAACGAGTTCTTGAGGATTTTCTAATTAAAGACCTTCCTCGAGATTCGTTCTGTCCTCTTGGTGACAAATAGTTCACAAAGATCCTATTTTGACAATTCCTAGCTATATGACCACCAACACCACAATTAAAACAAATATGTTTATTATTTGAACTTGTACTGCATTTTTCAGATTTATTTTCTTGACAGACACTCTTACTCTTCTCAGAAGAACATGCATGAGAAATAGGTTGTGAGCTAAGTGAGGGTGCCTCAGATGGTGTGACTTGTGAAATTGATGGTTTCTCATGAGAATCACAAGCATCAGAATTACCAAACAGTTCATCAAACATATCAAAGAAATTAAATTTAACAGAATCAGAAGTAGAAACATCACACAAAACATTATCAGTCTTATCATCAGAATCAGAAATAGAAACATCAATATCAGAATTAGGAACAGAAACAGAAACAGAAACAGAAACTCCAACTCCATGCTTCGCCTGATCTAAAGGTTGATTTGCAGAGGAAGTAGAAGCGTCAGTACTTTCAACATTAATAATTCCTCCTTAGACGAATCTAGATGGCTTGCCATAAACCATGAAAGATTCATTGGCAATCTCATCCTTGGATAGGGGTTGATACTGATAGGTATGATTATCTGGAGGAGGTACACTATCATATCCTAAACCCTTTTGTTGGTTTCGTTTAAAATCCATGCAATGATCGATCATTTTGGCAACTACCTCGCTTAATCCATCAAATTTTCTAAATTTAAAATTTGCATCTTCAAATTGTCCTTTTAATGTATCAAGCTCGGTAATTAGCGCATCATTTTGTCTTTTAATATAATCATACAGTTCACACTTTTCACTGTAGGCTTTAAGGGGCTTTTGTCCTTTCCTAAGTTGGTAGCCCTCATATCTAAGGTCCTCTACTTCTCTACGTAATAATTGGATTTCATCACGAAGAATTTTAACATATTCTTTACATGCATGAGAACAAGATGGTAGGTTTACCTCGCTTTTCTTGGGCTCGAAAGAAGTAGACGCCATCAGAGCAAACTGCATCTCCATCATTTCTGCTTCTGGATTAGCTGCATCATTCTTCAAGGAAGCATCATCAATCTGAGCTAGGTGAGCATTTTCTGGCCCTGAGATATTCAAAGCCTGAATCTTGTCCTCCCAGTCAAAAGATTGAGCGACCATAGCAGTTTCACCATTAGCTGTAGCACCTGCACGGTTGTTTCCCACTGCAACCATCGTCCTGTTGTTGTTCAGTCTACGATCTGGCTTTGGACAATCACGAGCAAAATGACCTGGCTCATGGCAGTTGAAACATCTCAGCATGCTCTTGTTGAATCCCACCTTCTTGTCTGCATTCATGCCCCAGTTGCTCTTCCCTGTCTTCTTAGCAAACTGCTTGGCCCTAAAGACAGCCATTGCAATCTGCCACGTGATATCCATCTCCTCCACGTCTTCTGGATGAATTTGATCTAGGTCAACAAATGATAGCTGAGGTGGAAGCTCTCCAGCTACAAAGGCATTGTAGCAGTTAAGAAGCCCAGTGGATAGAGCCAGATTTTCATCGGTGTCTTTAGTGTTAGAGGAAGAGGCTACAACTGGCACATTTGGAGGGGGAACAACTTGTGGAGTGACAAATGGCTGGTTTTGAGGATGAGGAAAGGATGATGCAGCAGCAAACACTTGGCCTGAAGAAGACATGATTGAGGAGAGAGCATTGTTGGATGAGATTCCAAGATTTGCAGTAGAGTATGAGTTCACATGATTAATCTCTCTCTGTTTGTCATCAATATCACAAGCTTTGATGATCGCCATGATTTCAGCAAGAGTGAGGCGATTTAAATCCTTAGTCTTCTTAATCACAACGACATTCATATCCCATGATCTAGGAAGAGCATTCAGAAGCTTCTTGTTAATCTCTGACTTGGTCAAGAAAGTTCCATATATGTTCATGTCAGTTGTGAGAGTTGTGAACCGCTGCAGCTGAGCCTCAAGAGTCTCTCCTGGTATGTAGTTGAACATATTGAACTTTTGTCTCAACATGTCCTGACGACTCTCCTTCATATCTTCATTGCTCTCATATACCTCAATTAGGGATTCCCACAAGTCTTTAGCTGAAGTGTACTCACGGAAACCTTGAGCAATATCGGGAGATAATGCCATGGTTAAAGTGGCTAAAGCCCTTTCCTGCTCTTCAACTTTCTCAAACTCCTTATCAGTGTAGTTCTCAACAGCCTTGTCAATTACCTGTCCTCCAACTGTAACAGTGATTCTGACAGGTCCTCTAAGAATGCTTCTCCAGACCTTAAAGTCCTTCATTTTGATGTACTTTTCAATTCTATATTTCCATTCTGGGAAACCATCTGCAGACATTAATCTTGGAATACGCGTAGTGGTGCCCATGACTATGTCAAGTTCGTAATAAATGATTTTGATTTTGAGATTCCATTTGAAATTGAAGCAAATTAAAGTCACAAAGTGTTTACGGTTAATGATGTTTACGACCGTAAACTGAGTTTACGGTTGAAGGGTTTACGACCGTAAACTTGGTTTATGGTTAGAACGATTACGACCGTAAACTGTGTTTACGGTTGAGCAGTTTACGGTTTATGTGATTACGGTTTATGTGTTTACGGTTAATGAAACTTGATTTACGGTTTTTGAAGATTCAAAATTTACGGTTCTTCAAGATCTAGATTTTACAACCGTAAATAGGGTTTACGGTTGGCAGCAAACTCCCAGAAAGCCTTCAGAAACACGTTTTTGCAGAAGATTCAATTCCCTTAACCACGAAAACACTAAAACCAGGCTCGAACAATAAGAATATCGGATTAAACAGCCCAAAAATCGATTGAATGAAGCTTTAACACCGGTTTCTGCTCTGATACCAATTGTAAGGTCCTAATAAGTATCTTTACCAGTAGTCAAGCAACAAACAATCACGAATAGAAGAATAAGATGAAAAGAAATCGAGCTTGCACACGTTTATATTCAGAAAAACGTCAGGTACAACTCGATGGGACTCTCTGTAAACGCAATGGCATCAACAACTACTCAAAGACCTACACCTCCACTATTTATACTGAATTGGACCGCAAACGGGGTTTACGACCGTAAACAGGGTTTACGGTCGTAAACATGTTTACGGACGTAAACTCTGTTTACGGTCGTAAACACACTTACTAATCTAAAACACATAAACAACTCAAGAACTGTGTTACAGACTCATACTGAACAAAATACAATGAAAGCCTAGACCAAACCAATTACTGGACCCTTTAGTATCTACCACATACGCCAAATAACCGGCACCCCCGTGCTGAATATACTGTCGAGCCCTGGCCGCCGAACAAAACCCTGATCCCATCCTGGTGCCCTCGCCATATACCACCAGTTCTCCCCCACTTGGGGTTCGAACTACCACTCGCTGTCCCTCACAGTCGATCATGGCGCCAAATCGACTGAACCAATCCGTCCCTACGATCACGCACACTTCCCCCATGGGAATAGGAACCAAATCTATTGGGAAGGGCACCCCGAAAATCTCCAACTCGCATCCCCGGTAGACCGAAGAAGCAGAAACCCCGTGTTCGTTGGCGATCAAAACTCGCAACGGACACTCAAGCTCATCTACCGGTACGCTAAACCCTCTACTGAAAGTCTGAGATACGAACGACCGACTCGCCCCCGAGTCAAATAGAACCAAAGCAGGCAAAGAATTCACTAAGAACGTACCAGCAACCACATTCGCTACTGCCATGGCCTCCTCGGCCGTGAGCTGGAAGGCGCGACCCTGAGCCTTTGGAGGCTCCACCTTGACTGGCCTCCCATCCCCAATCCTCACAGTAGCTGACGAGGGACCCTGCGCCGGCTTGGCGGCGAGATGCGGACAGTTGGTCCTCACGTGACCAACCTGATGACAATGGTAGCAAATCCTCATATCCGCTGGAGGGGTGGACTGACGGCAGTCCCCGGGCATAGTGCCCCTCCTTGCCACATTTGTGGCATCCACCTCCTGCTCGACAAACCCCCGAATGACCCCTGCCACACTTTCCACAAGTGCGGCTCTGCTGACTCCCAGTCCGAGCATCAGCGGTCTTAGACCGCTTAGGCGCCGGCTGAGACTGTGCCGGTGTCTGACGCTGCTCCTTCAACTGTAGCTCTATCTCCAACTCACGCCGCCTCGCGGCTTCCTGAAGATCCAAGAGGGTATCACATCGCTGTGTAGACACAAACTGCCGAATATCAGTCTTGAGCATACTCAGATAACGAGTCATCTGAGACTGCTCTGAAGCAAACTCCGGGCAAAACATAGCCCTCTCCATGAACATACGGGTAATCTCCATCACTGACTCCCCACCCTGTCTCAATGTCAAAAACTCCTGAGCAAGCCGCTCCCGCTCAACACGTGGAACGTAGCGGGTGCGGAACATATCCCATAACCGCTCCCAAGTAACAGGAGCTCGCTGATCATCCGTGTACGACCTTGTCGTCAATCTCCACCAGTCCTTTGCCCCAAGCCTTAGCAGGTTCAGGGCACACCTGGCCTTTTGGTCAGCAGGACATGAACACGTGAAGAAACATCCCTCCACGTCTGATAACCACCTCATAGCTCTGATCGCATCCTGTGTACCATCAAATGTCGGGGGCTTCGTATTATCGAAGTCCCGGTACTGGAAAGCCCTGCTGGCTCCTCCTCCAACCCCTGCCGCAGTTGCAGCCGAAGTGGCTGTAGCGGCAGCTGTCTCTGCTAGAGCTGCATATCGCTCATCAAAGTACTCGACCATCGTGGTCTTAATCGAACCAAACATCTCTGGCAGCTGTGCTCGGAACGCTGCAGCAATCTCGTCGTGCATAATCTCCCGGATCCGGGCATCCAACTCCTCGGTCCCTATCTGTACCACGGGCTCAGGTGCTACCGGCACCTCCGACCCTCCGTCTCCCGACCCTGACCCCGATCTGGACCCTGATCCTGATCCGGGCCCAGCAGCAAAACGTCTCGTCACCACCATACTGAAAGATATACTCAAACATCAGATAAATAACATAATATCGGGAGACCAAAACCCACAAACCCTAGGGTTGTGACTTCCTTACTACGCGTATGGGTCCTGTGCTTTCAGTAGTACGGGCCCATACTACCTTCCACACCTACCCATATTTGTCTCAAGTATCACCACAACACCTTAACACTACCATCAACATAAAATGCGCTCAACCCTCACCCCTAGAAGGAATATCAACTATCTTGCAACGGGTCTTACCGCTTCTCACAACTCACACATCCATGAAACTTTCATCATCCCCTGCAGCGCTAGTGTATGCTAACTGCACATAACGCTAGACCCAATAGATTTTCGAATGTCCAATCCTACCCGAAGGCCGAATCAACATTCTCAGGCTATGAGGTCTTTATTATGCACAGCCGTGATGCATACACTAAACATCTACCGTTATGATGTCAATTCCATATACAAGAAACCCTAGGCTAATGGGCATCATATAATCAGGCAATTCTATCATGCGATTCCTGAAGATCCCTAGCCTACCACTAGCATGTTGTTCTAACATATCAAAATATCAAATAACTGTATGGTATTTTGGGGTTTACTTACAGGCTCCGGCTGATCGTACCCTCTGCATCCTCCATCCTTTATTTTGAAAACCATTTTAAAAATTTTACTTTCCGAAACTCTCCTTGATTTGAGACTGGATTCACACGAGTGTTCCTCCAATTCGCTCAAACCAAGGCTCTGATACCAACTTGTAACATCCATAAATTTTACGCCAAATTTAAACTTTTCAAGCATAAATAAAACCAAATAGTATATGTTTACAAAAGTGTTTTCAAATCATTATTCAATCAGAGTGTCCCAAAAGCCAGATCACAAGGATGAGGAGCGGTACGGTCACGCCTTCACCTTGCCATGAACTCCTGAAGTACCTGAAACAATAAACTGAAAACTGTAAGCCCGAGGGCTTAGTGAGCTACCCCCAAAATACCAATACCACACTGATAATACCATATCCGTAATAATCAATCAATCAACATGCATACTGGGCCATCGGCCTGACTGGACCGCCCTACAGGGCCTACAGTCCAACTGCATCTATACCGAGCCTTCGGCATGACTGGACCGCCACGTGGGCTTACAGTCTCCCTGGACCGCTCATAGGGTGTGTTGGCCTTCAGCACAGAGCAGGACCGCCTCAACCCAAGCAACAAGCAATTAATCAAGTGCGCATAACTAACATATACTGGCATATACAATCATCAAACATATCTATCTCACTGATCACCAAACATAGCAATCACTCATAACTAGTGCACTGACCTAGCAGGTCACTAACATATTAATCCCTACGGATCATAAGAGCATAATATACTGTCTATCCTGATTCCGATCTAACAGATCATATCCACATGTAACATACCATAACGATAACAACTAAAGGGCCGGCCTTGGTGCCTTAGACCCTATCGATAGAGTGAGGATAACTCACCTCGCAGATGTCGACTCGGTAGATAAATCCCCACTCTCGAGTCATTTGACGTAGGCTCCACCACCTAATACCATAGCACAATATACTCATAAGTCCTTAACCTTATAAGGTACTCCATAAACCGACTAGTCAACCCCTGGTCAAAGTCAAAGTCCTCAGTCAAGGTCAACAGTCCATGTTGACCTTAACTCGCCGAGTACCCTCGGCTACTCGCCGAGTTCCTTGAAGCACTTTCCAACTCGCCGAGTCATCGAGGTGACTCGTCGAGTTCCTCCGATTCTCGATCAAACTTTAAGGCTACCCGTCGAGTCTCCTTCTTGCAACTCGACGGATACACACGCATACATATCCTGGAGAAAACTTATCCGACTCGCCGAGTTGTTAATACAACTCGCCGAGTCTATGGGAATCTTCATCGGACTCGCCGAGTTGCTCATCCAACTCGTCGAGTTCAAGGCCATCTTCATCCGACTCGCCGAGTCAACCTTGCGACTCGCCGAGTTCCTTCAGCCCTTAAGCCATACAGACTCATTTAAGCCATGCAATGGCTCCAAATTACAGATCCAAGCTTCTAGGGCATGCTTTTCACGTAAAGTTGCAAACTTTACGTGCATGCATGACTAATAAGGCTCTTAATGCCAAAACTAAGCTCTTAATGGGGCTTTATGCACAAGGAGGGCCTCAGTCGCGACCAAAACAGAAACTTTATGATTCTAGAACTTGGGAAGGGTCCAGATCTGAAGTTACAACTTCAGATCTAGCCCATAGCTCCCCATATCAACTCAAAATCCATAAAACCCTAAGACTCATCCAAAAGAAAGGAGATCTAGAAGGAAAAGGAAGTGAAGACTGCAACTTGATACCTCCAGAAGATGCTAGCTGAGGTAAGTTCTGCTTCCCACACCTTCCTTGCTTCAACTCCTTTGCTCTTCAAGCTTTTCCCTCCTAGCCAACCTTCTTTCCAAGGCTTAAATCACACCAAGAAGACTACCACACGAATTAGGGTTTCACTGAGCTCTCAAAGACTGTAAAGAGGCCAAAGGAGGCTGAGGCTCCTTTAAATAGGGTGCAAAACCCTGGGATTTAGGGTTTTATCTGCCAGCTCCTACTCGTCGAGTCCCTACATGGACTCGGCGAGTAGGTCACTAATCACGCGATCCCACCCCGCTGCTACTCGACGAGTAGGGCAACCAACTCGTTGAGTATGACATAAAACCAAATAACCTTTTATTTAAATCCATACCTGAGAATCGGGGCATTACATTTTGTCAAAGTATCATTCACAATGTTAACTAATTCACTTGAATCAAGACATTCATCAATTTTGAAAATTCCATAAGCATATCTATCATCAGGAATTTTGTCAAACTCAACAATATTTTTCTCACAATCATACGAAATATTATCAACCTTCGCTCTCTCATATGCTAGAAAAGGTAATAATTTCCTATGTTGTTCCTTGCTAATTTCACACGAATGATGCAATGCAGTTAACTTGCCATATAGACGTTTAGTAGAATTGCAGTAGATATTACGTTGAGCTAATAAGAGTTTTACATCACTAGATAACGAATCTCGATCACACATAATGTTTGTTATTTGCAATTCTAAACAGTCTATCTTGACAACTTTCGAATGTAACTTCTTCTGAGTCTCTAACAATTGATTGCTTAATTTCTTAGCTTCATTGCTAGCAGAAACAACCAAATTATCAAAATAAGCAACAGTATCATCAAAAGCGACAATTTCAGAATCATATGCACTCAAAGGAATATTGAAAGATTGAAGAATATTACGTACCTTAGTTGTCATTGGAGACTTATCAGCAGACTTTGACACAAAGCATCGACTCTTTACCTCTTCGTCCGAATCTTCCTCCAGCTTCGCATACATGGCTCCATGCGTAGGTTTACGCATTTCTTCATCATCGGAGCCCGAAGACCAACTTTGATATGTGCCATCATTCTCCAGTTCACCTTGAGCCACCAAAGACAAAATTTTCGCCTTCGTACGCACTTCTTCCAATCTCTCCACATAATACGCTTCATCCTTTACTCTATTCTTTTCCACATCCTTCTTTCGAAGCATGTAATCATTTGCTAGATGATTTGCTCCATTGCAATAATGACAATCCATACCAGAATCTCCTTTCAATTTCTTCTCGTTCTTTTCCTCAGCACCCTTCTTATCATTCTTCTCATACTTCTTCTTCTCTTCTCCTGCAGCCTTGTTCACGAAACTTCCTTTTCCTTCACTTTGCTTCACCTTTGGATTAAACGGTTTCTTGAAAAACTTTTTGACTTGGTTGTTTCAGTAAAAATCTATTGCCTCGTCATCCGAATTCATAATAAACCCCTCTTCATAATCAGAATCACCTTTTTCGACTGCTTCCTTTTTAGACATTTTAGAGACAAGTGCTAATGGACCTCGCAGACTAAGCTTCGACTCTTCTGCCATTTCGTTCACTTCATTTTCGTGAGTTTTCAGTTGATTGTACAAATCATTCAAAGAATATGTGTCGAAACTCTGTTGATTATAAATGCGAAATTCTTTATCATCCCGGCAAGGCCAACGTAGTAGATGACGCCCTGAGTCGAAAAGAATACTCTGGCCGTAAGGTCAAATCATTGACTATGACCATCCATTCACACTTGTCCACACAAATTAAGGAAGCTCAGCTCAAAGCTTTGAAACCTAAAAATGTGGCGGGTGAATCCCTAAGAGGGATGGATAAGAACTTAATGGTAAAGGGTGGCAGAGCTTTATATATCATGGATCGGATCTGGACACCGAAACACGGTGGTTTCAGAGACTTGGTCATGACAGAAGCACACAACACTCTATATTCCGTCCACCCAGGTTCAGATAAGATGTATATGGATCTTAAAAAGTTATACTGGTGGCCTAACATGAAATCAGAGATTGCTACCTTCGTGAGTAAATGCCTTACTTGCGCCAAGGTAAAGGTTGAATACCCGAAACCATCAGGTTTACTTCAACAGCCGGAAATACCGTAATGGAAGTGGGAGCGGATCACAATGGACTTCATAACCAAGTTGCCCAAGACAATGGGTGGTCTCGATACCATATGGGTGATCGTGGACAGGTTAACAAAGTCCGCACACTTCCTGCCTATCAAAGAGACTGACAAGATGGAGAAACTAACAAGAACATACATTAGGGAGATAGTACGCCTGCACGGTGTTCCCATATCCATTATCTCTGATAGAGAAAGTAGATTCACTTCGAGGTTCTGGCAGTCGCTATAAGGTTCCCTAGGAACTAGGCTGGACATGAGTACAGCCTACCATCCACAAACCGACAGACAAAGTGAGAGGACTATTCAAACTTTAGAAGATATGTTGCGAGCCTACGTGATAGACTTTGGGAAGGCATGGGATACTTATTTACCCCTTGTCGAGTTTTCCTATAATAATAGTTATCACACAAGCATAAAGGCTGCTCCATTCGAAGCTCTCTATGGCCGTAAGTGCATATCCCCTCTGTGCTGGGCTGAGGTGGGCGACACTCAGTTAGCTAAAGGACGAGTTCCTTACAACACTCTCACAGGTCCGGAAATCATTCGGGAAACGACAGAGAAGATCGTTTAGATTCGTGAACGATTAAAAGCCTCTAGAGACCGACAGAAAAGCTACGCAGACAAAAGAAGGAAACCATTGGAATTCCAGGTGGGCGACCGTGTTCTATTGAAGGTCTCACCCTGGAAGGGCTTGATACGCTTCGGAAAGCGTGGAAAGCTAAATCCAAGATACGTAGGGCCTTTCGAGATTCTTTCAAGAATCGGCCATATAGCTTACAAACTCAAAGTACCTCGTGAACTCAGTAACGTACATTCTACTTTCCACGTCTCGAACTTGAAAAAGTGTCTGTCCGACGAGACTCTTGTAATCCCACTCGACGATATCGAGATCAACGAGAACCTCAACTTCGTGGAAGAACCTGTAGAGATCATGGACCGAGAGGTCAAGCAAACGATGCAAAGTCGTATCCCGATAGTGAAGGTTCGCTGGAATGCCAAGCGAGGATCTAAATTCAATTGGGAGCGCGAGGATCAAATGAAACTGAAATATCCTCATCTTTTCGCTTAGTTATTTGTAACTTCTTATTTGCTTAAACTCTAATTTCAGGACGAAATTCTCTCTAACGGGGGGATGATGTGACAATCCGAAATTTCTAGCTTGTATATTTATTCAAATCTATCAAAGTTAGACTCGTTTTGCTATCTTCTAGCACTGTTTAGAGTCATTTGGAGTGTTTAAAACCTAGTATATTCAAGGTATTGGGTCGTGGGGTGAGTATTGTGAGTGTAACACCTTGCAATTAAGCCAAACACATCAACACAAGGTGTATGCGGCCACACACCCATCCCAACCGCACACTGACACCTATATATATGATACTTAGTCATTTTGAACACTTTTTCCACTTCTTCAAGTCTAGAACTCGTTTTCTCTCAAGTATCATCCATATTTCTCTTCAAATCTTCAAATCAAGTAAGTGTTGCTTCCTTGAATCGTTAATACAAGGCCTTAACTAGCCTTTACCTTTGATTTGATCCATGAGAACACCTATTTGGGGTTAGATCTTCAAGTGTTCACCAAGAACACCAAGAACACACACTACCTTTTTGAACTTTAACTACACGTTTAAGCCTCTATATCGGGTATCCACTTGCAATAGCTTGATATAAGCTAAGGACCCTTGAAATTATGAATGAAAAACGCCATTTCATATAATCTTCAAGTGTGTGCGGCCGCACACACCATGTGTAACCGCACACACCCTTTTTAACACCCAAAATGGCAACCAACTTTCATTCCGGCTAAGCAATGGTCAAAACACCTTCCCTAGAACATTCCTAAGGCTTGGAAATAAGTTTGTGACACACTTCATAAGGAGTGTGTGGCCGCACACACACTTGGCCGCACACCCTGGCCGCACACACATAAAACCCTTGGTTTTGTGTCCTTACACTCCAATATAGAGCCATACACCCCTTATGTGCAACCATAGTTGTTGGTAACACTTAATTCTAAGTGTTTATATGTCCATAAGGCGTGTCCCTATCACCATTAGTGATTATTTACATTAAATGTATTCATATATGTATAATTATATGTTAAATAGGATTCGTTTGTGTTCAAGACACCAATTGACACCCAACAAGCCTATATCGATCTTTCATTCGAGTTACTCACTGCAGGTGAGTTCATACCCCTTAACTTATCTTTTAAATGATTTTAAATTCTTTTATGGGGGGGAATACAAGTAGAAACATTATAGTTATTATATCAATCACATGTGATTAATAACTATCAAAACAGACGGATTTGCTATACGTCAAACTGTGTTATCAAACAAAATGCTTCAAATCGTTTTACAAACTCTTTTACATACAAAACTACTTATTAAACTCTTTCAAACTTATATATCTTCAAAATCATATATATATATATATATATATATATATATATATATATATATATATATATATATAGTTATATAAGTAGGATTGAAAGGACTTAGGACTGATGACTCGCCTTGCTTCCTGTTCCTTGTTTGGTTGTGGACTTAGGGTATTCGGTTGTTTGTCCGACGGTCGTTTGAATCTTAGTTATATATATTATGTGTATGTATATGGATATTAAAGTTCTACATTCGGTTCAATACCTTTGGGTAGCAAAGGTGTTCAAACATGTTCATTTATACAAACAACTTTACTAGTAAACTATAATAGGTATAGTTTAGGAAGTCACTACTCACTATTTCTAGTACAATGAACCATACAAGAGTCATTTCATTCATGAGTCAATATAAACTTACATTTATGAGAAACAGAATGAATATACTATGATGAGAAATTAAGAGAACATACAAATACACTATACAAGAGAACATACTATGATGAGAAATAAACATACACTATACTAGTACAAAGAGAACATACAATACATTACGCTAGTACAGAGAGAACATACAAACACCAGAACACTATAACATTAATGTGAGCCACTACTTCACGACATGACAAGCAATTGTCGTGTTGCATTTTGCAACCAGAGTCTCCTGGAGGGAGAGCGTGAATTGGTGTATAGATCTATACGGGACTGACTATCCTACACCTTGTTGCTAGCTACAGTGGGACCTGCAGGTCTACGGGTGACTAATGTCATACCATTTTCGATGCCTCGAGCGTCGTGTTTCTACTAGTCGATCAAGCATGGTTACAACTATATCACATTTTTCCTTAATTAAAAACAATGGTTTTAAGGTAGTTAGTACAATGGTAGTAGTTATATCCTAATACTACAAGTACATCAATATTATTTTCCCATTACATTCATATAGTGAGCTACTCACATAAACGGTAATGTAAACTATATTTCTGGTAAATGATAGTCTATCTTTGGGGAATATTACACACTTTTACAAACGAAGAATATACATAACATTTGGGTCTTGGTAGAAGGCTACTTTTAGTAGAAAATGTAGGATTTTCTAGGAGATACAAACATTTGCAGAACAATTACAAACACATACAATCATTTGCAAAACAATTACAAACATATACAAACATTTACTACAAACACATTTATGGAAGCAATGACACTAAAATCTTATGAACTCACCAGCTTAAATGCTGCTCTACGCTTTCAAAATAACTTGTATTCTCAGGTTGTCAGTAGACAGGTACCGATGCCAGATTTTTAGAAGATGGAGCATATTCAAGACTCATCTTTTATTTTGAATTATTATTTTTGGTGTCTTATAAACTATTCAGAACACACTTGTATTAAATATTATTATTAATGCAATGGATGATGTTGTTTCTTGTTTACTATTATGCATTGTTATGATACTGTACATAACGTCCTCCGCCCCCGAACGTTTCCGCCGTTCCGGTTTTGGGGTGTGACAAGTGATGCAAGAGATTTCAAGCCCGTTACTTGAATCCAATCCTATGGATC
This sequence comes from Lactuca virosa, assembly GCF_052849685.1. Lineage (NCBI taxonomy): Eukaryota > Viridiplantae > Streptophyta > Magnoliopsida > Asterales > Asteraceae > Lactuca > Lactuca virosa. The sequence continues at coordinate 310,422,855 of NC_136429.1, forward strand.
AGGATTTTGAAAGCCCTATTGTTAAACAAGAAGTCTTACCTTCATAAGGGGCTCAAGCTTCTAGAAGCTCCTTTGAAGCCCCCGATATGGATATTTCAAAAGGCAAAAGTAAGCTGCTTGAGTCTGAATTTGTGGATGTCGCTCTGCTTCAAAACAGAGTTTTTGATTTGGAACAGAGCTCAGCTAAAAAGGATTTGATTATTGGAAGGCAGGACATTAGAATCAGTGATCTTGAAAAAGAGAAATCCATTAAAGATGGAATGATTTCCGAACTTCAAGAAAATCTTGGTGGTCTAACTACCTTGTTCTCTGACCTGAAACAACACATACATCAAAAGTTTGGTGATGATTTTCAACCATTAAGCGCTGAAGGAGAAAATATTTATGCTTCTAGTTCTGGTCCAGTCAATCCAACTTCTCAACCTACAAGTGAAAGAGTTGTAAGACCTGATCCAGATGCAAATCTTGACACATTTTTATCTTATGGTCCTGCTTCTTCTCAAGAAAGAAGAGAGAAGCAAATCAGGGTTGACCAGCTAAGACGGAAGATGCTAGTGATGAAGCATTCAGACCAAAATGCTCCAATTGATCACCTTGAGATGTTTTTCAGGGAGACTGGGAAGAAATTAACAGATAAATACGGGGACCATTCTGGAATTTTGATGTGGGGATATGATGCTGATAAGAAAATGTGGATCGTAAAGTCAAAGAGCGGAGAAATTGAATATTATGAGAAGAAAGTTGACTTCTTGTCCTGGACAAAAGTTGAGCTTTCTGAACTCATCCATGCACCTTTCCACAATCCAACCAATGAACCCATGGCCTGGTCTTTTAAGAGTTTTCTTGAGGATAAAGCTAAAAATAACTTTGAAGGCATGAAGACTCCTTCATCGTTTACGAAAAAGGCCAGGGATGTCATTGATCCTCGCACTAATAAAACCATGTTGAATGTTATGTGGCCGCCTACAAAGCAAGCTAAAAGGATTCTGCTTCCTAAATGTTTACCAGAAGGCACTTTGGACTCAATGCAATTCTGAGTCTGTGATGAGGCTACTGCGTCAGTAGTGATCAAGCTAAAGAAGAACCAGTATCACATTGTTGATCCCAAGGACTAATTGAAGTTTTGTGAACATGATATCTGAACTTTGTCAAACTTTCAAATAATTGTTGAGAATTATTTGTTTGAAGCTGCCGCAAAAGCCTTCACCAGAATGGTTGCTACCATAATCGAAAAGAAGTTGTAGGCTAGGGCATTTGATTAGGTGGATGTACATCTCGTGGAGAAGCCTTGAAGAGAACTAAAAGCAATAAACCAAGGGGGAGATTGTTGGGCTATATTTTTTGGGTTTATGCTTTGTTTTATTTGTTTTATATATGTTCTCGATTTTGGACCGAAATCACTAGTGGGATTACGGTGGGCTTGTTATGTTTGAGCATTAGGTTAATTGGAATAGTATAAATATGGTCTGTGTGTAGCTATTCTAGGTTAGAATGCGTTTTTGGGAGTTTTGAAGTCTATTCACAGTTGAAGAGTAGTTGAATGTACCTGACAGTTGATTAATAGAATTGTGTGCATTCATTGAAATGTGTTCATTGATTCATCTAATTGTTTGGTTGTTTCACACAGTTGTTTGATTAAGATTCCGCATTAACTCAATCAATTGCATTGATACCTTGAGAAGATCCGAATTTTGGGACTAACACGAACTTTTTTGTAAAAGCTAAGTAGGGCAATACAATCGATAAACCCTAACGATACATGCATGCACATTAAATTGTCTAACCGTAACATCATAAAAACATGGATGGACAGGCCCAACCCGTTACAATAAGACTATTCTAGTACTAAAAAATTTTGACACAATACATTAATATCCCAACAATCTCCTCCTTTGTGTCAAATAAAGAAAGGAGATTCTTCATTGTTGCACCTTCTGAACTTTAAACAGCTTGGTCATCAGATTCAGAAGAGTATTTCTGATCACAAGATACCACTTGATCATGTCATTGAAGCGCTTCAGATGCGCATCATTGTTGGCTTTGCATGCTGATGTGAATTATGAGCATTTGATTTGGCATGCAGAATTAAATAACACACAAAGAAGATGGTGATTTGGGTTCTTAAGAGATGTATTCGATCATGAAAGGTGTTACAAAAAATTATAAGCTAGATCTAGACAAATAAATAGCTCACACTAACATTCTCAATGTTACATCTCTCAAGCACACCTCTACATGTGCTAGGAACCCACCTTATATAGAGGTGTTTACATCTCTCTCTCTCTCTCTCTTATGTCACAAGGCTACTTTACCACATCCAAGTGGGTCTACAAAAGTCAAACCATTTACAAAGTCATACATGAATAACATTGTACCCAACATTCTCCCCCTCAAAGTTAGGAATGGATGACCCGCTTCAAATCTTCCAGAATCAAGCAACCTCACGAATCAAGCCTCAAGTGTGACACATGTAGTTATGAACTTCAAATCTTCAATTCTTCAATGACTTTTCAATCCGGGTTCTAGCATGTGAGACCATACAAACCGAGCATCAAAATATAATTAGAAGTTTCTCAATCTCCAAAAATATCACCTAAATTTGAGCATAAATGCACACCCAAAAAATCATCAATAAACCCAAACCCATCATGAACCAAAATCACTTTCGAATCTCCATTCGAATCATTTCATAAACTTCAAATACTCGAGGTCACTTTCGTCTTCAAGTCCGCGTAATATGAAAAATTCAATATTGCTTCCAATTTCCATATCTAAATCTCTCCCCCTTTTTATAATCGAAAAATGATTATAAAACCAAAAAGGGAATGAGAAAGCACTCAATTCGGAATTTTTCCACCTAAAACTCCCCCTTAACACATGGCATAAACATTTTGCTTAAATCTGGAAAACCCAAAAAATCTTCAATTTTCAAATTCGTTCACGAACCGCCTTTGACAAAATTTCGCAAATTTAGGTAGAAATTGTCAATTTCAAAATTCTACATTGATCCGCTGCGCCCAAAACAACCAAAAATGCGAAACACTCCCTCATTTTCGAAATTGGGTAGAAAGCGTCAATTCGCATTAACTGCATGGGCTTGTTTCGAAAATTATCTCATTTCTCAGAATTTTTAGCCCAATTTCGAAGTTGGGTAAATTCTGTCATTTCGCACAAACTTCAGGGATTCGAAACGAAACTTCTTCATTCTTCATTATTTTTGTCACAATTTTGAAATTGGATCAATTTTGCCATATCTTCGAAACTTTAGGGACCTAATTCAAAACTTCGTGTTTTCTACTTCCCACTTCGTGTTACTAGTGTCGAAATCACATAACCCTTCGTACATCAAACCCGTGGACCATATTGTTGGGTTTTGAGCATTCTAACACTCCTATGGTGTACATGCAACCCTATATACCTTGGATCTATGTTTTTTCTATTATACATGCAAATATCAATTTTTCTAAGGTATCATCCTAACTAGCATATTAAGGAGTATCTACAATATGAAATATAGTTGATTGACATACCTTTTGTTCTAGCTTGATTCCTTGTACCTTTAAAGATCTTAGTGCCCTAAGTGTTTCACCTCAAATGGTTCGCACAACACCACCAAAAATTAAAATAACTTGAGAGAAGATTATTTACACTCAAAATCGGCTAGCCCTCATGTGTCTATCACTAGTCACTCCTTAGTGCCAATTTCATGAGCTATGAGGCTTCTTATATAGTGTGCACATTTGGGTTACACCATGTAACTGATGACTTTCCATATTCCTCATGATCCATGGGTTTAAACCTCCATGGAGTATCCGTGGGTCACCACATGGGTTTAGCCCAACATGAAGAACTAAGGATCATAAGCACACTTTATAAGAATGAATGATTTACCAAATCAATCCCCATTTATTTAATTAGTCTCTTTTGATCACAAAATTAATTCCAAACTAATTTTTGATCATTATAATTAAATAATATTAATATATTAGAAATTATAATATATTAATAAATCATAAATATCCTCTTCTCACAAAAGTCTATCTAAATTGTTCTGATGCCATGCAACCCAAATGGACCATGCTACTCTCTGGTCAAGTACATACCAATAATAGTTATGGGCTTAGACACCTAATCCAACACATATAACCAAGCTTTCGAAACCAATCCTTTTGCAATCAATCCACCCATTTCGAAACAATAAACCATGACCCTTATTTCGAAATCTCGATGCTAGACTCCTACTAATCACATCAAGATACGTCGACATACCCATTGCTTCGCTTTTCATCGACTCAAAACCATCGACCATCCACCATTCGAATCCTGACTCAGTTGGCTTTGCATATCGATTGCAATCATCAAAACAAAGAAATCTGGACTCAACATCAATTGACACCGTCCCTTCCAGTTCGTCATCAATCATCAACTATCGACTCCAACTTCCGCTTTTCAAAAATTAAGTTTTCGTTACTCAATCAACAATTGAAATCAATCCAAACCTTCAAAATTATCATCCCCAGATCATCTCGTTCCCAAAATTTGTTCTTCCCTTGGAACGATATCCATCACCTCTTCGTTTGTTGTTCATAATCGATATCAGATCCAACTTTCCCAAATCAAAATGTCACCCGTTTTAGAAACGAACGAAAACAGTGAGGATAATAGATACCCAAACCATCGAAATATTCCATTAACAGATTGCCATAAACCATTTATCAGTCTTTTGAATCAAAATCAATTTCCCATTTTTTCTCATCAAAACCGAACCTTTGACTAGAAACTAGTTTCCTGACCATAGCATCAACTACAAATCGATTATCATCCTTTGATTTTTTGACCAGTGATGCCCAAGATCAAACTCGCACTCCATAAAACTTCAATTCCGATTTTGACTTTCAAAGCACATTAGCGACCAACACCAGTCGACTTCAAATCCAAATCAACGACCATCAATATCGATACTAAACCATCGATGAACAGACTTTCAAAATTGATTTCTCATTAGGACCTTCAACCCGTTGAAATCAAGTCTAGATTGATATCAGGTATGAAAGAACGTAATCAACCAAACTAATGTTGACTCGATAAAGTCAACTACAAGTCGATTTCGTCAAATTGTTTGATACATCAAACATATATTCGACTCCAATAAATTCTATCTATTTGAAATCGATCCTACCTAGTCGACTCAACATTGATATGGAACACTCGATTCAAGAAATCACCAATCGACCTCGATATACAATCGACATCAAATACGAGTGTACGACGAGTCTAACTCAAATTCATTGCCAATTAAGCACAAGTTTTCTGTTGAAATCAAACTCAGAATCAATAATCATCTTTGAAATCGAGTTCAATTTCATGTCCAATTTATTCATAACACCTTCTTTTTGATTTCGAGTAAGATGACGGAAAGATGAGAATAAACGAACTGGTGAATTATATTTGGAACACAAATTGGGCACAAATAATAATCAGTTGTGACAACCCGAATCTTTTTCCGTCAATGCTAGCCCGATACCGTTAATAAAATTTGAATTTTATTTAGTTCCCTCAAATTCCTATGATTTGGAAAATCATTTAGGTTATATAATTAAATTTATATGTGAGTCGGAACCAAAATCGTGCGAAAACCCGAGTTACTTAGAAAATCATTGAAAACCGGCCTGACTGGAGTTCTCGGCCGTAAACCCATTTACGGCCGTAAAACCAATCACGGCCGTAAACCTGTTTACGGTTGGTGACAAGTGGCCCCCACCACCGACCATACACCCAACCTATAAATACGTGATTCCTACCTTCATTTACACTTTTCTGGCCGAAAACTCCTCAAGACTCTCTCAAGTTTCATCCAACAAAAGCCTTCTTTTCACCCCACACACGTAAGTAATTCATCGCTTTCACTTGTTATTCATCTTATTCATGTAAAGGGCTTCATATTCATTCATTTTCATCACTTTCATCACCATCTTTATGCTCTTAAAGAGTTCACGACCGTAAACCCTTCATAGGGTCGTGAACCATTCATAAATGGGCCGTAAACCCATCAAATGTTCATAAGTGGGCCGTAAACCCTTCATATATTCATAGGCCGTAAACACCTCATGGGCCGTAAACTCTTCATATATTCATAGGCCGTAAACACCTCATGGGCCGTGAACCCTTCATGTGTTCATGGGCCGTGAACACATCATGGGCCGTAAACCCAAGATGGTTGACCGTGAACTCCTTTTTGTCCCTCATTCTTGATTCTAACACTTCATTGTGAGTATTTCCTACATCCTAAGGGTGTTTCCTATGCTTATTAGTGGTTTTAGACACTAATTGTAGACCTATATATATATATATATATATATATATATATATATATATATATATATATATGTTAATATGTGCTTAATAGGACCGTACTGTGCTCGAGACTTCACTTAGCATACCAAGCATCTTATCATTGTCATTCATCCAAGTCACTCGCAATCAGGTGAGTTCATACCCCTATGCTTTTATAATTTTAATGTTTTCAGGGGAGAATAGAATCCAAGTCACTCGCAATCAGGTGAGAATACCCGCAGCTTTTGAGAAGACGGAATGTATAGTCACGTCTTTTATATTTTGCTATACTTTTGATGTATATAATCTATGTATTAAACAAATGTAAATATTCTATTTATTCAATGTAATGGTTGTGTTTACTTTGATTACTATGATGCTATTGTTATGATACTACAACATGACGTCCTCCACCTCCAAACGTTTCCGCCGATTCCGGTTTAGGGGTGTGACAAATTGGTATCATAGCTATTGTTTATAGTGAACTAAGTGTACCGAACCTTGCATGGTATACAACTATAAACACTAAAGGGGCCGAGGTGCTCTGAAACTAAAAGTATACTTTAAGATATAAGTATTTTATAAGAAGTATACAATACATACCAGGAACAGTATCACAAGAAGAACAAAACAAAATTAATTAGATGTTGGACCCTGCGGTTAAACCCGAATAGTTATGTAGTCATATATGGGGCCAATATAACCTGATCAACTATATTTGTCCGAGATATGACCAACATGTGTCTAGGAGTGACTGTGGGGTTGCAATGAGTCTAAAACTTACCAAATCTATCTACAAATACAACATTAGAACATAAAGCAAACATTTAAAATATTATAGGAGTGTCTAATGAGGATCATTCCCCTATAAGTATTATTAGATTAGACGTTTATTAACTATCTCTTTTACCCCTATTCTCGCATAGATATGATGGCTGGATTCTATCCTCCTGAAGATTCGTACTTCCCTAACCAAAGGAATGGAGGATGGTTAGAGGCCGAACCGGAGGAGGAGTTTGAGGAAGAAATGCATGAAGATGCCGACTCGGAGCCTGAAGACAAGAATTTAACCCTTGTTTCTCCATTTCCAAATCCTGACCCTCGATCGGAGTTTCGAGGCCCAACACCTATTTGGGCTGAGAACTTGAGTTGGTGGAGCCATGAGCAGGGTCAACCTCTACCGTACAATGAGGATCACAGCTTCTACAATCTGAGCGAAGGAGGCTCAGCACACAGAGTTCTCCCCATCTTGATTGGCCGAATGGCTCGCAATGTTGAGCTAGGAATGGCAGCCATTCAACGAACCGTGGAGCTTGATGCGGACACAAACGCCAATACGGATCATATTCACAATCTTGAAATTGCTCATGGGAGATCTATGAGAGACAATGAGGCTCTGCAGCAAGAGCCAGCTGTAACTCGAGCTGAAGTCATAGAGCTCCGAGCACGCCAGACAGTATATGAGACACACCTGCTTGATGTGGAGCCTCAGCTGGCCGAATTAAGCATTCGTCCGAGGGGTGCTCGTCGCCAGTAGAAGATGCTCTACTCATCCTTTCTTTCGATTTAAGGAATAGACTTCATATCTATGCTGTAAGTAGCAGTTTTCCCTATAAACATTCCTTTTTTGCAATTCCTGTTTCACTAGTTCTTTATGCTGTCAAGATTTCCCTCTGTTGGTATGTTGTAGACCTACTCCTAGGTCAAATTTTCCGAACTCTGTGTAGTCTCAATACCAACTATAATGACATCAATCTTATTTCAGTAAGATCATCATTATCAAAATTTATTCTAGTTTAGTAGTGTGCAAACTGAATAACTCTATCAAAGCCTTATCACTATTTCATCTTTGAAAATTATAACTGAAAGATGCCACCTCACAAACGTCTCGTCAGAAATTCATTCAAGAATAGTCACTTCAAATTCAAAAGTTTATTTCATATAGACTTCCTTTATGGATGGTTATCAGAACACTATATAAGTCTAATCATGATACTCTCAGAAATCGGTATAACATAGCTTAAATAACACTCGTGCAATACCCACTTCCATAGAATACACTTTAGGAATGTTGTCAGAAACTACCGTTGACCATCATTACTCACGAGATCGTTTGTCGTCATGCCACAGAACCATGTCTTCACAAGGAGGTAACCAACCAACTGGCGTGACACCGATTCTGCAGATAGACTCCGCAACATTTCAAGCCGCGGTCACAGCCGCCATGATAGCTGTCATGGCGCAAATCAATGCCAAACACCCAAACGAGAATGGAAACAGTTTCAACAATCAAAACCGTATTAACACACAAGGAAATCGACAAGGGCCTAGCCATGATGATACTCCAACTCACAAACCTAAGAATAATAAACGAAAGTTCTGGAACAAAAAGGAGCACAATTTATCTCAAAAACTTACCAAGAGACAACAACCTATAGTAACCTCTACAGCCATGACATCTGTCACTCCAGTACCAATGTCAGTACGAGAATATGCTGGAAATCTACCAGATTGCAAGAAATACAATTTCCACCACTTAGGGAAATGCCACAAATTGCGGTGTAAGAACTGCAACAGACAAGGACACACCACTCGTTTCTGCAGGATACCAGCACAACCAACCACTCAAGTCGTCGGCTACGACTTAGGTCATGTCTGTTATAGGTGCGGCGAATCTGGACATTTCAAAAGAGATTGTCCAAAGACTAAAAATGGCGAAGAAGCTCGCTTCTGTAGGACTCCGACTCAACATATCACTTCAACTACCGATGCTAGTATAATTCAAGTATGCCATGCATGTGGTGAAATGGGGCATTTCAAGAGAGATTGTCCGACAGAGAGAAATGACGGAGGAGAAGGAGGAGTTTAACAGCACGACATATAAGAGCAACGAGGAACCCCCTTTTGAGATCTTGGTACATCTTGATTTAATTTATATTAATATTAAAACTCTTGGAAAATGAAAAAGTAATTATAAATAACTCACTCGTCCGAACAAGTCACGACATTCATAAGAGAACTAAAGATTAGCGCAGGTGAACTATGATGGCTTAGTACATACATCATAGTTAAGCATAGCTAAGATTTTGCAGAATTAGAGTGAGTGATTCCGCCTTAATTCATGTTCCTTGTCTGGTTGTGGAATTAGGACAGAGTCACTCAGTCGACCGTCTTATTCATCTTAATTATACATAACCCGTATATGCCAAGCGATCATAGAGGTACCGAAAATTCATCATAATATAAAGTATCGTCACTAGTTATCAAAGCACTTTCACTGCTAGTATTCGCTTATTGCGGTACGATTTGTGGCAGTGGCGTTATCGAGAAAGCACTAGAAAGTCTACTTAGAATGCACTGTCGAGCACACTCGCGATACACCATCATTATAATAGACCTCTCTTTCAAATCAACTCAACACTTGTTTCTACAAAGAGTCCTGTGTCGTCATTCGACGTGAATTGGCGTGGTCCTCACCATACCAAGATCATGTGTTACGAAAACCCACCGCCTTAACCGACCGATGAACGAAAACCTCGTCACTTATAACGACAACCCAACCAAGACCTCAAAATTGTATTTTGTATTCTAAACCCCGAAGTACTCATGAGAGGAGTACTATGACTTCTGAAACCTTGGCGGCGTATATCCAGACGATCTTCCAGAACCACCACTCGTCCAACAGGTCAAGTTCAAGCTTAGAGACTAACACGAATCTACATTCAAGAAGTAGTCCGTTTGCATGGTGTGCCTGTGTCCATTATCTCCAATCGGGATAGCAGATTCACCTCGAGATTTTGGCGGTCACTTTGGATATGAGCACAACTTACCATCCACAAACCGATGGACAGAGTAAGAGAACCATTCAAACTTTGGAAGACATGCTGAGGGCATGTGTCATTGATTTTTGCAAGTCGTGGGATACCTATTTGCCCATGGTTGAATTCTCCTACAACAACCGCTATCATACTAGCATCAAGGCTGCGCCGTTTGAAGCCCTCTATGGCCGTAACTGCAGATCCCCTTTGTGCTGGGTTGAGGTGGGTGGCATGCAGCTATCCAAAGGACAAGTCCCCGATAACACTCTCACAGGCCCGAAAATCATCCGAGGAACTACAGAAAAGATCGTGCAAATTCGGGAACGACTAAAAGCTTAAAGAGATGGACAAAAGAGCTACGCCCATAAAAGACGAAAACCTTTGGAGTTCCAGGTTGGTGACTGTGTTCTTTTGAAGGTCTCACCCTGGAAAGGGGATGATACGTTTTGGAAAGCGTGGAAAGCTGAATCCGATATACATAGAACCATTCAAGATCCTCGCTAGGATTGGTCTCGTACCTTACAAACTTCGTTTACCCCAACAGCTTAGCGACAGTCATTCTTTCATCCACGTGTTGAACCTTAAAAAGTGTCTATCCGACGAAACTCTTGTGATCCCTCTTGACATATCGAGATCAATAAGAACTTTAATTTCGTGGAAGAACCAGTCGAAATCATGGATCGAGAAGTCAAGAGAACGAAACAAAGTCGCATACCGATAGTGAAGGTCCGCTGGAATGCGAAGCGAGGACCTGAATTCACTTGGGAGCGTGAAGACCAGATGAAACAGAAATACCCGTATCTTTTTCTGAGTCCATAATTTGTATTTTTTGTTTGAATTTTGGGAAGAAATTCCCTCTATCGGGGGGATGATGTGACAACCCGAATCTTTTTCCGTCAATGCTAGCCCGATTCCGTTAATAAAAATTGAATTTTATTTAGGTCCATCAAATTCCTATAATTTGGAAAATTATTTAGGTTATATAATTAAATTTATATGTGAGTCGGAACCAAAATCACGCGAAAATCCAAGTTACTTAGAAAATCATAGAAAACCGGCCTGACTGGAGTTCTCGGCCGTAAACCCATTTACAGCCGTAAACCCATTCAGGGCCGTGAACCTGTTTACGGTTGGTGACAGGTGGCCCCCACCACCGACCATACACGCAGCCTATAAATACGTGATTCCTACCCTCATTTACCCTTTTCTGGCCGAAAACTCCTCAAGACTCTCTCAAGTTTCATCCAACAAAAGCCTTCTTTTAACCCCACAAACGTACGTAATTCATCCCTTTCACTTGTTATTATTCTTATTCATGTAAAGGGCTTCATATTCATTCATTTTCATCACTTTCATCACCATCTCTATGCTCTTGAAGAGTTCACGGCCGTAAACCCTTCATAGGGTCGTGAACCCTTCATAAATGGGTCGTAAACCCTTCAAATGTTCATAAGTGGGCCGTAAACCCTTCATATATTCATAGGCCGTAAACACCTCATGGGCCGTAAACTCTTCATATACTCATAGGCCATAAACACCTCATGGGCCGTGAACCCTTCATGTGTTCATGGGTCGTCAACACATCATGGACCGTAAACCCATGGTGGTTGACCGTGAAGTCCTTTTTGTACCTCATTCTTGATTCTAACACTTCATTGTGAGTATTTCCTACATCCTAAGGGTGTTTCTTATGCTTATTAGTGGTTTTAGACACTAATTGTAGATATATATATATATATATATATGTGTGTGTGTGTGTGTTAATATGTACTTAATAGGGCCGTACTGTGCTCGGGACTTCACTTAGCATACCAAGCATCTTATATTTGTCATTCATCCAAGTCACTCGCAATCAGGTGAGTTCATACCCCTATGCTTTTATGATTTTAATATTTTTAGGGGGAGAATACAAGCCAAACACAAATGATTTTATGAATTCATACAAAAAGGACTTCAATACACTTAAAACTGATACAACCTTACGTTTTCGAACATTTTTATAAAATATTTATAGATATTTTATCCCTTTTGTAAAATGTTGAGCATATGAGATATTTTCAACTTACAAACGTAATTACATAATTTTTTTCAGATCAATACACGGTTTTACATATACAAGCATACAAACTATAATAGGTATAGTTTGGTAATTCAATACACGGTTTTACATATACAAGCATGCAAACGACAATAGGTATAGTTTGGGATTCAATACACGGTTTTAAATATACAAGCATACAAACTATAATAGGTATAGTTTGGTAATTCAATACATGGTTTTACATATACAAGCCTATAAACTATTATAAGAATATAGTTTAGGGAACAAACGTATCCTTTATAAACTTATCCGTTATTTATAAAAAAGGTTTTCCGTATTATTAATTGTATAGTTGTTAATCTAGTTTGAGAGACACGTCTTTGGGTACAATTACATGTACTAGTGGAAGACTACCCTTATGAGCCAGAGTCTCCTCGAGGGAGAGCGTGAGTTTGTGTATAGATCTATACGAGACTGACAATCCCGCACCTTGCTGTTAGCTACAGTAGGACGGGCAGGTCTACGGGTGACAAAGTCATAGAGGATATTGGCGTCCGATTCATGTCGTATCAGTAAGTATGGTCATAAAACTCACAAGTAGATAACAACGATATATTTTACGTAGTAATATACTTTACATGAACAATGCTTATTTAACATAAGTATGGAAAATATATGGTTTCATTTCGAGTAATAAAACAGAACATTCTATTTATACTGGTGATAGCCAAGGTTTTTCTTACAAAAGGGAATTTTACATTAAAAACATTATCATACAATTCATCTGATGATAAATAGACATTCGAACTAACACTTTATGGAACATTGTAACAAGCTCATATGTTAGAAAATACTGGATTTTCTTGGAAACATACAAACATTTTCATTGATTCATTAACAGATTTTTCATTACAAAAATATGCTTATGAACTCACCAGCTTTTATGCTAATACTCTCTTTTCAAAACCACTTGTATTCTCAAGAAATCAGTAGACAGGTACTCCCGCAACTTTTGAGAAGACGGAATGTATAGAGTCACGTCTTTTATATTTTGCTAAACTTTGATGTATACAATCTATGTATTAAACAGATGTAAATATTCTATTTATTCAATGTAATGGTTGTGTTTACTTTGATTACTATGATGCAATTGTTATGATACTACAACATGACGTCCTCCACCTCCGAACGTTTCCGCCGTTCCGGTTTGGGGGTGTGATAGATTGGTATCAGAGCCATTGTTTATAGTGAACTAAGTGTACCGAACCTTGCATGGTATACAACTATAAACACTAAAGGGGCCGAGGTGCTCTGAAACTAAAATTATACTTTAAAATATAAGATGAGTAAATTCTTGATGTTATAGAGAGATTTGTGGTGTAGTTAAAATGAAAGAAGATGAGAGTGGTGAAACACCCTTTGGCCGAGAGTTAAGAAGAAGAGAGAAGAAGGAGAGATATGTTGAAATGATGTTGCATGGGTGTATGTGATTGTCTTGATATTTTTTGTGTTTAAGCATGGAAGTCCACCATATAAAGATTAGGTGACACTTAGTTGTTATCTTGTTATTTTACTTTTATTTATTTATTTTTATTTTTTTTATTGGGCCGAGAATGAGATAGGGTGAGAAGAAATGTTGGGCTAGAATCGATTATACTTGAAACTACAAGGTACAAGGTGGAAGTTTTCGGCCCATTGGGCCCTATTAGGGGTTTACGACCCAAAAGAGTGAACATAATGGGTTTTGGGCCCATTTAGGTTCAAGAAAACATCTATGGCCCATAAAATTGAAGTGAGTCATTTTAGGCCCAACATGGCCCAAAATACTTTAGTTTAATGAATGTGGGTCCAATTAGAGACGAAATAGGGTTCCTCGGCCCAACATACCCAAGTTGAAAGTTTATTGGCCCATTAGGCCCAATAAGAGGATCCTAGTCCATAATAATTTTGAATCGAGATTTTTAGGGTTTCAGACCCATAGTTAAGTATATGAGACGAATTGCATTAGGTTTTGGAACTTCACTCAGGAGTTTTGATTCAACTGAATAATTTTGATTGAGCATAGAGTATGATATCCACTTAAATTACAAGTCTTATAATAGTTTGTGTTTACATGAGGATAAAATTTCCTAGCTAAAAATGCTAGTTGTGACACTACTAGAGTAAATTCTGGCATAGTGTGTCTTGCAGAGTAGACACTACCCGAGAAAGAATTTATATGAAGAATTTGGAAGTGAAATTCCTATCGACCTAGTAAAACTATTAGGATATGCTAGCTCGAGCTTATGCAGAATTCTAGAAGGTGAATTTAAGAAATCCAAGATATGTTGATAGAAACGTGAAATCCCTAGCTGAGTCTAGAAGAGAAATTGTTGTATATACTTGTTTGAACACACTCAGGTGTGAAAATTTGCTTTGTGCAAACTTTTGAAGGGTGACTTGGAAAACTGCGAGACAATACTTGGGACGAGTATGAGTAGGTGTGAATAGTAGTAGTGGCATATACTACTGGAAGCACAGGACTCACACTTGGATCAGGGAAAGTCACAAGGTTACTAAGAAGCTAGTAATCGATTCCGTTTTGTCCGAGTATGTCATTACCTTCATTTCGGTGATGACTAAGAAAATGATTTTCGTTTAGACCTTAGTGGTCATAAAGAATCGAGTCCCACTAATATAGATCTGCGAAGTGAATTGGTTGGTTAAGAGAACCATGTCTTGTCAAGCAACGAAACTTCAGTCGGAATATTGAAGAAGGAAATGGTCGAGGTAATCGATAAAAGTATAACAGCCTTCATTAAAGGATTAAGCAACCATTAGCTAGAAATGCTAATAGCTATGAAGATATTATATCACATTAGAACATGAAGGAAGGTTTCTTCTATGATAGTGTTTAACTAATAGAAATAAGGGTATGATGTTAGATTAGACGTCTAAGCCCATAACTATTATTGGTATGTACTCGACCTGAGAGTAGCATGGTCCATTTAGGTTGCATATCATCAGGACAATTTGTTAGGATGGACTCTTGAGAGAAGGATATATATGATTTGTTAATATATTATAACTTATAATATATTAATATGAAATCATATGCTTTAATTAGTATTGATCAAGAATTAATTTGGAATTTATTTAGTGATCAAAAGAGACTAATTAAATCTATGGGGACTAATTATGGTAATTAGCTATATTTATATGTGTTGGGCTTATGATCCATGTTGGACCAAGTTGTAACACTCGTATTTCTAGCCTAGGCATTAATCTTGATGTGATAGTCTAGGTTAACCTTTGTAACTCATTTTGAAGAAATGAAAAAGGAATTATGTGAATTCAATGTGTTTTATATGTTTTATGCTTAATTACTAGGAGTTAATTAATTAAGAATAAAAATGAGCGTCGAAAATGAATTTTAGATAATGCCGATATCTATTAAGAAAGTTGTAGTGGTCGTGACAAAGATTACAGATATATAAAGAACACCGAAATCCGAGTTATAACGAAGAAGTTATGACCTGTCGAAGTTTCGCGACAAAACCGGCACGGGGCCGAATGTCGTAAAAAGTGAGTTTTCGATAAACTAATTTTTGGCCTTAGTGATCTAAACGAAACTCGTAGTGTTCGTTAAACCGAGAGTAGGTATAAAAAGAACGCCCAAATCTGACTTCGTATGAGGAAGTTATGATTTTTCGAAGTTTCAGCTTAGCAGTAGACAGCTAAAAACTCGAATTTTAGATCGAGCGATTTTTAGCTGACACGACCTAAACGAGAACCGAAGGTCTCTTCATTAGTAGCACAACGGTAAAACGTCTGACGAAAACGGACGTCAGATGAAGAAGTTATGAATTTTTAACGGATTTCCTATCCTGGTCTGTTAAAAAATAATAATATAAAAATTAAAGTCAAAATTAGCCAACGAAGTCTAAACGAAAGTTGTAGAGCATAATGTTACCTACGCGTGCATATAAAGAATGTCAAAAACGGAGATCGTATGCGAAAGTTATGGATTTTAGAAGTATTTGCACGAAAACCGAGAAAATTTCGCATAGGTGGCTTCGGCCACGTCACCTTCGCTTAGAGCATGCCACGTGTCCGAAAACTGCTGAGTCATCCGAGCTGCTGAGTCATCCGATCTCGTGAGCCATCCGAAGTGGTCCAATGGCTGTCCGACGCGTGTCGTCTTTCATGTGTCCGAGCCCTCGCAGCGAGCCACGAACCCTCTACCTCGGACCACTAGGCCTCGGTCCAATCATGAGCTGCCAGCAGCCCCTTCGCACGCGCAGCCCATGTGCGAGCACCTGCGCACCCTCGCCTGCTGACTCACCCCTCCCTAACCGACTTCGGACTCCTATAAATAGAAGGGGCATGCGAGCCTTCTCGGGTAGTTTTGGAGTTTTGCCACTTTTAACCCCTTTTTCCATATTTTCTTCATCTTAACATTCCCTAAAGCTCCGGTATCGATTATAACGCCCGGAATACGCCACGAAGAGCCCGAGAAGCCCGGAAAATTTATCTTTTCGGTTTCGAAGCCCGAACTTTGTAGAGCCCGGTTTCAAAATAAAACTCCCGGTTTTATTAAAAACGAACGTTTTAGGAAACGAATTGCTGCCCGATTATCATCAAATCATGTGAGTGTGTTGTTACTTTCACTTTACACATAGATATGAAGTATTTAGCTTAAAATATGTGCTATGTGTAAATATGTTAATTGTTTATTTGAGGTGACTGTTGATTAGATGTTTTATACAAGTTTTAAACTGTATATGTATTTTATCTACAAATATGTTGGGTAGAACATGGGTAGACAAAATAGTCGGTGGGTGTTAAAAGGATGAGAGGCCTCGGTCTCGGTTTTGTTGTTGGTGTTGTCGTTGTTGTCGTCTAGCGGAGTATAGATGACGATCACGGACCTTTCTAGACAGTCCAGAGGTACACTAGCAAGTTCGCAACTTGTAGGTGTTGATGAACTAAATGTTCATTGGCGTACTCCAATCCCCCTCATGGTTGCCTTTAGGACATGTATGGCTGAGGAGTCCCCTCAGTAGTAGTGTCCATCTCGATAATATTCCTTAGGCTAAGTCCCTTGTGTTAGGTGTTTAGGGACGTAAAGTGAGGACAACGCGAATGGGAAATCAGGGTTATTGTTGATTGGTGAACTTAATAAGTTATTATTATTGTGGGTTGAAAACCCTATATGCTCACCAGGCTCCCAAGCCTGACCCACTCATCTTTTTTATGATTACAGGTAGTGGACCCCGAGCATAGTCGGAGGTCGATGAGAGATTTTTGATTATAGGCCAGTAGTTGTAAATAACTGTTGAAAGGCTTATAATGTCTTGTTTATGCTTTTGATCTGTATCGGAACATGACATCCCGAGGTTTTGATATATATGGAAAATATATACCTTCTTAAAGAAGGGTTTTGATAAACTTTTATCATGTTTTATTTTGGGGACCTATTCCGCAACATCTTTTGAAAAGATTTCTCTGATTTTGTTTTAAAAAGCATAAATTAAATTGGTCTTTTCTGGCCGAGAAATTTGGGGATGTCACAGTTGGTATCAGAGCATTAGTTTAAGCGAACTAAGAAATTGTAGAATTTCTAGACTTGAATTTAGAATGCTAAGTGATGATTGTGAGGTGAGTGTCTACCATATTTTAGACACGAGCACTAGTTTATTATAGGAAAGGTGCCTAAAATGCCTTTATGTGCTAAATGCTATATGTTGCCATATATGCCATTATTTGTTCGGATATATGGTCTGTTGCCGACCGGATCTGGAAACCTTATGTGTGTAGGATTCGAAGCGTATGATTACGAGATTAGAACTAACATGTAAACGTTTCGGCGTGATAAGGGAGTTGACATGTCTAACAAGGATAAAGACCTAAATTCACCTTATTCGGTATATAGATTGTAATGGCAAGAACTCAAAGTGGAGCGGGAAATGCAAACAGAAACCACCAACCTCAACCCCAAGTGGTGGAACAGGTGCCCATAGTAGGAGCTGCACCAGAACCCATCACTATGGCTGGAGTACGAACTATGATTCAGACCATGTTGGCTGAACAAAGGGAGGAGTTGAGGAAAATGTTGCTGAACAACAGGGATGAACCTTCAGTTCCTGTTGAACAACGTGAACTAAATGACGGTCCATCTGAAGAAGGAAACAATAGCAGATCGGTTGGTCATAGTGAACCGCTCGTGGTTGGGAGGAATAACCACGAGGACAGAGTGGAGAGAAATGGGTGCAAGTATAAGGACTTTATGACTTGCAAGCCATCAACCTTCACTGGAAAAGAAGATCCTGTCGGAGTAATGGACTGGATCTCGGAAATGGAATTGGGTTTCATTACTTGAGATTGCCAAGGCAAGTTACAACCCACTTTTCCAGTACGTCAGTTCAGGGGTAGTGCTGCTCGTTGGTGGAACACATTGGGGAAAACCCTAAGCCCTAATGAACCACTGCAAATGACTTGGGCAGAGTTCTTGGTGCACTTTAAGCGCAAGTACTGCTCGGCCCAAAACGTACTTGAGTTAGAAAACCAATTTCTAACGTTGCAGAAGGGGAGTATAACCCTTGACGAATATACGAATAACTTCACAGACAAAATGGAGTTTGCCTTGCGTATTGTCCCAGATGAGCTGTCAAAAATTGACAGGTACGCAAAGGGACTTCCATGGGAGTATGCGGTACCAGTACGTTAGGCACTTACTTTGGAGACAGCTATCTGGGCTGCCAAGTCTGTTGAAGATATTATTAAGGGGAGAGCCGCCGGCAAGGTTGAAGTTGGCGATAAGAGAAAGTTTGAAGGAACGTCAGGTTCCAATAAAAAGAACAAACTCTCGAAGTCTGGTTCGAGAAAATTTGGAGGAGGAGTCGAAGCCAAGTGGTGTGACAAGTGTAAGAAGAAACATGTTGGGAAATGCAGCGTGGGAATCACTTGTTACAAGTGTGGAAAGCCAGGGCATTATGCCAATGAATGCACCTTCACTAATAACGTCTGTCATGGGTGCCATGAAGAAGGGCATATTTAGAGGGATTGCCCGAAGAAGAAAGACGCAGCGAAACCCAATCTGCCACCAAAGCCGAAGGCGAGAGCCTTTCAGATGACACTCGAAGCTGCGAAAGAAGAATTCGATGTCACTTCTGGTACCTTTCTCGTAAATAAATTCCCTGCCCAAATTTTGTTTGATTTTGGAGCCAATTACTCCTTTATTTCGCATGAATTTGGTAGAAAACTAGCTTTGCCTATTGATAGACTAGTTAATGCTTTATTAGTCGAAATTACTAGTGGCAAGTTTGTACCTGTTAGCCATCGTATGAAAAACGTCCTCATTGACTTGGATGGGAATAAGTTCCACGAGGAATTATTGTCTATCAAGTTAAATGGTTTCGACATAGTTTTAGGAATGGATTGGCTTAGCGCCAATGATGCCGAAATAATGTGTAGGAAGAAGATAGTAAAAGTAAACCCGCCAGGGAAGGAGCCGTTTATGGTGTATGGAGACAAACGTAGAGTAAATTCTGGAATCATTTCCCTAATGAAATCCAGAAAATGTTTGGCCAAGAGGTGTACATCATATCTAGCGTTCGTGATCGATGCTCAGAAGGAAGAGAAGGAGGTGTAGGATATTCCGGTGGTGTGTGATTATCCGGAAGTCTTTCCCGAAGACCTTCCCGGATTGTCCCCTGATCGACAGGTAGAATTTCGTATCGACTTGTTACCAGGAACGACGCCGATAGCCAAAACACCGTATCGATTAGCACCAACCGAAATGAAAGAACTTATGACACAACTTCAAGAGTTATTGGACAAAGGTTTCATTCGACCTAGTTCATCACCCTGGGGAGCCCCTG
The DNA here is from genome assembly GCF_052849685.1 of Lactuca virosa. Lineage (NCBI taxonomy): Eukaryota > Viridiplantae > Streptophyta > Magnoliopsida > Asterales > Asteraceae > Lactuca > Lactuca virosa. Next base: position 310,442,909 of record NC_136429.1, read on the forward strand.
TGTTATTTGTAAAGAAGAAAGACGGGAGCATGAGAATGTGCATCGATTACAGAGATCTGAATAAAGTGACCATAAAGAACAAGTATCCGTTGCCGAGGATCGATGACCTGTTCGATCAGTTGCAAGGTTCGAGCTATTTCTCAAAGATCGATCTTAGATCAGGATACCATCAACTAAAGGTGAGGGAGCAGGATATTGAAAAGACTGTGTTCAGAACAAGATATGGACACTATGAATTTTTGGTTATGTCGTTCGGACTGACCAATGCCCCAGCAGCTTTCATGGATTTGATGAACAGGGTTTGTAAACCATACCTTGATAAATCTGTGATAGTGTTCATAGATGATATATTGATCTATTTGAAAAGCAAGCAAGAGCAAGAAAAGCATCTGTGTGAAGTGCTAGAAGTTCTGAAAGAGGAGAAGTTGTATGCAAAGTTCTCCAAATGTGAATTTTGGATTCAAGAAGTCCAATTTTTAGGTCATGTTTTTAACCAAGAAGGAATAATGGTTGACCCAGCAAAAATTGAAGCTGTAATGAAGTGGGAACAACCAAAAAGTCCCACGGAGATTCGAAGCTTTTTAGGATTAGTTGGATATTATCGCCGATTTATCCAAGGCTTTTCTTCGATCGCTACTCCATTAACAGCTTTAACCCAGAAAGGAGCTACTTATGCTTGGAATGAAAAGCATAAGGAGGCCTTTGAAAAGTTAAAGAAGAGACTGTGTGAAGCACCGATTCTTTCATTACCTGAAGGAGTTGATGACTTTGCAGTTTATAGTGATGCCTCTAGAGTTGGGTTAGGATGTGTTCTGACCCAAAGGGATAAAGTGATAGCGTATGCATTGAGGCAGTTGAAAGAGCATGAAAAGAACTACCCTACTCATGATCTGGAGTTGGCAGCGGTAGTATTCGCCTTAAAGATATGGATGCGTTATCTTTATGGCACTAAATGCAAACTTTTCACTGATCATAAGAGTCTTCAATATCTCTTTAATCAGAAGGAATTGAACATGAGGCAGCGGCGCTGGCTGGAACTACTCAAGGACTACGACTGTGAGATACTTTACCACCCTGGTAAAGCAAATGTTGTTGCTGATGCTCTCAGTCGGAAGGTAAATCTTGAAAAGAGAAGGACAAGAGCGCTGAAAATTGAAGTCGTCTCGACAATTGTGGAAAGTATAAAGAAAGCTCAGGAGGAAGCCTTAGAGAAAAATGACCGGAAGGAGGAACGTTTGGGTAAAACGTTGGTGTTTGATACAAACTGTCAAGGATTGAAGGTATTCAAAGATAGGATTTGGGTACCTAAGACGGGAGGAGTAAGAGGTCTTCTGTTGGAAGAAGCTCACAAAACCATGTACTCGATTCATCCCGGCAGTACGAAAATGTATAGGGATCTAAAACCCTATTACTGGTGGCCGACGATGAAGCTCGATGTTGCTAAGTATGTGGCCGAGTGTGTAACTTGTGCTAGGGTTAAGGCACAACATCAGAAACCATATGGGAGTTTAGAACCTTTACCTGTATCCATGGGTAAATGGGAGGACATTACCATGGATTTTGTTACTAAACTACCCAGGACAAGGAACGATCACGACATGATTTGGGTGGTCGTTGATCGCTTCACTAAGAGTGCGCATTTCATAGCCGCTAACGAGAAATGATCTATGGATAAACTTGTGAATTCTTACGTGAAGGAAATTGTGAGGCTACACGGTGTTCCGTTAACGATTGTATCCGATCGTGACAGTCGTTTTACCTCAAGGTTTTGGAGAAGTCTACAAGAGGAATTGGGTACCAAGTTGTGTTTGAGTACAACTTACCATCCGCAAACTGATGGTCAAAGAGAACGAACGATTCAAACGTTGGAGGATATGCTGAGAGCATGTACCCTAGAATTCCAAGGTAACTGGGATGAACACTTACCTCTAGTAGAATTTTCCTATAATAATAGTTTCCACTCAAGCATTAAGATGGCACCTTATCACGCTTTGTATGGGGAAAAGTGTCGAACGCCATCATGTTGGCTGGAAGCTGGGGAAAAGCAGTTTATGAACCTGAAATAGTCCATCAGACTGCTGAAAAGTTGAAAGTGATAAGGGAAATGATGTTAGCTACTCAAGATCGTCAAAAGAGCTATGATGACAAGAAAAGACAACCGATATCCTTCGAAGTTGGAGATTTAGTGCTGAGGCAATCGTTGACCGTAAGACTATGAAGTTGCGACGCAAGATGGTTGATTTATATGTGTTGGGCTTATGATCCATGTTGGACCAAGTTGTAACACTCGTATTTCTATCCTAGGCATTAATCTTGATGTGATAGTCTAGGTTAACCTTTGTAACTCATTTTGAAGAAATGAAAAAGGAATTATGTGAATTCTATGTGTTGTATGTGTTTTATGCTTAATTACTAGGAGTTAATTAATTATGAATAAAAATGAGCGTCGAAAATAAATTTTAGATAAAGCCGATATCTATTAAGAAAGTTGTAGTGGTCGATACAAGGATTACGGATATATAAAGAACGCTGAAATTCGAGTTATAACGAAGAAGTTATGACCTGTCGAAGTTTCGTGACAAAACCGGCACGGGGCCGAATGTCGTAAAAAGTGAGTTTTCGATAAACTGCTTTTTGGCCTTAGTGATCAAAACGATACTCGTAGTGTTCGTTAAACCGAGAGTAGGTATAAAAAGAACGCCTAAATCTGACTTCGTACGAGGAAGTTATGATTTTTCGAAGTTTCAGCTTAGCAGTAGACAGCTAAAAACTCGAATTTTAGATCAAGTGATTTTTAGCCGACACGACCTAAACGAGAACCGAAGGTCTCGTCATTAGTAGCACAACGGTAAAAAGTCTGATGAAAATGGTCGTCGGATGAAGAAGTTATAATTTTTTAACGGATTTCCTGTCCCGGTCTGTTAAAAAATAATAATATAAAAATTAAATTCAAAATTAGCCGACGAAGTCTAAACGAAAGTTGTAGAGCGTAAATTTACCTACGCGTGCATATAAAGAACGTCAAAAACGGAGCTCGTATGCGAAAGTTATGGATTTTAGAAGTTTTGGCGCGAAAACCGAGAAATTTCGCATAGGTGGCTTCGGCCACGTCACCTTCGCTTAGAGCATGCCACGTGTCCAAAAAACTGCTGAGTCATCCGAGCTGCTGAGTCATCCGATATCGTGAGTCATCCGAAGTGGTCCAATGGCTGTCCGACGCGTGTCTTTCACGTGTCCGAGCCCTCGCAGCGAGCCACGAACCCTCTACCTCGGACCACTAGGCCTCGGTCCAATCAGGAGCTGCCAGCAGCCCCTTCGCACGCGCAACCCATGTGCGAGCACCTACGCACCCTCGCCTGCTGACTCACCCCTCCGTAACCGACTTCGGACTCCTATAAATAGAAGGGGCATGCGAGCCTTCTCGGGTACTTTTGGAGTTTTGCCACTTTTAACCCCTTTTTACATATTTTCTTCATCTTAACATTCCCCAAAGCCCCGGTATCGATTATAACCCCCGAAATACGCCACGAAAAGCCCGAGAAGCACGAAAAATTTATCTTTTCGGTTTCGAAGCCCGACCTTTGTAGGGCCCGATTTCTAAATAAAACTCCCGGTTTTATTAAAAATGAACGTTTTAGGAAACGAATTGCTGCCCGATTATCATCAAATCATGTGAGTGTGTAGTTACTTTCACTTTACACACAGATATGAAGTATTTAGCTTAAAATACGTGCTATGTGTAAATATGTTAATTGTTTATTTGAGGTGACTGTTGATTAGATGTTTTATACATGTTTTAAACTGTATATGTATTTTATCTACAAATATGTTGGGTAGAACATGGGTAGACAAAATAGTCAGTGGGTGTTAAAATGATGAGAGGCCTCGATGGTGGTGTTGTTTTTGGTGTTGTCGTTGTAGTTGTCTAGCGGAGTATAGATGACGATCACAGACCTTTCTAGACTGTCCAGTGGTACACTAGCAAGTTCGCAACTTGTAGGTGTTGATGAACTAAATGTTCATTGGCGTACTCCAATCCCCTCATGGTTGCCTTTAGGACATGTATGGCTGAGGAGTCCCCTCAGTAGTAGTGTCCATCCCGATAATATTCCTTAGGCTAAGTCCCTTGTGTTAGGTGTTTAGGGACGTAAAGTGAGGACAACGAGAATGGGTAATCAGGGTTATTGTTGATTGGTGAACTTAATAAGTTATTATTATTGTGGGTTGAAAACCCTATATGCTCACCAGGCTCCCAAGCCTGACCCACTTAGCTTTTTTATGATTACAGGTAGTGGACCCCGAGCATAGTCGGAGGACGATGAGAGATTTTTGATTATAGGCCAGTAGTTGTAAATAACTGTTGAAAGGCTTATAATGTCTTGTTTATGCTTTTGATCTGTATCAGAACATGACATCCCGAGGTTTTTATATATATGGAAAATATATACCTTCTTAAAGAAGGTTTTTGATAAACTTTTATCATGTTTTATTTTGGGGACCTATTCCGGAACATCTTTTGAAAAGATTTCTCTGATTTTATTTTAAAAAGCATAAATTAAATCGGTCTTTTCTGGACGAGAAATTTGGGGATGTGATGCAGCGCAAAAAAACAACACAAAGATAACCAAGAATGAACCTGTTTATTCTAAAAGAATAGACAGGACAATCTCTTCAAAACCACGTTGATTGTACGAATACCGTGGGATTGGCTTCAAAATCTGGGTTAACACACAGAATTTGGGATAAAATCGAAAGTTCATAAAATTGATGATCGACCATCCAAATTACATCAAAAACAGTTAAATAAGAAGCATAAATTAAAATGAAACCCTAAAACTCCATGGGCCAAATACAAACCCAAAAAAAAACCCAAAAATTAAGGAAAAATAACAAAATTGTTCATAACTCCATTTAGAAAGCGATTTTTGGACTCAAAAATGGGTAAGTCCCCTTCGGGAACTTATCTAGACGTGCTCTTTGCTCCAAGCTTCGATTTGACTGGTCGTAGGCCCGAAACGGAGATTCGTAGCCAAAGTTATGGCCATTTCCGTGAAGCCCCTTTAGTCACACGATCGTGGGCCTCTAGGAACACAAGGGCCCGATCCTCCACACTAGGGCCCGCATCATCCCCTCCTGGGTAGACAAAATTCGACCTCGAATGTGCACCATGGTCATCATCAGAAGAATCCCCATAATAAGGAAGCAAATGCTTTACATTGAAAACATCGGAACAACGAATGTGGCTTGGCAACTGTAGACGGTAAGCATTGGAATTAATCTTCTCCACAAACTCCACCGGTCCAATCTTCTTAGCTGACAGCTGGTTGTACTCACCAACCGAAAAATGATCTTTAGTCAAAACAGCCCAAACAAAGTCACCTACTTCAAAATCAACTTGTCTGCGTTTTTTATCTGCATCTTGCTTGTACTTGGAGTTAGCTCGGACCAAGTTGTCATGAACAGCCTTATGAACATCATGCAGTCCTCCAACAAAATTCTGCACTTTCTTTGGAACAACCCTAGAAACAGGCAGTGACATCAAATCAAGTGGTCCCCGTGGCTGAACAGAATAGACCACCTGGAATGGACTATATCCAGTACTTCGGCTGATAGCATGATTATGAGCAAACTCAGCTTGACAAAGCTTCTGATCCCAGGTCTTCACATGATCACCCACTAAACACCGCAAAATATTACCAAGGGATCGATTGACAACCTCTGTTTGGCCATCCGTTTGAGGATGATATGCACTACTAAAATTGAGCTGAGTGTTCACCATTTTCCATAGGCTGCGCCAAAAATGACTCAAAAACCTAGTGTCTCGATCTGAAAGAATAGAAGACGGCAATCCATGCAAACGGTAGACGTCTCGAAAGAATAACTGGGCCACATTAACTGCATCTGTCGTCTTTTTGCAAGGAATAAAGTGCACCATCTTAGAAAAACGATCAACAACCACAAATATTGAATCATTTCCCCGTTGAGTATGTGGTAAACCCAACACAAAATCCATGCTGATGTCTACCCAAGGTTGTGATGGAACAGGCAAAGGCATATAGAGTCCTGCATTGGTAGATGTGCCCTTTGACACCTGACAGATTCGACACCGTTTAACATATCTATCCACCTCCTTGCGTATTGTAGGCCAAAAATAAGATGATTGTACCAACTGTAAAGTGCGATCTCGGCCGACATGCCCTTCACCATGCAGCTCCCTAATGATTTGAAGGCGGATGCACAATTGATTGCCTTTGAAAAGAAAACCTTCATGCAGTAGAAAATCAGACATCTGTCCAGATTGTATACCCTGCAGAACAACAGAAAAATAAGGATCAACCGTTAGCTGCTCCATGAGGACATCCATCCCCGACACACCAACCCTCATGGAAACTAGCAAATTACTCCTCCGACTCAATGCATCAGCCACCCGATTTGACATCCCAGACTTGTGTTTCACCACGAAAGTGAATTTTTCCAAGAACGACATCCACCTCCCATGTTTGTGTGACACCTTATCTTGACTGCGAATATGTCTTAATGAATCATGATCTATGAACAAAACAAATTCCTTATGAAATAAATAATGGCGCCAATGCTTTACAGCTTGGACCACTGCATAGAACTCAACATCATAAGTGCTATAATGCAGCTTTGGCCCCGTCAACTTTTCACTAAAATAGGCAACCGGTCGTCCTCCTTGACTTAGAACCGCTCCAATCCCAACCTTGGAAGCATCCGTGTGTAATTCAAACACTTGAGAAAAGTCTGGCAATACAAGGATCAGTGATGTAGTAAGCTTCTCTTTTACTAATTGGAAAGCTGATTCTGTTGCTTCGGTCCAAGTAAAGGCCTTCCCTTTCATACAATCAGTCACCGGTGCCATAATAGAACTAAAGTTTGGAATAAACCTCCTATAGAATGAAGCAAGGCCATGAAAGCTTCGAACTTCAGTGATGGTAGTTGGACTTGGCCATTGTCTGACAGCTGCTACTTTAGACTCGTCCACCTGTATTCCTTCCCCAGAAACAACGTACCCCAAGAACAAGACTTTAGGAACCATAAACACATATTTCTTCATAGTTGCATACAAACTATCCCGTCGAAGTACGGTCAAAACCTGCCTCACATGGTTGACATGCTCACCAAAAGTAGCACTGTAAATAAGTATGTCATCAAAATAAACGACTACAAATTTACCAATAAAGGGTCTGAACAACTGGTTCATCATACGCATAAATGTACTAGGAGCGTTTGATAAACCGAAAGGCATCACCAACCACTCATACAATCCTTCACGAGTCTTGAAGGCAGTCTTCCACTCATCCCCAGGCCTAAGTCGTATCTGATAGTACCCGCTCTTCAAGTCCAGTTTCGTAAAGATAGAGGCACCGCTAATCTGGTCAAGTAGGTCATCAAGTCGAGGAATTGGAAATCTGTACCTCACCGTGATCTTATTGATGGCGCGACTATCAACACACATACGCCAAGTACCATCCTTTTTAGGAGTCAACAAAGCAGGAACAGCACACGGGCTCATGCTCTCCCGAACATGACCTTTTGAAATCAAGTCCTCCACCTGTCGTCGCAACTCCTCATGCTCTCCGGGACTCATTCTGTAATGTGGCCTATTGGGAAACTGAGCTCCTGGTTGTAAATCAATATGATGCTGGATGTCACGTAAAGGTGGCAAACCATCAGGTAATTCATTAGGGAAAACATCAGCGAATTCCTTGAGCAGAGGAACCATAGCCTCAGGAATTTCAACCTCCTTAGCGACTTCCTTCCCGAGCAATACAAAAATTTCACCTTCCGCCTCCAACTCATCTTCAAACTGATTAAGGGTCAGTAGAGTACCCGAAGGTCTCGGAACTGGCTCCTTTGGCTTACTGGGAACCAATGTTATCTTCACACCACCAAACAAGAAACTGTAAGTATTAGTCCGCCCGTTATGATCTATGTTACGATCATACTCCCAAGGTCTGCCCAACAACAAATGACAAGCATCCATAGCAACCACATCACACCACACATCATCTTTATACGTGGTACCAACAGAAAATTGAACAAGGGCTCGTTTAGATACAGTGACCTCGCCACCCTTCTTAAGCCACTGTAGCTTGTAAGGCTTAGGGCGATTTTCTGTTTTCAAAGCCAACTTTTGAACTGCTTCTTCAGATATAAGGTTATCACAACTTCCTGAATCAATAACAAAAGTACAAACCTTTCCCAAAATAGTACATGTCGACTGAAAGATGTTGTGTTTGAGCCAATCATCACCAATAACTTTTGGTGTAAAACAAGACCGCATTACCACCAAATTTACCCCCACATCTCTAGTTACAACTTCCTCTTCGCATTGATGCTCTTCGTCATACACAGGGGGATCTTCGTAATTTTCACCGGCATCATCATTTTGCCAATCATCTTGCTCAACAAACAAATGACGTTTTCCGACCTTCTTGCACTCTGATTGTCGGTGACCTATCTCCCCACAACTAAAACACTTCAAGCTGCTACTAACAGTTGTCCTAGGATTCGGTCCAACACTGTTAGATGTCGGTCTTTGTTGATTAGGCACAACACGGGGTACCATACCACCCGTCCCGGAACTTCCTCCAATATTAGCAGTTGAAGACGAACCGCCCACCCGACGACTTTGTTTCTCAAAAGCCAACGCCCGTTGGTGCGCTTCAGAAATAGATACCGGGTCAAACATATTTATAGAGTCCATGATTTGGACCCGTAGACCCCCAATATATCGAGCAACGAGTTGTTCCTCTGTCTCCTGGATATCGTTCCGGGAAATCAGTTGGTAGAACTCAGTTGTGTAATCGTCAACTGATTTGGCACCCTGCTTCAGATTTTGCAACCGTTGGTAAATCAACCTTTGAAAGTTATGGGGTAGGAAGTTGGATCGTAAACATTTCTTCATCTTCCTCCAAGTCACGACCTTTGACTTTCCGAGCCTGTCTCGTGTCAGTTTCAGTTGTTGCCACCATGCAGATGCCCTACCACGTTGCCTGATAGCAATCAATGACACTCTTTTGTTTTCAGGGACTTCTTTGAACTCAAAAACTTCCTCAACAGTAGCCAACCAGTCGATGAACCCCTCCGGATTCAAACTGACCCCATCGAATTCTGGGATATCAATTCTCATTCCGGCCTCCCAACGCCTATTGTCACCTCTATGATCACGCCTTGGCCGCCTTTCTAGATCGTCTTCAGAATATGAACCGTCACTGCCGCCGAACGGGTTCCCAAATTCACCATCTTCCACTTGAGAATGTGTTCGAGACCTTTGCCCTCCTCGATTCATCAGTTCGACCATCCTATCAGTCAGTTGGTCAACCATTTGATCCATCCTCTCCTCCATTCATGCCATAATACGTTCTTCTAGTTCTTGCTCATGAACATTAGCGGGCGTCCTGTTTCTCCTCGGAGGCATTATGAACTAGGAATTCGGCTTTGATACCAACTGATACAGCGCAAAAAAACAACACAAAGATAACCAAGAATGAACCTGTTGATTCTAAAAGAATAGCCAGGACAATCTCTTCAAAACCACGTTGATTCTACGAATACCGTAGGATTGCCTTCAAAATCTGGGTTAACACACAGAATTTGGGAGAAAATCGAAAGTTCATAAAATTGATGATCGGCCATCCAAATTACATCAAAAACAGTTAAATAAGAAGCAGAAATTAAAATAAAACCCTAAAAGTCCATGGGCCAAATACAAACCCAAAAACAAAACCCAAAAATTAAGGAAAAATAACAAAATTGTTCATAACTCCATTTAGAAAGCGATTTCTGGACTCAAAAATGGGTAAGTCCCCTTCGGGGACTTATTTAGACGTGCTCCTTGCTCCAAGCTTCGATTTGACTGGTCGTAGGCCCGAAACGGAGATTCGTAGCAAAAGTTCTAGCCATTTCCGTGAAGCCCCTTTAGTCACATGATCGTGGGCCTCTAGGAACACAAGGGCCCGATCCTCCACACTAGGGCCCGCATCAGGATGTCACACAAGTTTATGTATGGACACATAAAGAGTTGGGCCACTTGAACCATGGATCATAATACCCATGGGTATGGATTTGGGTTATACCCATGAGTCTTGGAATCCTACATATAAATAGGTCACTCCATAACCAAAATCACCACTTCTAGTTCATGGAGCTCATGGAGTTGATTTTGGTGTGGAAGTCTTCCATAAATTATCCTCAAGTTATGGAACTTGAAGAGTTTTTCATTAAACTACTTTAAAGTCACAGGTTATGGAAACCAAAGGTTTTTGAATTGTTCAAAACTTGCCCTCAAGTTTTGGAATTTGTAAAGTTACCCCCCATGTATACTTTAGTTCCAAACCCTAGAATTTTAAATAGTTTAAAATTCAACCCTTATACTATTATAATGTTATAGGTTTAATATATATATATATATATATATATATATATATATATATATATATATATATATATATATATAAGAGTAAGTCAGTCTTACTGTTGAGTTATGAAGTGTTGCGTCATTGGGCCTTTTGTCTAGGTCTATTATGTTCTCGATTATGGGCCTCTCCAGCCATTTTACTTTTATTAGGGTTTACTTTATATAGTGCATGCATGCACCTTAGTATGTAAGATTTTGACAGATTATTCTTTTGATCGTATTGTAACCCTAGCACACCTTTACAGTAGCAATTTGTCATAGAGTTCTTCTGGGTTCATGACTAAAGAGAATGAGCTGAAGTACGAACCCATTCTTTGTCACATAAATAGAATGTTGGTGTCGTATATACATGAAGTAGCAAAGCTTGATCAGGAGATTGCTTCAGATCTGAGGAAGAAGCTCACTGTCAGACCCATTGGCAAGGCTAGTGATGTGAACAAGATGCGTATGGGCAAGATTGACACCGAACATCAAACGGTGATGTTTACTAAAGATGTGGGAGGTTCGGCTCCTCCACTAAAGTGCATGTTCACCTTGTCTGACAAGTATTTGTTTTCCACTGTTGCTCTTGAACATATTTTGGATATAATCAACAGATGTAAATCCAATGATGATGTTGCAAAGAAGATCTTCAATGACATGCTTCTGTAGTATATCAACTTTCGACGCACTATTCTCGTTATCATACCGAAGTTGTTCAAAACCGTAAAGAAGACCACACAGGTTCAGCAACAGTAATATCTCGCCTCAATTGACGCAAAGGGGGAGATTGTTGAGTTATGAAGTGTTGCGTCATTGGGATTTTTGTCTAGGTCTATTCTGTTCTCGGTTATGGGCCTGTCCAGCCGTTTTACATTTATCAGGGTTTACTTTATATAGTGCATGCATGCACCTTAGTATGTATGCTTTTGACAGTTTATTCTTTTGATCGTATTGTAACCCTAACACACCTCTACAATAGCAATTCTTCATAGAGTTCTTCTGAGGTCATGACTGATTAATCATTCGACATAAGCATCGATTCATCTGGTGTTCTTATTTGTATTGTGTTCTTGATTTATCTGTTTAATAATCTTGTCTATTTAAACGTTTTAATATCATCAATTGGTATCAGAGTAGGAGGCTTTGTAAATCATACACAGCTCTTCTGTTTAAAGAATATTTTTAGGGTTTCCGCTTTTATTGGATCTATTGAGCCGTCATCTCTTCATTGACGTTGTTCATAGATCTCGATATTACCCTAATACCGCTTTACAAGTCTGATTCTTGACAGATAAACATATCAAGTCATTATGTCTCACGACAAATCTCAAACCAATCCCATTAACATCTCCAACAACATTGGATCGACTACAAAGATTCCAATCTTGTATACTCAAGAATATGAAGTCTGGGCTCTTCACTTTGAAGATTATGTCCTTGGTTCAGAGGACAATGGATATTTAATCTGGGAAGCAATTACCCTGGGTCCTTTTTCTCATACTGGAACCGAAAGAGCCATCACGACTCAAAAAGAGTATAATCAGCCGATGATTGACGTGAAAGATGTTACTCAAGATGAGAAGGACAAGCTGCTTAGCAACATAAAAGAAATGAGGATGATCATATTCGCTTTACAATCTGACACCTTTCGTCTAGTGAGTGCATGTACCACTACAAAGGAGATTTGGGACCGGCTTAAGCAGTTGTATTCCACCGATGAGGATCTCGAACATTCTACTCAAACTCTTCTGCTTTTAGAGTTTAGTGACTTCAAGCAAAAACAAGATGAAAGTCTCATTCAAACATTTGATTGTTACAACCATCTTCTCAGCAATATGATCAAGCATGGAATTGGCAGAGAGGTGATCGAGCAGAAAGTCACCTTTATGAATGGTCTAAGGCCATAATGGATGGTTGTGGTTTCAACTATTAAAGCTCATGAACAGTTTAAATCATATTTGCTGGCGAAGCTCGTGGGAATTCTCAAGTCTCATGAAAATGTTGTGACCAAGGAAACAAAAGTAGTTTCCGGAATGGGATCATTGGCTCTTATCTCAAAGGGTAAGAATTTAATTGAAGAAAAAACATAGTCTAACCTTTCTGAATGTGATATGACAGATGAAGAATATGCACTAATGGTATCCAATCCCAAGCAGTTTGCAAGAAAGAAGTTCCCAGCCCAGAACCGAAACTGGCAGGGAAGCTATAGTTCAGAGAAGGCGAAAGAGGATATTAATAGTGCTCCTCAGAAAGAAGAGGAAAAGAAAGAGAGCAAACTTTTGGGTGACTCGGTCTATGACTGTAATTATTGTCATGGCAAAAACCATATAGCAAAGGAATGGATGTTAAGAAGAATGAATGAGAAGAAAGAGGGTGAAGACGATGAAGCTTACAACACTCATAAGCTTGAAGAAGCAAAGAAAAAGAAGTATAACGATAAGTCCATGCCTGTGTTACTTGTGCGGGAAAATGTTGAAGAAAAGGAGTTCAGTGGAGTATAGGTCTGGTCTACTGATTCGGAAGATGAGGAAGTACGCAATCCCACTCATGGCAAGACATTCGTAGTGAAAGAAGAAGGTTCTGGTTTGGCAGGAAAGTGTCTGATGGTGACGGCTGGAGTGACACAAATGAGAGGTTACACTACAGATGGCGGGGATGATGAAGCGAAAGAGAGGGTGGATAGATGCTTCACAGCGAAACCGGTTGGAGAACAGATCAACGAATGTGATCAGTTGATCAAGAAGGTAAATTCTATCCTTGAAAGACTCAAAACACCCATTTCTAACTATGAAAAGGAATTAAATGATTTAAAATCTAAATTTTCTAGTCTAAGTGGTAGCCTAAAACATACTCGCCTCAAAAATGCTAACCTAACTGATCAAATTAGCAGGGTGTCGTCCAAGAGTGAGGAGCGAAGGATATGGATAGAGCAGAAGGAGTTAGAGTTGGTTAGGGAAAGAGACGAATTGATATATTTGCAAAGAGAGAATTTGAAAATTTTGAAACAAAAAAATATTTTTTGTTTAATTGCTAAGCGCCTTTATACAAATACTACTTAGTTGAATCTAGATTGCGATATTGGCAAAAAGATTCACAAAATGATTTTGCCTTTTGTTGAACTAAAGGAAGACGAAATAGATGCTGATTGTTATAACTGTGAATCAATTGTCTCATCAGAAGTAACCACTGATGCCTATAGGATTTGTCTGGACAAAATTGAGTCCTTTATTAGGACAATGATATGAGTGAAATTTCTGTAGAGGACGTGGTTGACTATTCTGAATTTGTTAAAACCAAACCCGAACCATCAAAAGTCCTTATATTTGAAAACTCTGTTGAGTTCGCTCGATCGTCTAAAGACCAGAACAAAGTCCTGAAAGAAAAGACAGTGGTATACGAAAAGGTACAAACTGTACCGAATCAAGTGTATGCTACCACTAGAGTTACCAAGAAGCAAATTGTTGAGCTAACTTCCTTGGTCGATGAAGATATTGCTAATGGCTATGATGAGTACTTTTGGTCTTCCCCGATTGATAATGCAGATGAAACGAAAGGATTATCAGAACGAACCTCTTGGAGGGTGCAAGGTAGATATGTGGCTGAACCAATAAATAAGCCATCTAACTTTGCCAAAGAAAGTACAAGTGATACTAAAGAAGCTCAAAGCGAGAACAAAAGGACAAGCGAATCTCAGTCAGTAAGGAGCGAAACTCATGCAAGGAAACCGAAACCGAATGTGAATATTCACAAATCTTCCAAGCCACTTGCAGAGCAAAAGCGTCAACGAAATAGGAGATATCAGAAGAATCTCAACGAAAGGAATCAGTTTTGGCAATCCCAGAACTCTAACTATGTGCATAAAGAAAAGTCTTCCTCTCAAAGAGCGAAAGCAAATTCGCAGGCGAAACCCAAGCAGTGTTGTCACTGTCATTCTTTTGCTTCACATAAACAAAAGGGACATCTCGCTCACAGGTCATCATCACCAAGAAAGTTCACCGCGAAAAACAACCATCCTCGCTCTCAACTGAATCAAACTCCTCTCAAGGATGTTAAACGAAAGGGAAAGCTCGTCTCCGATTCAGAAGAGCAAATAAAGAATACGACTACCCTAGGAAGGATATGAATGGATTTGTTCAGAATCAACATAAAGAAAAACAAAATGATTCAAACAAAGCGAATAACAAAATCAAATTTTTCACCATTAAAAGAAAAGACGAAACCAATTTAATAAAACGAATGTATATGGTTGATCTTTCTATTGCTTTTCCTTGTCCTGTAAAAGGCTCGCCAGGAGCCAAACAACTTTGGGTTCCTAAATCTGCTTAATTTTTGCAGATTATACGAGACAAGCAGTTCGACGACGAATGGTATATTGATAGTGGCTACTCACGTCACATGACAGGAAGGAAGGAAGAGCTGAGGGAGTTTCGTACTCTCAAAGATGGTGGGTGTGTCAAATAGGGAAACAACTCTTATGGCACAATAAAGGGCTACGGGATGATTACAAATGGACATTTCTCAATCCGTAAAGTTGCCTATGTGGAAGGATTGCAACACAACCTAAATAGTGTTTCACAATTGGTTGTAGGAACTGGTCTGAAGGTTTCATTCAATGATGAAGGATCAGAGATCAAAGAGTAACACCCAAAAATTCAAACCAATTTAAACTTTTAAAGACATTTCAAATCATTAAAAATCATTACAACTTTGTTTTCAAAATGTATAATATCAGAGTTTTCCCAAAAACATAGACAAAACATGAGGAGCTGTACGATCACGCCTTCGCCTTGCCGCGATCCCTTGATGTACCTGAAACAATAAACTAAAACTGTAAGCCCGAGAGCTCAGTGAGTTCCCCCAAAATACCGATACACATACAGTCCATATAAACACATCATAACAAATCGAACAACATGTAATGGGTCCACAGCCTTGCAAGCTGGATTCCCCTGGGCCCACAGTGTGAGTCTGGAATGCCTACCGGGCCTTCAGCTCACATCTGGATTGCCACCGAGCCCTCAGTACGAGTCTGGAATGCCTACCGGGCCCTCAACTCGTATCTGGAATGCTCCCAAGTCCTTAGTATGAGTCTGGAATGCCTACCGGGCCCTCAGCTCATATCTGGAATACTATGGGGTTTGTTGGCTACCGCACGGAGCAGTACAACCTCAACCCATCCCACTTAACATATAACATACCACATAACCACTGAGCATGCAATAATCATATAACATCACAGGTAGTCCTACAGGTCTACCTAACTGGCATAACTACTAGCATGCAACACTAACTTATACTCAACATCTAACACTGCTAGGATAACATATCCAATGGGCCAGCCTTGGTGCCTTAGACCCCTTAGTATAATGAGGATAACTCACCTTGCAATTGTCGTCTGAAACTTGAAAGCTCAACTCCCGGATCACCAACACGAACTCCACCACCTATAGTTACCATAAAACCCATTTTCATAAATCTCCAAATTACCAGAATACCCTTAGAAGTCAACTGGTCAACCCTTGGTCCAAGTCAAAGTCCACAGTCAAAGTCAACAGTCCATGTTGACTCGACTCGTCGAGTGTAGTTCACCGACTCGTCGAGTCCTTCCTGAACTCGAGAAGTCGTGAAATCATTGATTGGCTCGTCGAGTTCCCCTTTAACTCGCCGAGTTCATACGTGTCCAAGAATTGGGAGAAACCCTAGCCGACTCGCCGAGTCTTCAAACGACTCGCCGAGTTCAAGGCAATCTTCAACGGACTCGCCGAGTTGTTCATCAACTCGTCGAGTCCATGACCATCTTCAACGGGCTCGCCGAGTTGTTCATCCAACTCGCCGAGTCCTTGCAGACCTTTATCCATGCAGACGCTTTTTAAGCCATGGCAAGGTTCCATATTACAGATCCAAGCTTCTAGGGTATGTTTATCACGTAAAGTTGCAAACTTTACGTGTATGCATGGCTAAAAAGGCTCTTAATGGCAAGTCTAAGCTCTTAATGGGATTTCATGCACAAGGAGGATCTCAATCACCCCCAAACCCGTAACTTTATGACTCTAGGACTAAGGAAGGGTCCAGATCTGAAGTTACAACTTCAGATCTAGCCCATAGCTCCCTATATCAACTCAAAATCCATAAAACCCTAAAACTCATCCAAAGGAAAAGAGATCTAGAAGGAAAGGGAAGTAAAGATTGCAACTTGATACCTCCAGAAGATGTTAGCTGAGGTAAGTTCTGATTCCCATACCTTCCTTGCTTCAACTCCTTTGCTCTTCAAGCTTTTCCCTCCTAGCCAACCTTCTTTCCAAGGCTTAAATCACACCAAGAAAAGTACCACACGAATTAGGGTTTCTCTAAGCTCTAAAAGACTGTAAAGAGGCCATAGCAGGCTTATCATTCCTTAAATAGGGGGCAAAACCCCGAGATTTAGGGTTTCATCTGCCGACTCCTACTCGTCGTGTCCCTTAGTGGACTCGTCGAGTAGGTCACTAAACACGCGTTCCAACCCCGCTGTTACTCGACGAGTAGGGCAACCAACTCGTCGAGTAGGACATTAAACCAATTAACCTTTTATTTAAATCCATACCTGGAATCAGCGCGTTACAATTCTCCCCCACTTGAACTAGACTTCTTCCTCGAAGTCTGCTGCAGCGAATAACTCCGGGTAATGCTCCCGCATTTCGGCCTCCGTCTCCCACGTCCACTCGGACCCCCTTCGATGCTCCCACTGTAATTTCACCAAAGATATCTCCTTATTCCTCAGAATCTTCATCTTCTTCTCCAAAATGGCCATAGGTCTCTCCACATAGTTCAGGCGCTCATCGACCTGAATATCATCCAGCGATACTACTGCCTCCTGGTCCATGATGCACTTTCGCAGCTGCGAAACGTGGAAAGTGTTGTGTATCCGACTAAGCTCCTCCGGAAGCTCTAGCCTGTAAGCCACCTTGCCAACCCTGGCAATGATCCTGAACGGCCCAATATATCGGGGGCCCAATTTTCCCCTCTTCCTGAAGCGAATCACGCCTTTCCAGGGCGAGACCTTCAGGAGTACCTTGTCACCCACCTGAAATTCCAACTCAGATCGGTGTCTGTCAGCATAATTCTTCTGCCGACTCTGAGCGGTCTGCAAATGCTGTCTAACCTGCTGGATATTTTCGGTAGTCTGCAGGACTACCTCCGTACTACCCATCACTCTGTGTCCAAATTCACCCCAACAGACCGGGGTGCGACATCTCCGCCCGTACAATAGCTCGAATGGCGGGGCGCCAAGGCTAGAATGATAGCTGTTGTTGTAGGCGAACTCCGCAAGCGGTAGGTGAGAATCCCAACTCCCACCGTAATCAATGACACACGCCCTCAACATGTCCTCGAGGGTCTGAATAGTCCGTTCGCTCTGGTCGTCTGTCTGCGGGTGGAATACTGTGCTGAAGTGCAACTGCATGCCCAGCTCCTCGTGAAACTTTTGCCAGAAGCGGGAGGTAAACCTGACATCCCGATCAGAGACAATGGAAACAGGAACCCCATGGCGAGACACGATCTCGCGTACGTACAATTCGGCCAATTTCTCGGCCGATGAGCTCTCCCGTATAGCCAAGAAGTTGGCGCTCTTGGTCAATCGATCCACGATGACCCATATAGCATCAAACCCCTTTGCCGTCCTCGGCAACTTGGTAATAAAATCCATCGTGATCTGTTCCCATTTCCACATGGGAATCTCTAGGGGCTGCAGCTTTCCATGCGGCCTCTGATGCTAGGCCTTGACCATCCTACAGGTCAAGCACCTCTCGACGTACCAAGCGATCTCTCGCTTCATGCACGGCCACCAATAGCTCAAACTCAAATCCGGGTACATCTTGGTGGCCCCCAGGTGAATAGAGAAATGAGACTTATGAGCCTCCTCCATAACCGTCTGCCTAACCCCACCCGACATCGGAACCAAAACCCGACCGCATCGGGTCAATAGTCCCCGACTATCTTGTATGAACCGGGTATTCTCACCCTTTATTCTCTCCAGCTTCCAATTCTCCGGTCGCATGCCCTCTACCTGGGCATCCCTGATCAAACTCACAAGCGGAGAATCCACCGCTATCCTCATACATACCACATGGGTGGAAGACCCATCCGACTTGCGGCTCAAAGCATCCGCGACCACATTCGCTTTTCCGGGGTGGTAAAGGATCTTACAATCGTAGTCCTTGACTACATCCAGCCACCTGCGCTGCCTCATGTTCAGGTTCGGCTGATCCATGATATGTCTCAAGCTCTTGTGATCCGCGTAAATGGTACAGCGGACCCCATAGAGGTAATGTATCCATATCTTAACGGCGAACACCACCGCCCCCAGCTTCAAGTCATGCGTAGGGTATCTCGTCTCATGCGGCTTCAGCTGCCGCGATGCGTAGGCTATCACTCGTCCTCTCTGCATGAGGACCGCCCCTAAACCTGTGATGGATGCATCACAGAACACCACAAAATCCTCAACTCCCTCCGGGAGCGTCAATACTGGTGCCTTACACAACCGCTGACGGAGGGTCTCAAACGCCCTCTGCTGCTCGGGACCCCACCGGAAATCCACCCCCTTCCTCGTCAGACGAGTGAGGGGTACTGCAATCTTGGAGAAATTCCGTATGAATCTCCGATAGTACCCTGCCAATCCCAGAAATCTCCTAATATCTGAAGGAGATTTCGGAATCTTCCACTGCATAACCGCCTCGATTTTGGCCGGATCGACCAAAATCCCCTCCTAGTTAACGAGATGTCCGAGGAACTGGACCTCTCGTAACCAAAACTCACACTTCGAGAACTTGGCGTACAGCCGTTCTCGTCTCAGAACTCCCAACAATTCTCGCAGATGCTCCTCATGCTGCTCTCGTGTCTTGGATTACACCAAGATATCATCTATAAACACTATGACCGAGCGATCAAGCATCGGTCTGCAGACCCGATTGATCAGGTCCATGAACACTGCTGGCGCGTTGGTGAGCCCAAACGGCATCACCACGAACTCGTAATGTTCATAACGAGTTCGGAACGCGGTCTTCTCCACATCCTCCTCTCTGACCCTGACCTGATGATACCCAGACCTGAAGTCTATCTTGGAAAACCAAAATGCGCCCTGTAACTGATCAAAGAGATCGTCTATCCTCGGGAGTGGGTAACGGTTCTTCACCGTTAACTTATTGAACTCCCGGTAATCAATGCACATCCGGTGTGAACCGTCCTTCTTCCGGACAAAAAGAATCGACGCTCCCCATGGAGAACTGCTAGGTCGAATGAACTGCTTGCCCAGCAGTTCTTGTAGCTGCGATGACAGCTCCTGCATCTCTGGTAGTGCCAATCGATACGGCGCCTTAGCGATAGGGGCTGCACCTGGCACCAGGTCGATCCTGAACTCGACCTGCCTCTCCGGAGGTATCCCTGGCAACTCCTCTGGAAACACATTTGCGAACTCCCTTACCACCGGTACATCGGAAACCGAAATCTGATCCCTGACTCGCGTATCTACCACATACGCTAGATAACCCGCACACCCGTGCTGAATGTACTGTCGAGTCCTGGCAGCTGAACAAAACCCTGATCCTACTCTGGTGCCCTCGCCATATACAATCAGTTCTCCCCCTCTTGGGGTTCGAACTACCACTCGCTGGCCCTCGCAATCAATCATAGCACCGAACCGACTGAGCCAATCCATGCCCACAATCACGCACACCCCCCCCCCATGGGGATCGGAATCAAATCTATCAGAAAGGATACCCCGAAAATCTCCAAGTCACACCCTCTATAAACTGAAGAAGCAGAAACCCCGTGCTCGTTGGCGATAGACACTCGCAACGGACACTCTAGCTCACCCACAGGCGCACTGAACTCCCTACTAAACGACTGAGATATGAAGGACCGACTCGCCCCCGAGTCAAATAAGACCAAAGCAGGCAAAGAGTTCACTAAAAACGTACCTAATCACAGCTACAACAGATAAGCATACAACAGATATAGGAAACGAGATAAAGGATAGAAACATACCAGCAACCACATATGGTGCTGCCCTGGCCTCCTCTGCGGTCAACTGGAAAGCATGAACCTGAGCCTTCGGAGGCTCTGCCCTGACTGCCCTCCCATCGGTAATCCTCAACGTAGTCGGCGCAGGAGCCTGTGCCGGCTTGGCGGCAAGTAGTGGACAGTTAGCCCGCATGTGGCCAACCTGATCGCAGTGATAGCATAACCTCATACCCTGAACTGGGGCGGCCTGGCAATAATCCTTCGCGAAGTGCCCCTCCTTTCCACACCTGTGGCACCCACTACCAACTCGACACACACCAGAATGACCCTTGCCACACTTCCCACAAGTGCGGCTCTGCTGACCCCTGGTCCTAGTATCAGCGGTCTTGGACCGCTTCGGCGCCGGCTGAGACTGTGTCGGGGCCTGCCACTGCTCTCTCAACTACTGCTCAATCTCCAACTCACGCCGTTTGGTGGCCTCCTGTAACTCTAGAAGAGTATCACATCGCTGGGTAGACACAAACTGACGGATATCCGTCTTGAGCATGCTCAGATATCGGGTCATCTGGGCCTGCTCTGAAGCAAACTCTGGGCAGAACATCGCCCTCTCAGTGAACATGCGGGTGATCTCCGTCACCGACTCCCCATCCTGTCTAAAACTCAGAAACTCCTGTGCCAAACGTTCCCGCTCAACCCGCGGAATGTAACGGGCGCGGAACATATCCCTGAATTGCTCCCAAGTAACAGCAGCTCTCTGATTATCAGTGTACGACCCAGTCGCAAGTCTCCACCAGTCCTTAGCCCCAGACCTAAGCAGGTTCAGAGCAGACCTAACCTTCTGGTCAGCAGGACACGAGCAGGTGAAGAAACACCCCTCCACATCTGAAATCCATCTCATAGCCTTTATGGGATCCTGCGTCCCATCAAAAGTAGGGGGCTTGGTGTTATCGAAGTCCCTGTACTGAAAACCTCTACCAACTCCTCCTCCTACCGCTGATACAGCTGATGCAGCTACTGCAGCGGCTGTCTCTGTAAGGGCTGTATAGCGCTCATCAAAATACTCCACCATGGCGGTCTTAATCGACCCGAACATCTTCGGTAACTGAGCCCGAAATGCAGCAGCAACCTCATCATGCAGGATCCCTCGAATCCTGGCATCCAACTCCTCTTTACCCATCTGCACAACCGGCTCAGGTGCTGTCGGCCCCTCCTGACCTCTGTTCCCTGATCCTGATCCCGAACCGGATCCAGCCACATAGCGCCTCGTCATCACCATTCTGAAACATACCACAAGATGTCAGATTACCCATATAAATCACTGGGAGCCAACTCCATACTAACCCTAGGGATTGTGACTTACTTGACACGCGTATGGGTCATGTGCTTTCAGTAGTACGGGCCCATACTACCTTCCACACCTACCCATATTTGTCTCAAGCATCATCACAATGCCCTAACTGAATACACAACATAGCGAGCGATAAATCCTCACTCCTAGAGGAATGCTAAATATCTCATAACTGGCCTCCCAGCCTCTCACAACCCACCCATCTACCAATTGCCACACGATCCTCTATTGGTGCCAGTTAACTGTTGTATGAATACAATCACATACCACACGACTTAAACAATCTTAGACTAAAAGATTTAACCCCACAACGGTTGGACTCAGACAAGAGCTACGTAGCAGGACTAAATCCCTTACCCTAAGACGATTTAACCCATGCAGCATGTGACTTAAAGTATTCACCCAATAGTTAGTTCACACGCGAAAGAGTCACAAACAATCAATTGAGGTACTCTACATAAGATAAGGCATCAAAGATCAGACAATTCTATCATACAAGTCCTGAGGATCCCTATCTTATTACTAGAATGCTGTTCTAACATATCACATAATATCAAATAACTTGTATGGTATTTTGGGGTCTACTTACTGGCTCCGGCTGATCGTACACCCTGCATCCTCCTTTACTTATTTTGAAAACCTTTTGAAAAATCCTTTTGAAAATCCTTTCCTTGATTTGAGACTGGAGTTACACAAGTGTTCCTCCAATTCACTCAAACCAAGGCTCTGATACCAACTTGTAACACCCAAAAATTCAAACCAATTTAAACTTTTAAAGACATTTCAAATCATTAAAAATCATTACAACTTTGTTTTCAAAATGTATAATATCAGAGTTTTCCCAGAAACATAGACAAAACATGAGGAGCTGTACGATCACGCCTTCGCCTTGCCGCGATCCCCTGATGTACCTGAAACAATAAACTAAAACTGTAAGCCCGAGAGCTTAGTGAGTTCCCCCAAAATACTGATACTCATACAGTCCGTATAAACACATCATAACAAATCGAACAACATGTAATGGGTCCACAGCCTTACAAGTTGGATTCCCCTGGGGCCACAGTGTGAGTCTGGAATGCCTACCGGGCCCTCAGCTCACATCTAGATTGCCACCGAGCCCTCAGTACGAGTTTGGAACGCCTACCAGGCCCTCAACTCGTATCCGGGATGCTCCCAAGTCCTCAGTATTAGTCTGGAATGCCTACTGGGCCCTCGGCTCATATATGGAATACTATGGGGTTTGTTGGCTACCGCATAGAGCAGTACAACCTCAACCCATCCCACTTAACATATAACATACCACATAACCACTAAGCATGCAATAATCATATAACATCACAGGTAGTCCTACAGGTCTACCTAACTGGCATAACCACTAGCATGCAACACTAACTCATACTCAACATCTAACACTGCTAGGATAACATATCCAATGGGCCGGCCTTGGTGCCTTAGACCCCTTAGTATAGTGAGGATAACTCACCTTGCAACTGTCGTCTGAAACTAGAAAGCTCAACTCCCGAATCACCAACACGAACTCCACCACCTATAGTTACCATAAAACCCATTTTCATAAATCTCCAAATTACCAGAATACCCTCAGAAGTCAACTGGTTAACCCTTGGTCCAAGTCAAAGTCCATAGTCAAAGTCCACAGTCAAAGTCAACAGTCCATGTTGACTCGACTCGTCGAGTGCAGTTCACCGACTCGTCGAGTCCTTCCTGAACTCGAGAAGTCGTGAAATCCTTGATTGGCTCGTCGAGTTCCCCTTTAACTCGCCGAGTTCATACGTGTCCAAGAATTGGGAGAAACCCTAGCCGACTCGTCGACTCTTCGACCGACTCGCCGAGTTCAAGGCAATCTTCAACGGACTCGCCGAGTTGTTCATCAACTCGTCGAGTTCATGACCATCTTCAACGGGCTCGCCGTTGTTGTTCATCCAACTCGCCGAGTCCTTGCAGACCTTTATCCATGCAGGCGCTTTTTAAGCCATGACAAGGTTCTAGATTACAGATCCAAGCTTCTAGGGTATGCTTATCACGTAAAGTTGCAAACTTTACGTGTATGCATGGCTAAAAAGGCTCTTAATGGCAATTCTAAGCTCTTAATGGGGTTTCATGCACAAGGAGGATCTCAATCACCCCCAAACCCGTAACTTTATGACTCTAGGACTTAGGAAGGGTCCAGATCTGAAGTTACAACTTCAGATCTAGCCCATAGCTCCCCATATCAACTCAAAATCCATAAAACCCTAAAACTCATCCAAAGGAAAAGAGATCTAGAAGGAAAGGGAAGTAAAGATTGCAACTTGATACCTCCAGAAGATGTTAGCTGAGGTAAGTTCTGCTTCCCACACCTTCCTTGCTTCAACTCCTTTGCTCTTCAAGCTTTTCCCTCCTAGCCAACCTTCTTTCCAAGGCTTAAATCACACCAAGAAGAGTACCACACGAATTAGGGTTTCTCTGAGCTCTCAAAGACTGTAAAGAGGCCATAGGAGGCTTATCATTCCTTAAATAGGGTGCAAAACCCCGAGATTTAGGGTTTCATCTGCCAGCTCCTACTCGTCGAGTCCCTTAGTGAACTCGTCGAGTAGGTCACTAAACACGCGTTCCAACCCCGCTGCTATTCGACGAGTAGGGCAACCAACTCGTCGAGTAGGACATTAAACCAATTAACCTTTTATTTAAATCCATACCTGGAATCGGGGCGTTACACATAGAGAAGAAAATGAAAACGGTTCTACTGAAGTCGTAGCGAAAAGGCGAGATGTATCTACTTAATCTAAATCCGATATGAGGGAAGCCTGCTGTATGTCTACTAACTAAGGCTCACTCTGATGAAAGTTGGTTATGGCACCGAAGACTCTCACACCTCAACTTTAAAGATATCAACAAGCTCGTTCTTGGTGATCATTTGAGAGGTCTTCCTCTCTTGAAGTTTCATAAGGAGCATCTATGCGCTGCATGCGAAATGGGAAAGCAAATCAGAAAGAGTCATCCAACTCTTGTAAATACAAAGATCATCGAGCCTCTTCAGCTTCTTCATATTGATCTATGTGGGCCATCTACAATTGAGAGTATCGGCGGTAGTAAGTTTATACTTGTTATTGTTGATGATTTTTCCCGTTTCACTTGGGTATATATTTTCATAAACAGAAATCAAAGGATACTCCAAAGTTGAAGAACTTCATAAAGCAAGTGGAAGTTCAGTTGCGAAAGCTAGTTCGTAACATCAGAAGCGACAACGGATTGGAATTCAAGAACAACGATTTTGAAGAATTTCTAGCCGAATAGGGAGTCACATACATTTTCTCTGCTCCTTATGTTGGGTTTTTAGTATAATACAACATCCTATGGTGCGCATACAACCCTAAATACATTGGATCTATGTTTTCTCTATTATACATGCAAATATCAATTTTCCAAGGTATTGTTATAACTAGCATAATATGAAGTACATATAATATAAATTCTAGTAGAATTACATACCTCTTTGTTGTAGCTTGATTCCATGGAGCTTAAGAGCCTAGTGCCTCAAGTGTGACACCTCAAATGGTTCACACAACATCACCAACATCTTGGAATAACTTGAGAGAAAAGGTTCCTATGCTCAAATTGGCTAGCCCTCATGTGTACACACACTAGTGCCAATTTCTTGAGCCATGGGGTCCTTATATATGGTGGTTATTAGGGTTACACCATGTAACTCATATCTTTCCATATTCTTCATGCTCCATGGGTTAAAACCTCCATGGAGTATCCATGGGTTACTCCATGGGTTTAGCCCAACATGAAGAACTATGGATCATAAGCCCACATATATAAGAATGAATGATTTACACAATCAATCCCCATATATTTAATTAGTCTCCTTTTGATCACATAATTAATTCCAAATTAATTCTTGATCAATACTAATTAAATAATATGATTTCATATTAATATATTAGAACTTATGATATATTAACAAATCATAATTATCCTTTTCTCACAAAAGTCTATCCAAATTGTTCCGATGCCATGCAACCCAAATGGACCATGCCAATCGAGTCAAGTACATACCAATTATAGTTATGGATTTAGACACTAATCCAACAGTCTCCCACTTGGATAAGTCTAAAACTATTATTACAAGTACGACTTCATAACCCGACTAGCAATCGTAGATCTTAAAGCCGCTGTCGAACTCTGAACAAATCAATGACGCGTCCATTAGATAAGGGATCATATATTCCTCCATTGTAGATATCATATGGACTGAGACATGGATTATAATCATTCTCTCTGTCCATTTGTTGTTTCATGATTTCCGTTTTTTATGACGACTGATTGATTGAACAAATCAAATCAGTACTGGCTTGGCCAAGCACTCACAAGTGTCATCACTAAATCATCGAGCGCCTCACAGATAACGCTTTTATCCCTATAAGGGTAAAAGGAATGGATAAACTTCGACTCATATGCCTTGTTCTACTACTTGTTGAATCATACACAAAGACACGTTTTATAACATCGAGTTACCAATGCGTTTTCGTGCAATCAATGTATAACCAACTCATAGTAACAACTCATATCTCTAGGTTTGAAGAATATAGGATATTGTCGTCTCATGATCACTCGTGATAAAATCCATGAAGTGATTCAAATGAGCGTGGGTTGAATCCAATACTCATAACTTATGAGTACTCATAAGTGTTGTAGCAACTCTTGCCATGTCCAACATCTTAGACATCTACAAGCCAACTCATGACAGTCTTGATTTAATACCTACTTCCGATGTATTAACGACTGTGTATGGTTTGAATAACTTAGTCAGTCGGGAAGAATGACCTAGTTATTCTGGAAGTCAAAACATGCAAAGTGAAACATAAGAATAATACTAATCCTATATGGCCCCAACACTTTGAGAGTAAATAAAACACCTTTTATCTAAGCACCATATTGATTACTCATTATTCAATGTTTTGATTTTATCAACTTTATACTTGAATTTAAAAAACACTAGTTGTCCCATGCTCCAAGCATGTACACTATGTTTTTCTAAACACCAGTTATGACATACACAAAGTATGCACACTATGTTTGTTTACGATCCTTACTTTGTGAAATAGATCTATTGAACATAATTCCAATTATTCTCATTTCACACTCCCAAATCCTTATCGAAAAATGTAAGAATTCCAAATTCCTGCCATTTACCGAAATCTGTTAGATTTTCAACTTATATGCACTGATCCTCTGTAATGATTATGCACAAAGTCACAAAGACTTGTCACCAGACATTACAGAGTATTCCAATGGAGATCAACTCCATGGAAACGAAGTCTCATATTCAAAGTACATTGCTTTGAACATCCTTCTTGTATTAAGTTTTCTAATCTTACACAGATTGAATAACTTCCACCTATGAGAATATGTCCATATTCCCA
This sequence comes from Lactuca virosa, assembly GCF_052849685.1. Taxonomy (NCBI): domain Eukaryota; kingdom Viridiplantae; phylum Streptophyta; class Magnoliopsida; order Asterales; family Asteraceae; genus Lactuca; species Lactuca virosa. Next base: position 310,470,105 of record NC_136429.1, read on the forward strand.
TTTTGACTATCATTTCTGAACAAGAGTTGCCTCTTTTCAGAATATGTCAATATGGTCCTTCCAAAATTAATACTATACTTCCAACTGTCCCTGAGCAACCAATCTTTGGTAAACCTTAGATTATCCTCGAAAATTGTTTAATCATTTTAGTCATATCCAAATCTAGACCTTTTCCCTTCTTAATGCCTCAGGAATTTGGAAAATTTAGAAAGGATAAATATTATAGCACATGTAATCGATCCTATACCCGAAGCATATGGTACACGATTCATGCTATACATTTTTTATTTTCCATGTTATCAAAATTTGACTATGAGGAGGGATGCCGTAATCATAATCGAATTTTGAGAACGAAATATATAGAATTTTCTTATGTTGAACCATTCCAACATAAAATTTATATATATATATATATATATATATATATATATATATATATATATATATATATATATATATATATATATATATCCTTGACTAAAGGTGATTAAAATCTCAATCTAAGCTTTTAGAATTGAAATGAAGTATATCCTCTCCCTTAATTATAGCAAAACAACTTTTCCAACCTCTGCAACTTCAAGAATTGAAACTTTGTTTTCTATAATTAACATTGCTAACTTGCAATACTTATCATAATTATCATGCTCCCACTAACATGATGATTATTAGCATAACACTTATGCTCCCACTAGCTTTGGCATGTATCAGAAAACAACTGGACTTCTAGAAGTCAATACTTTATTGACTTTCTTACTAAAGTTCAGATTTTTGATACGAGATTGCTTTGACAACACTTTATCAAAATCATACACCTTTTCTTAGATAGCTCACATGTGTGTCTAAATAATTCAGAACTATGAAAATGGATGTCGTAATCATAGTCTCAATTGTTTAGACCTTTGCCATTTTTCATAAGTCCATGTTAGTGTGCCGGTTAACCACGCATGCTCCACTAACAAATTTGAGAATGCAATGATCACAATTGCTATCTACTTAAAATCTACTTAGTGAAAGCGTTTCCTCACCATCATTTTCATGAATCGGAGAGAAACCTTATGACACTTAGATTTTTTATGGTGTAAGTGTTCCTATCCATGTGAATTTGTCATAACCTTAATCACAAGAATATGTCTACACAATAGGTTACAAACCTCAAGTTGTGTGCTGGTGATTAACAATAGGTTTACTCTTGATTAGTTCTTGAAACTATTCAAGATCTTTAAGAGTCCCACTGTTCTCTTGACATATAAGATTCTTTTTGTCAAGAACCATTCCTTGACAAAACAAATATTCAAGAGTTAGTGCGGATTCTTATCAAGTTAAACACTTCTCTCAATTGGTCTTAGTTGGTCTTTGTCTTATCCAAAACATCACAACTTACAAATTTCAAATATACTAGAGTAAGAAAACATTTTACTCTACATTTGACAAGTGTTTTAAACCTTTCTTAAGATTATTTCACTCAAGTTACAATCTTAGAGTATGACTCTAAGATTTGATTTTGGAACGAAATACGATTTATCTTTTGATTTAACCATTTCAACAATTCATGATTCCTCTCCTTAGTCAAACAAATCCACTAAGGTGTCCTTAGAGAATCAATTGTGATATGGTTTCATAATCACTAAGATAGTCATAAAACAAGATACTCAAGTACTCTCCCATCTCTTCAGATTGGAGAAACTTTTATCTTTCTGCCTTAATTGATTCTTCTCATCCGTTCTGCTATACATTGAAACTTTTCCAATGTTTCAGAATTACACTTAAACTTGTAAGCATAACCATATTTACTAAACTTTAGTAAATCATAACGAATAATCGTATTGACCTTTGTGGTGAACCTGATCAGCGCACAACCAAGTGTACCCAATCCTTTAGTCCTTCACTCGACTCACACATACATGTGAACAAGGTCTTAGTCTTAATTTCCCAAAGATGAAAATTCTCATTCATCATACTATACAACTTACATGATTTCCAAGTTTCTATCCAACTGAAACCTTGGTGATGAGAATCTTTCCTTATTTCGTAATTTTAGACACTACCACAAATGAAAGAATCAAATTCATATTTCCATTATTGCTAGAAATATACAAACATCAATTTTCCATAAGTGCCATTGCAAGGACATATAAAATAAAACAAAATTTTATTTATTTATCAAATGCGGAAAAACTTTCCTTACAATGCAACTTTAAATGGAACCTATGCTATTACATATTTCCTAGCAATCTAAGATAACTCTCTAAGTAGTAGCTCAAGAATCCGATGTTCGAACCATGCGATTGAAATCCATCTTCGCGATCAGATTCAGCATAATCTTTTTCTAAGTTCCCTTCCCTTTGCTCGATCCTGCCATACATTAAAAATGTATTAAGAATCTTCAAATAGGAACTTAAGAGAGTTAGATAGTGGACTTACTTGAAGCAGAGTCAAGCTTTTTGACTAGACCTTCTCTTAGATCTTTCAGGTAGTTAAGGCAGCTTCGCAACCAATGCCCCTTCCTTTGGCAACAGAAACATATGGACCCTTTGGGAATGGTGCACTGGACTATCTCAGACTTGCCTTTCTCTTTACCATTTGGTCAACCGAGTTGACTATGGCCAATCCCTTTCCATTGGGAAGAGAAAGCTTTTCTGGATATCCAATGTTACCATTTTCAAAGTCCATGGAAGTTTGGGAAGTTGATATTCTAATCAAATTTGCTCTACCAGTGCTCCAAATCATTGCTGATTAGTCATAGTGTTTTACATAGTAGTCCATAAAGAACTCACTATGTGTCTTAGGAAGTGATTAGTCAACATCCAACTTCCTCAAGACTTTGACACCCAACTCTCCTGGCTTGTCAATATGTGACTTCATCTCCAAGATGTGAGCACACATAGACCTTGCTTGCCAATAGGGCTTGAGTGAACTTGAACTTGTGGGTTAGGGAGAATAATTGGAGGAGGTGGAAGGAGTGACGAATGATTTCCGGGACATCATCTTCATTAGGAAAACTTGTTCTAAGAGTTTTTGGGAAGATCATAGATGTCTGAACCAGACATCTTTTGGGAGATATTGAAGATAGTTGATTTAAAGTGCAAAGTGTAATTTCATGGGTTAGCACCAAATTCACATTTTCCTAAAGTAACTAAGATTGGGAATTTATAAAAGGTTTAGTTACTTTATATTTATCATTAATACTTTTAATGAAGGGAGAATTCTAGTCCTTGTCCTACTCGTTCGGCTAACGACCCTCCACCAGTCAAGGAAGCGGTGGGTGAGAGTGAGCACCCATTAAACTGTCATTTTATAGGCAGTAACCCTATACCCCCCTTATAGACCGGCTTCGTGAATGAGGCCTGCTAACGGTAAGACTGACTTGCTCTTATATATATATATATATATATATATATATATATATATATATATATATATATATATATATATATATATATATATATATATATATATATATATAGGTTTAGGTTCTATGGAAAACAAAAAAACCCTAAAAATCATAAAAATACATAAAAAAATACTTAGAGATAACAAAACTTTTTTTTGAATTTTTTTATCAAAAATTCACAGCTTTTAACATAAAATCGCTGAAAATTAAAAAAAAAATTGATTTTTTATTTTTTTTTCAGCGAAATTGTGAAAAAAGCTGCGATTTTTTGAGAAAAAAATTCAAAATTTTTTTTTGTAATGTCTAGGTATTTTTTTTTATGCATTTTTATGATTTTAGGGTTTTTTGTTTTCCAAATAACCCTTCACTATATATATATATATATATATATATCTATATATATATATATATATATATATATATATATATATATATATATATGTATATATAAACTTATAATACTATAAAGTATAAGGGTTGAATTTTAACTTTTAAAATTCTAAGGGCTTAACTTGGAATTAAAGTATTCATGAGGGAAACTTTACACATTCCAAAACTTGAGGGCAAGTTTTGAATAATTCAAAAACTTTTCTATTCCATAACTTATGTGTTTAAAGTAGTTTTTAATTAAAAAAAAACTCTTCAAGTTCCATAACTTGAGGACAAGTTATTGAAGACTTTAAAGCATTTACAAAATGAGACTCTTCATTTTTTTATAACTTATGGAAATCTTATGAGTTTAGTTAAAGTTTTAGAGACTTAAATGAAGAGACTCTTGAGGACAAGTTATGGAGTTCATAAAAACTATTTATGAGAAAAAGACTATTCATTTTGTAACCTATAACATTATTTATGAGTTTTAAGAATCATAAATGTGTCTTTTCATATAACTTGAGGACAAGTTACAAAAACACATTTTATGAACAATTTGTAGATTAATTTGGATTGAAAACAACTAACACAATGTTTTTTCATTAATCTAAATTAACTCATAAAACAAGGTAACACGAAAAGAACTTTTGATAATCCATAATTTATGGAAGTTTCAAAACTCTTAAGATCATAACTTTTTAAAAAGACTTTTGAGTTCTAAAATTCTATCTTTTAATAAATTGAACTAATTCAACTCTTGTAGTAAAATGACTCAAATTTTACAAATAATTAGTTTTCCATATAATCAAGTAATTATCTTAAAATTTGACAGACTTCATGTGTTTTTCCTTTTTGTTATCAACTTTGAAAATCAAACATTTGCATCAAATATAATAGAAAACAACCCATGGATCTGATATCACTGTTGGGTTTTTGGTATAATACAACATCCTATGGTGCACATACAACCCTAAATACCTTGGATCTATGTTTTCTCTATTATACATGCAAATATCAAATTTCCAAGGTATTGTTATAACTAGCATAATATGAAATACATATAATATAATTTCTAGTAGAATTACATACCTCTTTGTTGTAGCTTGATTCCATGGAGCTTAAGAGCCTAGTGCCTCAAGTGTGCCACCTCAAATGGTTCACACAACATCACCAACATCTTTGAAGAACTTGAGAGAAAAGGTTCCTATGCTCAAATTGGCTAGCCCTCATGTGTACACACACTAGTGCCAATTTCTTGAGCCATGGGGTCCGTATATATGGTGGTTATTAGGGTTACACCATGTAACTCATGTCTTTCCATATTCTTCATGCTCCATGGGTTAAAACCTCCATGGAGTATCGATGGGTTACTCCATGGGTTTTGCCCAACATGAAGAACTATCGATCATAAGCCCACATATATAAGAATGAATGATTTACACAATCAATCTCCATATATTTAATTAGTCTCCTTTTGATCACATAATTAATTCCAAATTAATTCTTGATCAATACTAATTAAATAATATGATTTCATATTAATATATTAAAACTTATGATATATTAACAAATCATAATTATCCTTTTCTCACAAAAGTCTATCCAAATTGTTCCGATGCCATGCAACCCAAATGGACCATGCCAATCGGGTCAAGTACATACCAATTATAGTTATAAACTTAGACACTAATCCAACACCTTACACTCCACAGCAGAATGGAGTGGTTGAAAGACGCAACCGATCCTTGTGTGAAGCAGCCCGAACCATGCTCAGCTTCACTTCTCTTCCTCTGTATTTCTGGTCCGATGCTACCGCTGCTGCTTCCTATACCCAGAACCGATCTTTTCTCAATAAGCGATTTTCTGTCACTCCTTATGAAATTCTTAATAATCAGAAACCTAACGTAAAGTTTTTCCATGTCTTCGGTTCCAGATGTTTCATCTTCAACTCCAAAGAGAACCGAAACAAATTTGATGTGAAAGCTGATGAAGCGATTTTCTTGGGGTACTCTCTAACCTCCAAGGCATATAGGGTTCTTAACAAAAGATCAAAGAAGTTAGAAGAAACCTATTATGTCACTCTTGATGACAATTACATGAAAAAATTGCAATCAAGCGAAGGTTCCACGGAGGAAATCTTTCCTGTTACTAGTAAAGTCACTGCACCGATATCAAACTGTTTGAAGAGTACATGTTGCTTTTTGATGAACCAGAAAAGGCCATCCACTCTGAAGCGAATGCAACCGATAACAAAATCGACAACCTAAAGAAGATAATCAATGACGCTGCAAAAGACATGGAAAGTGAACCCTAGAGTCCAAGCGAACCTCATGCTTCAAGCACGCCAAATGATAGCACTCCAAAAGACAGCACGCCACTGCAGGATGAGGATTCGCCTTCATCAAGTAAACAAGCTTCGCCTCTCCAAGGGGAGAACTCATCTCCAACCAAGACCCATGAAAGTCCAATCGAGGGGGAGAATTTTGAACCTGATGTTGAAACCGTCTCATCATTCAAGGGGGAGAATTAGAGTACAAATGATAATTCAGACGTTCGGTGAGAATTCGAAGAGGAAGTAAATGTTGAACTAGATCCTACCCATGATCCAGATTACCCTCCACTCACTAAATGGACAAGAGATCTTCCAAAAACACAAGTGATTGGTGAATCATCTGAGGGAGTCCTCACACGCTCTCAAGTTAAAGCGAAACAAGCTGCTTTATTTTCACAAGTGGAATATTGCATGTTAAATTCGTTTGTCTCCAAGATAGAACCAAAAACCGTCTACACTGCACTCGATCATTCTGATTGGGTACAGGCTATGCAAGACGAACTCAACGAGTTTGAGAGAAATCGAGTCTGGAGACTGATTCCTACTCCAAAGGATGCATCCGTAGTTGGTTTAAAATGGGTATTCCGTAATAAGATGGATAAAGAAGGGAATGTGATATGGAACAAAGCGAGACTTGTAGTGAAAGGATATTGTCAGGAAGAAGGGATCGATTATGAAGAAACCTTCGCTCCAGTTGCAAGGTTAGAATCCGTGCGTATCTTTCTGGCATACGCATCACACAAGAATTTTGAAGTTTTTCAAATGGACGTTAAGTGTGCTTTCCTGAATGTGGAATTGGAAGAAACTATATATGTTGAACAACCACCGGGTTTTGTGAATGAGAAATATCCTGATCATTGCTACATTCTTGACAAAGCAGTTTACGGTCTAAAGCAAGCCCCTAGAGCCTGGTATTAAACATTAAATCATTTTCTGAAAATGTCTAAATTCAAACAAGGTTCGGTTGACCCAACCTTCTTTCGCAAGAAAGAGGGTGACCACCTAATGATAGTCCAAATTTATGTCGATGACATCATCTTCGGTTCTACAAATCCCAGCTTAATAGCTGAATTCCGAAAATTGATGGAGACTAAATTTGAGATGAGCTGTCCAATTAGCTTTTTCCTTTGCATGAACATAAGAGAGGACTAGAAGGCATTTTTATCAACCAGGAGGCTTACACAAAGACATTACTAGCAAAATTTGGCATGATGGGAGACTCAAGAGTAAAGGTTCCAATGGCGTTCGGGACGAAGCTGACACCATCCCTGGATAAACCAGCTGCTGACATGATCCTCTATCGTTAGATAATTAGGTCACTAATGTATCTTACAACTAGTAGATCGAATATCATGTTTTCTGTTTGCTATTGTGCCAGGTTCAAAGCCAATCCACGCGAACCTCACATGGTGGCTGTTAAGAACATCCTCAGATATCTGAAGTGAACCACGTCTCTCGGCATATGCTATCCATCCAAATCAGGCTTCTTTGTTCAATAATTCTCTGATGCCGATCTTGGAGGATGTGGTCTAGATCGAAAGAGCACAACTGGAGGTTGTCAATTTCTTGATGGTAAACTTGTCAGCTGGCATATCCACAGTGAAAGCAAATAAGGACTCGACTGTGTTACTTGACGCTGTATAATTTTTGAAACTAACATCTGTTTTTCCACACTTAATTTTCAAAGCGTCAAGTTCTTCGGTTACAGCATCAAGTTGTCTCTTAATATAGTCATAATTTTCACACTTGTTGTTGAATTCTTCCTGAAGCTTCCTAAAGTCCTTTATTTTTGTTTCTAACTGGGCCTTTAGGGGTTTCTGTCCTTTCCTGAGTTGATAACCTTCATATCTCAGGTCCTCAACTTCCCTTTTTAGCAAATCATTATGTTCACGAAGAAGTTTAATCGTAGCTTCACATGATTGAGAACATGAAACTTCATATGATTGAGAACATGAAACTTCATTGATCGGAAGGTTTGCGGAACTCATTGTTTTTCGACAATTCAAAGCGTCAAGTTCTTCAATTATATCAGCAAGACTAAGACGATTTAGATCTTTTGTCTTCTTGATGACAGCCACGTTCATATCCCACGACTTTGGAAGTGCATTCAGCAGCTTTTTATTTATCTCAGATTTAGTCAAGAAAATCCCAGCTATACTCATCTCAGTAGTAAGTGTAGTAAATCGCTGCAACTGAGCTTCCAGGGTTTCTCCAGGGATATAATCGAACAAGCTGAATTTTTGTCTTAACATATCCTGACTCTCTTTCATGTCTTCGTAGACCTCAAAAGCAATGTGATTACGGTTGTAAACTGAGTTTACGGTTGATATGTTTACGACCGTAAACTGCGTTTACGGTTGATGAGTTTACGACCGTAAACTGTGTTTACGGGTGATGCGTTTACGGTTTGGATGTTTACGGTTTAAGTGTTTACGGTTATTGAATCTTAGTTTACGGTTACTGAAGATGCCTTGTTTGTTAGGAATTAATCTAGATTGTTAGTTAATTTATGTTAAAAGGTTAGTATCTGTTAGTATGTGTTAGTTAGTTAATGTTAAATATGGCAGTTATGTTAACGTTTCATAAACCATTGTGATGGTTGTGTGAAACGTTGTAATGTTTGGTTTGATATCACCCCCTTTTGTCATACTATAAAAAGGGGTCATATGTATCAGTTTGTATCTGTTGAAATACATTTCGTATATATCAATAATATAAGTCAAAGTTTGCTATTTATCTTCTTCCTTTGAATCATTGGAACTTTATCCTTATCTCCAACAAAGTGGTATTAGAGCAAATAAATGGCGCACGTCGGAAACAATTATCAACCCCTCCTTCTTCCAAAATTAAATGGGAAAAATTACTACCACTGGAGCATTCAAATGAGAGTATTGTTTCAGTCACAAGATCTTTGGGATGTTGTGAAGGAAGAGATTGAGGAACCAGAAGATGAAGATGAAGTCTCAGATGATGAAGTCAAACAATTCAACGTGATGAAGAAGAAAGATAAGAAAGCACTTTATCTTATATATCAGTTAGTGGATGAGGCAATTTTTGAAAAAATCTCCTTGACAAAATCATCAAAAGAAGCTTGGGACATGCTTTATACAACATACAGAGGGGAGGATCGAGTCAAAATCGTAAGGCTGCAAACACTTAGATGTGAATTTGATGGATTGAAGATGAAAGAAGGAGAATATGTTGAAGAATTCTATAATCGTTTGATTACACTGGTCAATCAAATGAGAATCAATGGAGATGTTATTGAAGATAGAAGAGTAATTGAGAAAATCCTGTGTGGCCTCACAAGAAAGTTTGAATATGTGGTGGTTGCCATCGAGGAATCTAAGGATATCTCAACATTATCCTTAGAAAGGTTGTTGGGGATTTTGCAATCTCATGAATATAGAATGCGACTCTTTGATGACGTTCCTTCTGAAAAAGCATTTCAAGTTTCTACGGGTGCAAAAAGGAAAGAACATGTAAAGTCATTATCTGAAACTCAATGTTATTACTGTCACAGATATGGACATATTATGAAATATGGCAAGAAAAAGAAAGAGGATGAGAGTGCAGATGCAAATTTCAATTATGGAAAAGAAACAAAAGAAGGAGATATTGTTTTTATGGCACTTGAGGATCTTGAAGCCTTAGTATATGATGAGGATCTTGAAGCCTTAGTATATGATGCATGGCACGATGATGATGATGATCTCCTTGTGAAAAGAAACAAGGTGATGGATGATGAATGATGATGCTTGAAGATCAAAACTTCAAGATGATGGATGTTTCAAGAAATAATCTAGATTAAGGGGGTATGTTAGGAATTAATCTAGATTATTAGTTAATTTATGTTAAAAGGTTAGTATCTGTTAGTATGTGTTAGTTAGTTAATGTTAAATATGGCAGTTATGTTAACGTTTCATAAACCATTGTGATGGTTGTGTGAAACGTTGTAATGTTTGGTTTGATATCACCCCCTGTTGTCATACTATAAAAAGGGGTCATATGTATCAGTTTGTATCTGTTGAAATACATTTCGTATATATCAATAATATAAGTCAAAGTTTGTTATTTATCTTCTTCTTTTGAATCATTGGAACTTTATCCTTATCTCCAACATTGTTTACGGTCCAAGAACACAGTTTACGGTTGATTAATGTTCTTGAGTTTACAGCCGTAAACTGAGTTTACGGTCGGCAGTAAACTCCCAGAAGTTCTTCGAAAACGCGATTTTGGAGTAGATTCAATCCCTTTAACCACAAAAACACCAAAACCAATCTCGAACAGTAAAGAATGTCAGTCTAAACAGCGGAAAACTCGATTGAATGAAGCTTTGACACCGGTTTCGCTCTGATACCAATTGTAAGGTCCCGAAATGGATCTTTACCAATGATCAAGCAACAAACAATCAATAGCAATCACAATAGAAGTAGACGAAGAAAAGAAATCAAGCTTGCAAACGTTTATTGCATAAAACGTCTGGTACAACTCGACAGAATGGACCGTGAACTCTATGGCATCAACAACTAGACAAAGACCTACAACTCCTCTATTTATACTAGACTTGGGCCGCAAACTGGGTTTACGGCCGTAAACAGGTTTACGGCCGTAAACTCACTCCATGGCCGTAAACACTAAGCTCTTTACGGTCCTAGACATAAAATTACATTTTCCTAGAAAAGTAAAGTATAAACCATATTTTTGACCCAACACCAAGAAACAAACTTGTTTATCTCTATCTACTGCCGAAGCTGAATATATTGCAGTAGCATCTTGTACCTCACAGGTCGTCTGGATCCCAAGCCAACTATGATATTATGGCATGAATATGAAGAAAATTCCCCTGTATTGTGACTCAAAAAGTGCAATCCGTATTTCTCACAACCCAGTGCATCATTCCAAGACGAAACATATTGCACTGTGATATCACTTCATCAAGGATCATGTAGAAGATGGTAATGTCGAAGTTCACTTCGTTTGATCTGCTGATCAATTGGCTGACATTTTCACGAAAGTTATGCCTGAAGCAACCTTCAATAAAATATTCCAAGGCTTAGGAATGATGGAAGCTAAATCTGTACCGAACCCATCTCCGCTTCATTAAGCTTCACTTTCGCTTTCGCCTCTTTAAAATTTAACAAGCGAAATAGAGCGAACGCTCGGTCTATTTTGGTTCTGGATTTTTCGATAACCGAATTGAACCGAACGCTCGGTATATTTCGCCTCATCTATACAAAGGCGAACGTTCGGCTGATTCTTTATGTATACTTTTTGTACACTTATTTTTCCTTTCTGTTTTTATGTCTTATTCAGAAAAATTTAAAATACAAAAATATTTTTCTTATTTCTGTTTTTATGACTTTTTTCAGAAAATCTAAAATACAAAAATATTTTTTTTTCTTTTTGTTTTTTTTAAACATCAAAAATACAAAAATATTTTTTTTTTCTTTTTTTTAAACATCAAAAATACAAAAATATTTTTCCTCTATGTTTTATTTATTTATTTTTCGGATCTATCAAAACACAAAAATATTTTCTCGTATTTCCTTTGAACTCTATAAAACTTGATGCGTGTCTCAACCATGAATCATGGGGAAGGTATATATTCTTACTCTGTATATTACCTAAGTGTCCCTAGAAGCATGCTGTTGCATGTTATCCAAAGCCTCACAAACTCTAAGTGAAGCCTTACTGATTCGATACATACAAATCGTTTCTTCCCAATCAGGCTGCAAAATCACTTAAGTAATGAGCTACCTTACTCTTCTCACACTGAGTTAAGAGTTATCTGCTCGGTCCTTATTGTATAGCAGAGGTACTTTCGGTTCCTTAACCACCTTTATACTTTTCTCCATCTCATTACGCTTCATAATCATAACCCTTGAGACTCTCAGTATTTACCACTAAGGTTTATGGTTACACAAAATATATGTTAATGATCTTAGTTTCGTTTCACCACATACTAAATGAAACCCACAATCCAATACCTTAACTGAATTGACGGTGATCAATCAAATGTTCTAGTTTTTCACCCATGTATTAACGAAACCACATTTGTGGTCGATACCATGAAATCTCTTTTATTTCACCTTACGAGATCTTTATGAAATGCTCCAACACAAGGACATTTCTATCCAAAAGATCCAGTTTTAATTTTGTTTTGAGATTTCTGGTTCGTTGTTTCAATGGAAATTTTCTAAGTTGTTGTTTCGCTTCTACAACACAACGGTGGTCTTATTATTAAAGAAGTGACAGATGCTCAATCAATCTTTTTGGCATATAAGGCGAAATGGGAGAATTAGATTCGAAAGGGAATTTGAAACGATTGGTTACTCTAAAGAGAAGATGAATGGATAAAATTTTGAAAAGGGCGCGTGAATTTGAAACGTTAACCCTATCATCACGCCGCCTGCCACGCCTTTTGGGGAACGACAGTTGACAAATCGCTACTTTTTAGGCGTCGTTTCAGTACGTCATGCCATTATCATTAAGAGAACTTTCTCTCTCCTGGAAATCGTATAAAGGATTTTCCTCCATTTCGTTCTCATCTTTACAATCTTCATAAGGCGATTTCTTCTCTTCTACTGTTCATCTTCCCCACCAAGCTTCAACAATGGCAGACTCTTCTTCCATTCAAGAAAACACCGCTCAATCCTCTCACCTTACAATCAAGCCCAACCAGAATCTGATTATCAACTTCGTGCCTTACTCCTACGATCCCTTGTTGAGTCTTATTGTGTTGCGTCATGGGCTTGTGTTTTGTATCCGGATTGGGCCTGTCCATCCGTGTTTATCTAGTAGGGTTAGACTATATATATATATATATATATATATATATATATATATATATATATAGAGAGAGAGAGAGAGAGAGAGAGTGCATGCATGTATGCATTAGTTAGCGTTCGTGATTATCATTATAGTTTTGTAACCCTAAGCACCTCTACAGTCGAAGTTCTTAATCAAGCTCTTCTGAGGTGTTAAAGCATTAATCATACGACATATTCAAAGCCATTCTTGTGTTCATAATTACGTTCTTAATTGTTTGCCTGCATAGAATCTATCGATCCTACTATAACTTTGTTCTAACAATTGGTATCAGAGCAGGAGACTGTGTGATCAATACACATTCCTTCTGTGTTAAGATTTTGTTAGGGTTTCCGCTTTTATCGTATAAATAGAAGTCGTCTTCTTCCTATCGACGGTAACTTTGTTTCTGATAAAACCCTAATCTCACGTTACAGGTCTGATTCTAGCGGCTCACCATGTCTCACGAAGATTCTCAGATAATCCCATCAACATCTCTAACAGCATTGGATCCACTACCAGGATTCCCATTCTTTACACTCAAGACTATGAAGTATGGGCACATCACTTTGAAGATTATGTGGTCGGATCTGAAGATAATGGTTATCTCATCTGGGAAGCCATCACGCTTGGGCCATTTTTTCATTCTGGAACGAACACGACTGTTAAGACCCTAAAAGAATACAACAAGCTAGTGGCGGACGTAGACAAGATGCCACAGGATGAGAAGGACAAATTGATGTGTAATGTGAAGGCCATGAGAATGATCAGATTCGCCTTGCAATTTGACACTTTTCGGTTAGTTGGTTCATGTACGACGGCCAAAGAAATCTGGGATTGGTTGAAAGAACTTTACTCAACCGATGAAGATTTAGAACACTCTATTCAAACCTTGCTCCTCTCAGAATTTGGAGTTTTCGAACAAAAACCAGAAGAAAAACTGATACAAAGTTTCGATCGGTTCAATCATCTCTTAAGTAAGATGATCAAGCATGGGATAGAAAGAAAGTTGATCGAACAAAAGGTGACATTCATGAATGGTTTGAGACCAGAATGGATGGCTGTGGTTTCAACAGTGAAAGCACATGAACAGTTTAAATCCTACTCACTAGCGAAACTTGTGGGAATTCTTAAATCCCATGAGAGTGTGGTGACCAAGGAGGCGAAGGTAGTTTCGGGTGTGGGATCGTTGGCCCTTGTCTCAAAAGGAAAAAGTATTGCAGAAGAAGAAGAGGAGTCGGATATGTCTGAGTGTGACCTTACAAGCGAATAGTATGCTTTGATGGTTACCAATCCAAAGAAATTTGCACGAAGAAAATTTCCTGTCCACAAGAACCGAAACTGGCAGGGAAGTTACAGCTCTGAGAAGGTGAAGGATGAAGCAAAAATTACTTCTCAAAAGGATGAAGACAAGAAGGAGAGCAAGCTTGCAGGAGACTCTGGGTTCGACTGCAATTACTGTCATGGCAAGAACCACTTTCCCAAAGATTGCATGCTGAGGAAAATGGCTGAGAAAAGAGATGGTGAAGACGATGAGGCATACTACATGCGCAAAGTGGAAGAGATCAAGAAAAAGAAGGCAACTAATAGTTCTATGAATGCCTTGATTGTGCAGGAGAATGCAGATGAAGATGAGTTCGGTGGAGTTGAAGTTTGGTCAACCAATTCTGAGGATGAAGAGGTGAGAAAGCCAACTCATGGAAGAGCGTATGTGGCAAAGGAAGCAGGTTCGGCTGGAAGATTTTTGATGGTCACAGCAGGTGGATCAACCGAAAGTGCCAGTAAGGAACCGAACCTAATTGAGGACAAATGCTTTGCAGCCAAGCCCATGAGCGAGAAGATCAACGACTGTGATCGGCTGATCAAAAAGGTACAATCCATCCTTAAATCACTTAAAGTTCCGGTAACAGATTATGAAGAAGAACTAAATGACTTAAAATTTAAACTTTCTAACTTAAGTGGTAGTCTCATGCAAACACGCTTAGCGAATTCTAATCTAAATGACCAACTCAGCAGGGCGTCTTCAAAAAGGGAGGAGAGAAGGATGTGGATTGAGCTGAAGGAGGCGGAGTTAAATAAGGCTAGGGATGAAAGTACTTATTTACAACGAGACAATTTAAAGTTTTTAAAACAAAGGAATGTTTTTTGTCTAATTGCTAAACGCTTATATACTAATATTTCTCAATTACATTTAAATTGTGAGATAGGGAAAAAGATTCATAAGATGATCTTACCCTTCCTTGAATTTAAGGAGGATGAGGTCATTGCTGAGTGTGAATCTATAGTGTCCTCAGAAGAGACATCCATCCATTACAAAATCGGACTGGACAAGATAGAGACCTTCATTGACTCTAAGGAACATAAATGTATGCTATAAAATCTTTTAGATGAAAATGATAGGTTAAAAATAAAGTCTGAAACTATTCAATCATTTGACTCGTTTAACGCCAAATTAATTTTAGAAAATAAAATGAACTTAGAAAATACGTCTGAATTTGATGAGGAAAGTGAGATGAGCGAAATCTCTATAGAAGACGTAGTTGATTGCTCTGAGTTTATGAAGAGCGAAACCGAAAATGAGAAATCCCTCATATCTGAAAATTCGGTTGAATTCGCTCGCCTGTCAAAAGACAAGCCACAGAAACTCAAAGAAAAAGCTATGGTTTATCAAAAGGTTCAAACTGTGCCGAATCAGGTCTATGCAGTTACAGGGGTCACTCCAAAACAAACGGCAGAGTTAAAAATCTTGGTTGACAAAGACAATGCTGAAGGGTGCGACGATTACTTCTGGTCAGCCCCTATTGACAACGCAGACGAAACCATTGGCTTATCTAAGCAAACTTCATGGAGGGTTAAAGGAAGATACGTTGCTAAACCCATCAACAAACCCTCGAGCTTCGAAAAACCAAGCACAAGTGGAACAAAAGAAATCCCTGAAGAACCAATGAAAGAACCGATTGTTCCAACTAAGACAACCGAAACTCAAAGGGAGAAGCCAAAGGATAGCTTCAATATCCACAAATCTTAGAAGGAGTTAGCTGAACAGAAACGCCAAAGAAATCAAAGATACAGGAAAAATCTGAATGAGCGAAAACGTCATTGGCAATCTCAAAATTCCAACTACGTACCTCCTAAGAAAGAATCAATTGACAAAGGAAAGGAAAAGCTAAAAGGAAAAGAAAATTTCAGTCCAAATTCCTACTATTCCAAATCGCAGAACCGAACTTCTACTTTCGGTTCCAAAACTCGCGCTCAGAACCGAACGTCTACTTTCGGTTCCAACACCAGCACTCAGAACCGAAATTCAAGTTTCGGTCCTAAGTCTAGTTTCGGTCCTCCTAACTTCCAAAGCAAATCAAATTCAGTGAAGAACGTCAAAGGAAAGGGAAAGCTTAATTCTGATTCAAATTTCAATGATAAGAAAAAGTTAGCTAGCCCTAGGATTCAAAAGAAAACACCAAAACCATTTAACAACATACCATTAAAAACACCAAAAGTTACACAATATAAAACTAAAATCAAGGTGTACACCATCAAAAGAAAAGATCAATCCACTCTAATAAAAAGAACTTATTTGGTTGATATTTCTTCTGCAATTCCTTTTTCTGTGAAGGACTCACCAGGACCCAAGAAAATTTGGGTTCCTAAATCTGCTTAAATTTACAGGTGATAAGTGACGAGCAGTTCGATGATGAATGGTATATAGATTGTGGCTGCTCGCGTCACATGACAGGAAGGAAGGAAGAGCTAAGGGAGTTTCGGTCCCTAAAGGATGGTGGATGTGTGAAGTATGGCAATAACTCATATGGCACAATCAAAGGATATGGAATGATAACCAATGGAGATTTCTCGATTCGAAAAGTAGCGTATGTGGAAGGATTGCAGCATAACCTCATCAGTGTGTCACAATTAGTTGTAGGAACAGGCTTGAAGGTTTCATTTGATGATGAGGGCTCAGAAATAGTTGAGAAGCAATCTAAAAAGGTTCTGTTGAAGTCTGAACGCAAGGGAGAGATGTATCCTTTAAATCTCAACCCAATTCGAGGAAAACCAGCAATATGTCTGCTATCAAAGGCGAACACTGATGAAAGCTGGTTATGGCATCGACGTTTATCGCACCTGAACTTCAAAGACATTAAAAATTTGGTGCTTGGTGATCATGTTCGAGGCCTTCCTCTTCTCAAATTTGATAAGGAACATCTGTGTGCAGCGTGCGAGATGGGCAAACAAAGCAGAAAGAGCCATCCTACTCGGCTCAATACAAAAATTGTTGAAGCTCTTGAACTTCTGCACATTGACTTATGTGGACCTTCGTCTATTGAAAGGTTCGGTGGTAGTAAGTTAATTCTTGTCATAGTAGAAGATTTTTCACGCTTCACCTGGGTTTTCTTTCTTAAACAGAAATCAGATGCAACTCCCATGCTGAAGACATTCATCAAGCAAGTGGAATTGCAGCTGCGAAAGCTGGTGAGGAATATCAGAAGCGATAATGGGCTGGAATTCAAGAATAAAGATTTTGAGGATTTTCTGGCTGACAAGGGGATATCTCACAACTTTTCGGCCCCTTATAATCTACAACAGAATGGGATTGTTGAAAGACGAAACCGTTCTCTATGTGAAGCAGCCAGAACCATGTTAAGCTTCGCTTCTCTTCCACTGTACTTCTGGGCTGATGCAGTTGCAACCGCGTGTTACACTCAGAACCGATCCTTTCTCAACAAAAGATTCTCAATCACTCCATATGAGATCTTGAACAATCGAAAGCCTAACGTCAAATTTTTCCACGTGTTTGGTTATAGGTGCTTCATCTTTAATTCAAAAGAGAACCGAAACAAGTTTGACGTCAAAGCAGATGAGGGATTTTTTCTTGGTTATTCACTCACTTCAAAAGCATACAGAGTTTTGAACAAACGCTCCAATCGAATTGAAGAAACATATTATGTAACCTTTGACGATAATTACATGAAGAAAGTTCAAAGGAGCGAAAGTGCCTTAAGTGAAATATTTCTTGAATCAGGACAAGTCTCGGTTCCAATATCCAACTTGTTTGAAGAGTACATTCGGTTGTTTGATGAACCAGAGAAAGCAGCACACTCAGAAGCGAAAGCAGCAGACAATGAAATCGACAATCTCAAAAAGATCATAGATGAAGCTGCCAAAGAAATGGAAAGTGAACCTCCTAAAGCGACAGATGGTCAACCCTCCACAGAATCTCCAAACAACGACTCAATGTTCAAGGGGGAGAGTTCATCAGCACCAAAGACAACCGAAATGTCTTTCGAGGGGGAGAATCCAATTCTGTCCCCAACTTATAAAGGTCCAGGCGAGGAGGAGCATACAACTCCAAACCCACCCAATAATAGTCGAATCGAGGGGGAGAATCCGACTCCCACAGATAATGAAAACTCTGATCCAGACACAGGGTACACTTCGCCGGTCGAGGGGGAGAAAGAGAATACAACTGACGAAGGTGATCAATCAGAACTTGAAGAGGAAGTAAATGCAGAGTTGGATCCAGCCTATGACCCAAACTATCCTCCTTTAGTGAAGTGGACCAAGGATCATCCAAAAGCACAAATCATTGGTGAATCAACTGAGAAAGTTATCACTCGTTCTCAATTAGAAGCGAAACAAACTGCATTATTCTCTAAAGTTGAATTCTGTATGTTTAATTCGTTTATCTCCAAAGTCGAACCGAAAACAGTTAATGCTGCACTTGATCATTCTGATTGGGTACAAGCAATGCAAGATGAGCTCCATGAGTTCGAACCAAATCGAGTTTAGAGGCTGATTCCCACACCAAAGGATGCTTCAGTGGTTGGCTTGAAATAGGTCTTTAGGAATAAATTGGACAAAGAGGGGAGCGTTATAAGAAACAAGGCTCGGTTGGTTGTAAAAGGATATTGCCAAGAGGAAGGGATAGATTATGAGGAAACCTTCGCTCCAGTAGCAAGGTTGGAATCAGTTAGAATTTTTCTAGCATATGCTGCTCATAAAAACTTCGAAGTTTTCCAAATGGATGTAAAATGCGCTTTCTTGAATGGAGAACTAGAAGAAACGGTGTATGTTGAGCAACCACCTGGGTTTGTGAACGAGAAATTGCCTGATCATTGCTATGTGCTGGATAAAGCTGTATATGGTTTAAAGCAAGCACCGAGGGCATGGTATGAAACTTTAACCCGCTTTCTGAAGATGTCGAAATTTAAGCAAGGTTCGGTTGACCCAACCTTCTTTCGAAAGAAAGAAGGCGAACATCTAATGATAGTTCAGATTTATGTCGATGACATCATCTTCGGCTCCACGAATCCTAGCTTAACGGATGAATTCAGGAAGTTGATGGAGAATAAATTTGAAATGAGCGCAATGGGTCCGATTAACTTTTTCCTTGGTTTGAATATTAGACAGGGACCATAAGGTATATTTATCAACCAGGAGGCCTACACAAAGAACTTGCTGGCAAAATTTGGTATGATGGGAGATTCGAAAGTGAAGATTCCTATGGCATTTGGCACTAAGTTAACACCTTCTCTGGAAAAACCTGCTGTTGACATAACACTATATCGACAAATGATAGGGTCCCTTATGTATTTAACAGCTAGTAGACCGGACATTATGTTTTCTGTTTGTTATTGTGCCAGGTTTCAAGCTAATCCTAGAGAACCTCACATGGTGGCAGTGAAAAATATCTTCCGTTACCTGAAGCGAACCTCTTCTCTCGGTCTTTGGTACCCTGCTAGATCTGGATTCTTTTTCAAGCTTTTTCTGATGTTGATCTTGGAGGATGTGGTCTGGATCGAAAGAGCACCACAGGTGGATGCCAATTCCTTGACAGTAAACTTGTTAGCTGGCAGTCCAAGAAGCAAACTGTGTCACTTTCAACAGCCGAAGCTGAGTAGATAGTTGCAACATCTTGTACTTCTCAAGTAATATGGATTCAAAGTCAATTAAGAGATTATGGGCTGAGTATGAAGAAGATTCCTCTCTATTGTGACTCAGAAAGTGCAATAAGAATATGTCACAATCCAGTGCAACATTCAAAGACTAAGCATATTGCACTTAGATATCACTTCATCAAGGACCATGTAGAAGATGGGAACGTGGAAGTACATTTCGTTCGGTCCTCTGATCAACTGGCTGACATATTCACTAAAGCCTTACCTGAAGCGAGTTTCAATAAAATTTTACAAGGCTTGGGAATGATGGAAGCAGAGTCGGTAAAGAATCCTCAAATCTCTCACTAAAAATTAGACAAGCGAAATAGAGCGATTGCTCGGTTTATTTCGGCTCCATAATTTTCGGGAACCGAAATGAACCGAACGCTCGGTCTATTTCGGCTCTGAAATTTTAAGGAACCGAAATGAACCGATCGCTCAGCTTATTTCGCTTCATTCTTCTAAGATAAGGTTTCAGTTGTACAGTTTGTTTATTTTCTTTGAGTATTTTGTGCTACTTTATTTTCTCTTTCTGTTTTTATTATTTTTCAGAAAACTTCAAAATCCAAAAATATTTTCTCTTTCTGTTTTTATTATCTTTCAGAAAACTTCAAAAATATTTTTCTCAACATTTGTTTTGTTTGTTTTGTTTGTGTGTTGTGTTTGTTTGCTTGTTCTTGTAATTAAGTCCCAAGTATACCAGTACAACAGAATTTGGAGCTTAGGCAGGTACGATTCTTTCAATCTGAACTAGTTAAGGGTCCCAATCAGGCTGTTAAAATCAACTCAAGTCAAGAGCTACCTTACTCTTCTCAAATGAGTTAAGAGTTTTTCTGCTTCGTCCTGTCTTTATAGCAGAAGATACTTTCGGTTCTTTAACCACCCTCCTTATATTCTCCATCAACTTTCGGTTCACCACTGTAACCCTTGAGACTCTCGGTCCTTACCACTGAGGTTTACGGTTGCACAAAATCTGTGTTTGTGATCTTAGATATGTACACCACGTGCTGAGTGAAACCCAAAATCCAACACCTACAAGGAATTGACGGTGAATCATTATATTCAAGATCTTACTTGTTACCAAATGAAATCTCATTTTATTTTTGAGTGGTCTTTTATGAAATTGTCTAACACCAAGGCTTTTCTTCCCCAAAAAGATCCAGTTTGTTTTTTATTTCTGAGATTTCTATCACTTCTTTAATCACTATAAATTATACCCAACCTACTTGTTCAACAGACCACATCGGTCTCACAAGTACTTCTTCCGACGTTCGGTCTTATGTTAAGAATCGACGTTCGGATAAGCTACCCTTAGCCTATAAATTAAAAGAAGCCTTTCGGTGTTTCTTTACAAACACTAGATCGTATTTTCTCGGGGAACCACACAAGCACTTCAAGTCTCTCTTGACTTTGAAGGAAGCAATTCTTGCCCGGAATCACCAGCTTTATGTCTTCTAATAGACATCACTCACATCCAATACACATTTTGCTTTATTTCTTTATCTTTTGTCACACTATTGCATGAAAATTTTTATTTTCCAACATTCTGGTTGCTGTTGGTTCGATCTTTGTTTATCTTTTGGAGCAACAGGGGTAATCCTAAATCTTGGAGCGAAACTGAATTTCAAACGACGAATTGAGGATAAGATTTTGGGCGCGTGAATTTGAACGGTCCCTATACCCACGCGTGCTGACGTATACCTAAGAGAAACCAACCTGTCACATCGCGCTTTTTCAGGCGACGTTTTAGTGATCGCGTCATTGTCATGATGATTTTTCTCTCTCCTGCCAACGGTATATAAAGGGTTTCGAATCTTATTTGTCTTTTACCAGGAACAAATTCTCTCAAACTACAAGGCAATTTGAAACTATTCATCTTCTTTCTTAACTCAACAATGGCGACTTCTTCATCGGCTCACGATCAAACAGCTTCGTCCACATTGCTCTCGATCAAGCCAAACCAGAACATGATCATTGAACTCAATCCTTTTCTGTACGATTCGTATATGCTACACGTGGTTGAGTGTTTGAAGTATTCACCTCTGGTTTTAGCCCTAACACAGATAGAATCCGTTCCAATGTCCCTCTTATCGCAAGTCTACACTACCGCTTCGTATGATAAGAACAAGGAAAGGATTTATTTCCAAATCTTCTCTCACAAGGCTTCGATTTCAAAAGCGAAATTTTGTTCATCATTGCAACTTGC
The DNA here is from genome assembly GCF_052849685.1 of Lactuca virosa. Lineage (NCBI taxonomy): Eukaryota > Viridiplantae > Streptophyta > Magnoliopsida > Asterales > Asteraceae > Lactuca > Lactuca virosa. Next base: position 310,492,148 of record NC_136429.1, read on the forward strand.
TGTGGATTCATCTGTGATCTCACCGGACTTCATCACCACTACTCAACTGTTCTCGATGCTCTACGAGATGGGCTACACTGATGTGCTTACCACGGTTACGAAGGTTAAGAAGTCATGCTTACCGCCACAATGGAATGGCATGCTTACTCTTCTCATCAAGAGTTTGGCGGAGAGGAGTGGTGGCTCTGATGGTACCAGTAAGTGATTCCTGACTCTTCTATACGGTCTTTACAATGGTATAAATCTCGACTATGGGTCGATTATCTGGTCACAAGTGGTGCAAAGCCTCAACACTTCAACGAGGCATTCTGAAATTTCGTGTGGTCGATTCTGGACTCTCATTACACAAAGAGCGCTTAATACTTTGCAGATTCCGGTAATGAAGGATGCCCTAGTCGCGTCTGTGGCTACGTTTCACACCAAGAAAATCATCATTTCTGATCCTACAAAGTTTCCTCACAGTGGCTCTATACCTGAGACAATGTACAGGTGTGTCTCAACCGAGAGTAAGGTCATGGCTGAATATCGCAAGATTCCTCCCAAGGAACCGAGAGTTTTATCTCCTGAACAGCAGGCTGCCTTGGATGCTGTAGATAAGCCTGAAAACCGAGGAAAAAGGGCTACTACCAAGAAAGGGACAACCGAGGATGATAAGTCTAAGTCTGCTAAGTCAAGGAAGCGAAAGTCTGAGAAAGGGGATTCTTCTAAGCCGAAGAAGATTAAGAAAATGGTGAAGAAATCCAAGAGTCCCTCTCCTTCTAGTTCAGAAAATGATGGGGAGGATGAAGAAGAGGAAATTAATCATGAATCACCGAGAGGTAACACCCCTCCCCGATCCCCAACCCCAACCAAACCTCTTCATGACAAACTTCCAACACCGCCTTCATCACCGAAACCGACAGTTCCAGTTCGGTTGCTCCTATTCCACCACCTACCAAATCTCAAACAACTTCTATTCCACTATCACCACCAGTTACTTCTATTCCTATTTCTACAACTCCCTTACCACTTCCTATTATTTCCCAATCAACTTCCACTCCAATCCCAGAACCGACAGTAAACGCCAACGTATCTGATGCGGGGGCGAATACTGAAACAGAACCTCCTGTTACTTCTAAACCACTTTCATCCTCACCTTCAACCGATTCCGGTGCCACTCTCGGTGGTGCTAATGATGAGTTTGATTCAACATACTACAGTCCCTATCGGCTTCCTACAGATGATGATGATGAAGCTCCAGTCACGAGACAACAATTGCAGAGCATTAATGAGAAACTTGATAAGTTGTTTGATGACAACAAGTCATACAGTGGTGTTGTGCTCAAGGCTTTCATGGATACTGCTCTTGAGCAATATACTAAATCAATTGACAAATCCACACAGGCTGTTAATGAGTCAACTTCTTCTTTCAAGAAGGCCATTTCTGACGTTGCAGAAATTGTTCACAGTACTCAGATCTTTCTTGAGTCACTAAAAGGGCATGCTGATACCAATGCAGCTAAGGTGAATGCCTCTGTGGATTCCTTATCCAAGTCCCTTCAGGAAGAGAAAACAAAGTTTGAGGCTATTCGTTCTTCAATACAATCAGAGAACACTTCACTTATCAGTTCTGTGAATTCTCGGCTTGAATCTCTTCACCCTTATTTAGCAAAAGAGACCGCTCTAAAGGAAGATCTTGCCCGCCAAGCCTCAACAATTGAAGTTCAGAAAGTGCAGCTCGCTCAAGCTGAAAAGGAAATTTCTTTTTTGAAGACCGAAAGAGCTGTCTTTCGTAGCTGTGCTGGGGATGTCAAGGATATGCTTACCAATATTCTTGGTGCTCATGATCCTATCCTTACTCTTACTATCAGAAATCATCTAACATCCAAACTTCTTCCTTCCCTTGCAATGTTACACGAGATGAAGGATGTTTCGGAGAGATTCATACCTCCAAAACAAGGGGGAGAAGGTGCTCAACCGACGGTTACTGTAAAAACAGAAACCGAATCTGCCCAATCGAAAGTCAAAGTTACAACTGAACCGAAGGGTAATGAAGCTTCGGGTTCTAGTTCTCAAGCTAAGAAGAAGGAGATTGATGATGATAGTGATGACGAATCTGATGAGACTATTGCTGAGGCCCTTAAACGAAAGAAGAGGGACAGAGAGTTGGATGAAACCTTGAGGGTTGCAAGGGAAGCTGAGGAAAGGGAAAGGAGGAACAAGGAAGAAGAAGAAGCCTTAAACTGCAAGAAGGCCTTGTTTCCCCTCTGGACAAAAGAGATACTTATCAATGAGGAAATAGAGTTTCCAAGCGTTTACTGGTTGGAACCTGTCGCTTCGTTTGATTGTGACAATACTAAGGACTCACAGTTCGACATGCCAATAACACGAAAGGCATTCACATTTCATTGTTTCGATTCGACTGCTTAAGTTCCTTTCCCTCATCCAAATGTTGATCGTGAGCTTATCGACTTTTATCTGAAGTATGGTCAACCGCAGTACTTGACATGGAGCGCACAGAAGATTGTTACTGTCAAGGTACTCAAGCCTTCGCCTGCCGAGAAGTTCATAAATGTTAATTCTAAAATCACACGAGGATCAGCAAACTCAGTGTCGATTATTTCCCTGGCAGACCTTCCGAATTTAAATCCTCATGACTGGATCCTATTGTTCAACATTCTGCTCACCAATCCGAAAGAATATGAGCCGATACTGGATCACTTGAAGAGGATGTTGGCCTCTTACATCCATGAGGTTGCTGCTATGGATCAGGAGATAGCAAAAGTGATGAACAAGAAACCGACTGTCAAGCCAACACCGAAACCAGGAGATGTGAACAAAATGAGGATGGGCCAAATCGATTCTACAAATCTTACTGTAATGTTTACAAGAGGCGAAGCCAATAGATTTCTATTCGCTCTTGTTGATAAACATTTATTCTCAACTGACTACTTGGACCACATTATCAACATTATCCATCGGTGCAAGCAGAACTCAGAATCAGACAAGAAGAACTTTACGGACATGCTTTGGTGGTACATTACGTTTCGTCATCATCTATTGGCCATCATACCGAAGGTGTTCAAGACAATCAAGAAGTCTTCTGCAGCTCAACCAAAGTGAGCTTTCGGCTCCATTGACGCAAAGGGGGAGATTATTGAGTCTTATTGTGTTGCGTCATGGGCTTGTGTTTTGTATCCGGAATGGGACTGTCCATCCGTTTTTATCTAGTAGGGTTAGACTATATATATAGTGCATGCATGTATGCATTAGTTAGCGTTCGTGATTATCATTATAGTTTTGTAACCCTAAGCACCTCTACAGTCGAAGTTCTTAATCTAGCTCTTCTGAGGAGTTAAATCATTAATCATACGACATATTCAAAGCCATTCTTGTGTTCATAATTACGTTCTTAATTGTTTGCCTTCATAGAATCTATCGATCCTACTAGAACTTTGTTCTAACATCCCTACATGTTGCGGATTGTCGAATGTCTGAAATACTCACCATTGGTGAATGCCCTTACCAAAGTCGATGTTGTTCCAATGTCTCTTCTTTCTCTGGTTTATTCTTCTGCAAAATACATCAAGGCTGATGAAAGAATTTTATTTGAGATTTTTTATAAGAAGAATTCAGTCTCGAAGGCTAGATTATGTTCTCTTTTAGGGCTACCCTCTGCAGACTCACCGGTGAACCCCGACTCGATTTCCACTGTACAACTCTTCGAAATGTTCTACAACATGGGGTATAACGACATTCCCACTACAATTACAAAGGTTAAAAAAGTCCTGCCTCCCTCCTCAATGGAATGGATTGTTTACTCTTCAATCAAAGAGTTTTTCTGAACGTGTTGATGGTTCTGATGGTGCTAGAAAGGGTTTCATGACCATTCTCTATGGTCTTTATTATGGTATTAACTTTGACTATGGGTCGGTTCTCTGGGCTCAGTTGATTCAAAGTTTGAATTCTTCATCTCGTCAAACTGAGATTCTTGTGGGAGATTCTGGACGATTATCACTCTGACCAATGGAGAAGTTCCAAGTTCCAGTTATGGCAGATTCCTTAAAGTCTGTGATTGCTACTTTTCACACCACAAAAATCATTGTGGCTGATTTCACCAAATTTTATTTTATCGGTTCAATTCCGGAGTCCATGTATCAGTGTGCTTCAAAGGCCAGCAAGCTAATCAATGAGTACAAAAAGCTTCCAGCCTCAGGACCGAGACCGTTAACCCCATAGATGCAACAATCGGTTGATATGGCTGATAAACCAGCCAAATGGGGCAAGAAAGGGGATATGAGGAAGGAAATTCAAGAAGGGCCCTCTTCTAAACCCGTCACACCAAAGAAGCGAAAGGGTTACACTGCAGACCCTTCGGTTCCTAAGAAGCGAAATCTGAAAAAGATGGCACACAAGGCGAAAGCTTCATCATCTAGTGACAGTGAATACGTTCCTTCAGATCAAGATGTTGAAGTTGAACAAAAGCCGGAGCAAGATAAGTCTGATGATTCGGTCCGAGAAGTCTCTCCAGAGGTAATCCCTACTAACATTGTTTCGTGTCCACCTCCTTCTCCTCATCACACTATTGTTCTTATTTCAATCGCTCCATGCCCTCCTCCAACTTCCACTCAAATCCCTACTTCTACACCTCTACCACCACCATTATTCACCGAATCAACCACCACCACTACTTCTATTGTACCTACACCTCCTGTCAACGCATCTGATGCGGGGGCACAAACTTTAGGTGTTGAAGCCCCCATTACCTCAAAACCTTTGTCGCTAATCAACTCAGATGGATCAAATACTGTTCTCGGTGGCGCTGATATGGATTTTGATTCTTTTCACTACAGTCCCTACACTGTTCAAAGTGATGAAGATGATGATGCCCCTATCACCAAGAGGCACCTCAAGGAGTTAAATGAGAATCTTGATACTTTGCTCGCCTCTTCATCTCAATCCTCTACTTCGGCATATTCTGATGCTGCTATTCAAGCTTTAGTAGCCACTTTGGTCCAGCAGCATGAATCTTCAATCGAGAAAGCAACCAAAGCCGTCGATGAATCCACTAAGACAGCGAACGAAAAAGTCAAAAAACTAATGGCCGACGCTAAACCATTTTTTCAGTCTCTACAAGCCGAGTCTCAGCAACATGTAAACACAGTGACTTCTTATGTCGAGAAGCTTGTTTCTTCTCTCCAAGCCGAACTAGTAAAGCTTAAAAATGTTCGCTCTGACATCCAAACTAATCACTCGGCGCTCAATAAGTCTATCAACTCTCGTTTAGACAAACTCCAGGCTGATCTAGCTATGGAAAATAAAGTGATGGATGAGGTTGCTCGACAAGCCACTTTGCTCAAAACTCAGTCTATCAAGCTCACCCAAGCACATAAAGATATTACAGATCTCAAGACCGAACGTACAGTTGTGAAAATCTATGTTGCTGAAATTCATGCACTTTTAGTCGATCTCCTCGATGCCCATGATACAGTTCTCATAATCACCATCCAGAGACATTTGGCTGAAAAATTGCGTCCTGCACTTGACCTTTTAAGCCGAATCGAGGGTGTTTCGGAGGCGGACGTCCCTCCAAAACAAGGGGGAGAAGCAAGTCAAGATCCACCAAAACAAAACCCCAAAATCCAAACTCCAACGACCAAAAATCCTCCACCTCCTCCTGTTAAACCAAGTGTCACCACAGAACCAAAGGATAATGAAGCTTCGGATTCAAGATAAAGGAAAGAAAATTGTTTGTGAAAGTGGAGTAGAAGAATACGTGAATCAAGAAGAGTTGTTAAAGCAATCTGGTGAAACCGAAGAGAGGGAAAGGAAAGTTAAAGATGCCAATGACATTTTGGAACGAAGTAAATCACTTTTTCCATTATGGACATTGGAAAACCTGCTAAAGGAAGCGATTGAATCCCCAAGTACTCACTGGCCTGAACCAGTCATTTCCTTTGACTTGGTTAATTCTAACGACTTGCAATTTGATATGCTGATCACCCGAAGGGCATTCGTTTTTCATTGCTTCGAGCCAATCGCTTCTGTTCCCTCACCTGACCCGAAGGTTAATAGAGAACTGATCGATTACTACCTTGCTTTCTCGCAACCTCAATATTTGACCTGGAGTGCAGAGAAGATTACTACGGTCAAGGTTTTGAAGCCAGTTGTTGTGGGGAAATTTATTAATGTGAAGTTTCGGGATACTCGTGGTTCGGATGATTCAGCTTATGAAATTTCTCTTGCAGATTTTCCGATTCTCAATCCTCATGACTGGATTCTGTTAACTAACATTTTGTTGCCAAATAGGCAGAAGTACGAACCCATTCTTGATCACATAAAGAGAATGTTGGTGTCGTATATACATGAAGTAGAGAAGCTTGATCAGGAGATTCTTTGGACATGAGGAAGCAGCCCACTGTCAGACCCATTGGCAAGGCTAGTGATGTGAACAAGATGTGTATGGGAAAGATTGACATTGAACATCTAACGGTGATGTTTAATAAAGATGTTGGAGGTTTGGCTCCTCCACTAAAGTGCATGTTCGCCTTGTCCGACAGGCATATGTTTTCCATTGTTGCTCTTGAACATATTCTGGATATAATCAACAGATGTAAATCCAATGATGATGCTACAAAGAAGATCTTCAATGACATGCTTCTGTGGTATATCAACTTTCGACGCACTATTCTCGCTATCATACTGAAGTTGTTCAAAACCGTAAAGAAGACCACACAGGTTCAGCAGCAGTAATCTCTCACCTCAATTGACGTAAAGAGGGATGTTGTTGAGTTATGAAGTGTTCCATCATTGGGCCTTTTGTCTAGGTCTATTATGTTGTCGGTTATGGGCCTGTCCTGCCGTTTTAGATTAATTAGGGTTTACTTTATATAGTGCATGCATGCACCTTAGTATGTATGCTTTTGACACTTTATTCTTTTGATCGTATTGTAACCCTAGCACACCTCTACAGTAGCAATTCTTCATAGAGTTCTTCTGAGGTGATGACTGATTAATCATTCGACAGAAGCATTGATTCATCTGGTGTTCTTATTTGTATTGTGTTCTTGATTTATCTGTTTAAGAATCTTGTCAATCTAAACGTTTAATGTTACACCCCGTTAACGCGGAAACACGAAGGGTGACAGGCTAAGGTCTCATAAGACAAGGTACATAGGATTACCAACCATAATCATAGATAATTTTAATTTTACATCATGTTTGAAGCAAAATTACATTTTAGTTCCCTAGTACAAAGTCTAATACATAACAAAAGAAACATCAGGTGCAAATTCTTGTTGATGTCTAATTTAGATCACTGACCGTTCCCTGAAAAGCATGCAAAAACGAGGGTCATCTATAAAATAGTTGGTGAGTTCACAGGTTTATATAGGTACATCATTTCAGTAAGAAAATATAGATTTTTTCACAAAAGTTCAAACTCAAAATGAGTGTTGAATGCCAAAGCGCTCCGTTCACAACCAAGCCTAACGACCGTTCTTGCCCCATTCCATCATGTCCATGGTTGCCATGATGTCAGTTCACGGAAATATGCACTCACGGTTCTGGGTGAGTGGGGGTTTTCTACCCCAAATAGTGCTATCTAAGACCGTAGGCTCGAAATACGAGTTAATAGGTTGTAGTTCGGTTCTCGGGGACTTAACATACAAAGTTCATAACAAATTCATATCACAAAGTTCATATCAAGACTTCATCGTATAAAGTTCATAGCACAAGTTCATAATAGAAAGTTCATAAAAGAGTATCGTTCCAAGTTTATCAAGTTCATAAAACAATATCGTTCCAAGTTCATTAAGTTCATAAAACCATACCGTTCCAAGTTCCTTAAGTTCATAAAACCATATCATTTCAAGTTCATTAAGTTCATAAAACAAGATCATTCCAAGTTCATTAAGTTCATAAAACAATATCATTCCAAGTTTATTAATATAGTACGGATAGCTCATAAAACAGTAGCATGCTTTCCACCCCAAATCATGAAAACAGTAAAAAAGGGGCTGTGAATACTCACTAGGGAGAGTTTGCGGTTCGAGCTTCGTGGTTCGGTGTTTAGAGATCGATTTCTACTAGTGCCCTATGGAACAAATATTTTCTAGTGAGATACAATTCACTAATCCATTATCTAATAACTACCTATCCAACTAGTGGTGTCATAAAAGTGCCCAAAGTGTGTACGATTCATTATCGGTATTATCGAATTCACGGTGCCTTGTGTTCAAAAATCTATAAAGGCATGAAAATGAACTCCAAACATTGTAACAAATTATATTCTAGTTCTAACAATGGTTATGAGTGTCTTGAAATTTTATAGGAATTTTTGAAGGCCATTAGTTATTTATTTGCATTTTATGTCTAAATAATAGGAAAAATTCTAAATAAATAGAAAACAGTTGTAAAAATTCCCAATTTAATTTCCACATGTTTTTACAATGTTCCCCAAGCATAGAAAAATATTGGTTTGTGCTCTTGAGCCCTAAGACCCGGTTTTGTAAATTCATGCCCTAATTAAATGAAAAATATTAATAAAATACCAAACAGTGACCAAATTGTATGAAAATTTATGTGGAATCAACATTTTGTACTTAAATAAGTTCTGTAATTTTTCAGATTTTTTTCTCATTTGTAAGTATTTATTTTTAATTTTTGGCCATTAAATCCTTATTTTTGTATAAAAATAAAGATTATGTTCTAGCACTAGAGGTTTTACATAACATCTCTTGAAACCATGAGCTTACATAAAACAATTTGTTTAAAAATTAGTTTTGGAGCTAAATGGGCTATTAAACCCCAACATGTTTAGAAATGTAGCACTAACTAGTGCATGAGTTCCAAATGTAGCTGGAAGTTCAACAATTTTTGTACAAACTTATATAACGTTTTTGTTCATGAAACTTTAGGTCTTCTGTGAAAGATGTATTAAGTTTCATAAATAATTTTCTCCAGATTTATTGTGGGGTTTAAGGTCCTTAATCATGTAGTGCAAAACTAGTGATCACAGTATAAGTGCTGTTTGCGCAACTATTTTGTAAAAATCGTAAAAAATCATATTTCTAATGTTTTACAGTAAGTCCAACGGGGTTCGAAATTCAACTCATGGAACTAGTCCTAAGAAAAAGAATATAGTGATTTGGTCAAGAAATGAGTGAGTTATGCCCTTTAAAATTTGAGTAAACAAATCTGAGAGAATGTTGAAGAGTAAAACTCATGAAAACATAGTTCAAACTTCTATTTTACCTAATGATATCATTTTATTTTGCTTAGATTGAGATATAAAAACACCATATTAAATATATTCTGTACAAATACTTGTTTCTAACCATTTGATCTTACATGCAACCAAGCTAGATGAGACTAAATTTTTGAAAAATCGGTTTTTGGTGCTAGAAAGGCGTGCATGTGCTCACCTTTGCTCTTGACTTTGGTTTGATCATTGATCAACACCATTTAGAGAACATGCAACATGTTTTTGGTGGTGATCTACAAACATCAAGATCAGACAAAGGTTCTTTGCAAGAACATGCCTTAGAAATCGAAAATTTGAAGGAGAAAGTGAGTAGAACTTGTAAATTTTGTTATGGATCTTCAAGAGGTGTATGATAAGAACTTACCCTTTGATATGAAGGTTCAAGAACACCCCAAATAAGGCTGAAAATTAGTGGTTGAGGGGCTGATTTTTAGAGAGAGAAAGTGAGGTTTCTAGAGAGAAGGAAGAGATAAATTGAGATTATGTCTCAATGGATAGACCATCGCTCTCGTCATCTCTATGGGTCTATACTTCATTAAAATCGGCCACAAAACTCTAGAAATGTTGGTTAACATCTGAAAAATGAATTGGAAAAATCTCTCCCACAGAAAATGCCTCTAAGGTCGGTTTTGGCCTCTCACATTGACATACAAAATCTGACCTCGGGATTTTGCATAAATGAGTAATAATGAGTGAGATAGTGAGAGAGAGAGAAGGAATGGAAGAGCCTATGAAAGAAGTTTGGGAGGAGGGAAGGGATTAAAGGCTTGTTGAAAAGTGGTGAACTTTATAAATATGGCCCAATTTCAAATTTTATAAAAATTATCTTTAGTTTTTATAAAAGTTCTAGATATATTATATAAACTTCCAATAGTTTATTTCTTGGTTTTCATTCAAGTACTTTTTTTTGAAATAAATTCATAGACTTGCATTTTAATTTATAATTGTAGGGATTAATTATTTTATGATTTAAATTTTCTAAAAAAAATCAAATATATAGTTCATGTAAACGGAATAAGGGTTCATAATATAAGAAAGTAGGATTAGACAATCCTTGAATTGTACTTTTGATTCATAAATGAAATTATGAATTGCATGAACATTGTCTCAAATTTGTAATTAGTTATAATTATGATTTAATTTTGTTCATATTTTCTTAGAATACTTAACCTTGTTAAGCATTTGATTGTTCCAATACGGATATTTTGGGTTGATAGTATACCCTTGAGTTATGATCTACCGAACATAGTTTTGTGTTTAGACTTAAGGTTGAACTTTGGCACTTTACCACATAGTTGGTTCATTCACATGTCAATGTGATTGTTCCATACAAGCTAAGGTACACTAATTGTTCAGAAGGATCTATTAAGTCGCGAACCTGGTTCAACTTGTAACTCTAAAGAAAAGTTAAGTGCACACAAGGAAATGGTAAGGTTCTAGATGAGTCCTAACCTGAGTTTTGACAGTTGTCACAGTCTCCCCCAGTTGTGGGAATTTCGTCCCGAAATTCAACTGGCGGTACCACTGGTTCATACGTAGAAAATAGTTGAGGATATTTGTTCTTCATGAAATCCTCCCGTTCCCATGTAACTCAGGTACGTGCTTAGAATTCCAATGAACTTTCACAATTGGGATTCTATATTGTTAAAGTTGCTTAACTTCCCGATTGATGATTTCTATGGGTTCATCCATGAATTTTTTTAGGCGATTATTAATTTGGAGGTCCTCGAGAGGTAAGTTCAGGGATTTCTCCGCGAAGCACTTTTTTTTAGGTTCGACACATGGAATATGTCGTGTATCGCACTAAGTTCTTCTGGTATCTTGAGCTTATATGTCACTAGGCTGATCATTTCAATAATCTCGAAGGGTCCTACATTGCGAGGAATTAGTTTTCTCTTTTTCCAAAGCGTACAATTCTTTTCCCTGGCGGTAATTTTAAGAGTACTTTATCTCCCAATTGAAATACCAAGGGTTCCTTTGCTTGTCAGCATAGCTCTTCTTACGATCGAAAACACCTTCCAGTCTATCATGTATTATCATGATTTTATTGGTGGTTTCTTAAACTCTATCAAGCCTCATTAATTGGTATCGCTAATTTCCAGCCAACAAGGTGGTGATCCACACTGAAGCCCATACAGTGCTTCGTAGGGGACCATATTTAACACTGGCGTGACAGTTGTTGTTATAGGAAAACTCAAATAACCGTAATTGGGTGTTCCAACTACCTCCTAAACTGATCATATGGGCTTGGAGCATGTTTTCCAAAGTGTGGATAGTTCATTTGTTTCTCCACATCTGAGGATGGTAGGTAGTACTTATGTTTAATCGTGTACAAAGGCTTTCTAAAGTGACTACCATATTTGTGACACAAGGAGACTCCCTATCCAAAATAATGGAAATAGGTACTCCATGACGTACTATGGTCTCATCTATGTAAATCCAGGCAAGATTTTCCATTCAGTAATCTTCTTGAATGGGAAGGAAGTGTGCAGATTATGCCAATAGATCCACCTCTATCCAAATTAGATCGTTTCCTTTAGCAGTCCTTGTCAAACTCCATTAAAATAAATTATATCTACCATCCTGGTGGTTTGAATACTTCATATGAATCGTAAAAGGATCGGCACCATCTGGACGAACAAGCACTTAGAGTCCTAAAATAATTAATGGTGAAGGATGTGAATACATCCTTGCCAGTATGGAGAAAACCCACAATTTTATATGAGCATTGTCCAAAATGCTTGAAACATCCTCTACTGCAAACATGGTGCATTTGATTCGTTGGCTATGGAACATGAATGTGAAAGGGTAGCTCTGTGACAATTCGTAAGAATAAACACAATCATTTACCTCAAGATTGGCCTTTGTTGCCATTGGGTTAAAAGACGTAGTCTTGTTATTGCCACTATTATCATTTACTTGATAGTTTGTCCAGTACCGGGGCAATAGTTAGCAACTTCGTTAGGGTTTGAGAGCTAAATATTTACAACATTCACGATTGCATCCTTCATAAGGACATGTATAGATAAAGTTCAAAGGGAAACATCCAAGTCGGGAGGAGATGTTAACTGAACAATGGGAAAGACATCGCATGTTGGAACCTAACGATGACCAGAGCTTCTGATGTAAGATTACGAAGGAGGTGAATGTTGCATATAGTTCTCATGATGATGCTCTTATTTACTGTAGTAATGCCTTAGTAGTGTTCTAATTAATAGGACATGGGGTGTTGCGTCCTTCTAGTCATTCTGTTAGTTTCATAAAGAATCCAAAGAACTACAATGGGATAGTTTGAGTAGCACACAATATGAGCTAAGGTATCATTCTCATTGGGGATACTCTCCCCAAAGCAACCTTTGGTACAAATTTAGAACTTGTAGGAAGTCAAGTTCTTTCCAGTCCTTAAGAGAATGTCGATAAAGGTATATGAACTCGACGATGAGGGTCACCAAGCTATTTATGGTGGTTAGCCATGTAAAGCAACATAAAGAAATTTAGTGGTTTCTAGAGATCATAAAAAGGGTACGCTCTAATGGAGGAAGCTTCTAGTTCTGAAGTACGTGGTAATGAAGAAATTGATCATAATGGGTGGAGTAAGAATACTTTACTACATAGAGAGAATGAGTCATAAAGGGTTGATAAGGATGCAAGAACATCAATGGAAGTAAACACTTATAGTTTGACAAGAACGATGCTAGAAATTTCATAAGGAAACTAATTAAGTTGTTCTTAAATCGGAAAGTGAGTATCTTGAAAATGAGCCAAAGTTTGATACTATGTTTTGCTTGTTACAAACAAAATTGCATCAAGGGAAAGAAACAACAGGCTTGTGTCATGAATTTAAATGTATAATGTCAAAAAAAATCCGTGTTCATCGTTCAAAATTTAAGCTTGACTTATAAAGATACTCAGAAAAAGAGATAATATACACTTCACGTGTCAATTAAAAATAGTTAAGAGCATAATGGTAGCAAATCCATGAAAGAAAAGAAAAAAAAATATCAATTTTTTTTTTAGTTTTGGAAATTTTTATGATTTATAATACGAGAAGTGGCATAAATGACTGAAATAAGAGATGTTTTGAAATCGATGTCTTGGTAATGTAATATAAACATATTATGACCGAAAGGTTCTGAAATGACATGCTCAAACTCGAGAAATCATATTTAGGAAAAGTGGAAAACCTAAATGAGAAAATTGTCAAAAACGGAAAAGATGATTATTATGCCCTTACTGAGCATATGTGAATACTGAAATGGAAATCCAATGCTAATGGAATGAGCAGGAATGAAGCCAGAGATACGGTTTCGAATAGTGAGTACGCACTAGCAATTCTTGAAGTCTCATTTGTATCAATAGGAGGAGTCAAGTGATTCACTCGAGTCTGCAATCTTCCAATGAGCTATACTGCCTTTGCAAGCTACTCATTTCATTTTCCTCATGTTTGAGCATCCTCGCTCTGGGATATGTTGAAGGCCTTTGTGGTCAGTATAGATAGTGCATTCGATTTCATATAAGTATTGTCTCTAGATTTTAAGGGCAAATACTAACATTCCTAACTCTAGGTCGTGTGTGGTATAGTTCTACTCATGCTCCATTAATTTACTCAAAGTGTACGCAATAACCTCGTCCTTTTGCATCAATGCACAATCGTAGGATTGATGTGATGTGTCATAATATTTTGTGGCATTGTAAACGCACTTTGGTACAGTCAGGGCCGACGTGTTGCAGTACTTGTGTTCTACCAATTTGGATACATCTTCTTATTGTTTTCACCCAAAAGAGCTTCCTAACTTTTGGTTCACTGCATTTAGGGGTTGGGCGATACTAGAGAAGTATGAGCATTTTATAATTAGTCAAACAGATCGTTGATTTGGGGAGGAGATTATCATTGTTTGATCGTCAACTTATTCCATTCTTTATAATCAATGTACAATCGATCGATCCATCATTCTCTTTAAAGGATAGCGTCATTGCATCCCATGAAGAATTTAGACGAATGAAACCTTTTTCGAGGGGTTTCTGGAGTTGACCAGACAGCTCTTGTATTTCGGAAGGGTGATAAGTGGTATGACTCTTTAGTTATAAGTGTGTCTCCATAAATTAGGTCAATTCTGAACTCAACCTGTCTAGGCACAGAAAGTCTAGATAAATCCTCTGGAATTATTTTTGGGTCGAAGGCAAGATATCTAACATGTTGCTTTTTGGGTCTACATGTTGGGAATTAACAAGTTGGAAAAATAGTTCTCTATGAAAATATCAGGAACGAGCATAGAGAGAAATATAGTTGATATTATTGTAAATTTCGCTCGAAAGAAGTATGTCCGAAAATTCCTAAGAAGTTCTTATGGATAGGAGAAAGCCCAGACATATGCGTTTAAGAAGTCACTTATGACTTTTAAAGAATCAATATCTAAATAGAGAGAACGACCTAGGAGGAGTGGCCAAGGCCTTTTTCAAATTATTAGTTGGCAACAAAATGTATACGACAATATGCACTAGGCCAAACATTCCCCTTACATTGGGAGTAGCGAGTCACCTTATGTATAATCCAAGGAGACAACATTTGGATGGCGTCGATTAGCTGCCATGGTACATGAAGGGTATTTCTAAGGTTGTTTAGAATAACAAATCATATTGGTCATACATGTTCCAAATGTGGTTGTATAGGTGTCAAACGAGGTTCAGATATGTCCCCGAAAATGGATAAGAAGACTATGCCATGGCGGTACCTTCCACCATAAAGTAGTTCTCATTAATGATGTTCGAGAGGTAATATCTCTTCCAGATCTCGAATGATGTCGTATTGGGTCGATTTACCTCCACATTACACCCTTTGAACAGGAACAATGTTGGAAGGGATCCGACCTTAGGGGTTGAGGTAAAAGCTCGTGGAAATAAGAGATGTTCTTGTATGTTGTTTTTTTTCTCAAAAAATATATATCGTATTTAGCTCCGGAAGCTGACAAGGCATTTTCATCATATGCATTACGTTATATTCCACGTATCTTGAGGGATTTTTAATTTAGGAGATGCTTATTCTTATGCTAGCAGCACACTACAAGACGACTGGAGTTATGTCCTTATAGCATCCTTGGGAGACTAGTGATTTTACCTGGCCCGTCGGTCAGGTATGCGGTGCAGGACGATGAAGATGTCGACCTAAGAAGTAGATGACATAGCTGACTAGTGCACGGGTCTCCTGGGTAGGTTACTGACTACTAACCTCCTCTCAGGACTCTGATCCCATAGAGGGTTCCTTTTACGGCTCCGTACTGGATGGGTTACTAATGGGCATCCGGTAATGTATCCTCATTCGTCGGCCGATCCGGGAGCGCGAGACATAGAGTTCAACCTAATTAAACTTCACATAAGGAATCCTTCTGTTTAGAAGCATCTCAGTAGCCTAATGTAACTTGATAGATATGTGTACTAAGGGTTTCTATTTTTGTTAAGTGTCTAAGAAGATCCTAGGTTATTCATACGACTCACTATAACCACTTCCAATTTTGCACTTGCTCTTCCTTAATTATACATTGGTGACCAGGCTATGTGTAATTAGGGTCCAGTAGTGCACTACCCGATTTAGTTATAGTAGATAGTATGATTATTAACTCGTTGGTTATAGGTTAGGCTTTCCCAAGGAAGGGAAAACTGGTATTCTCTATAACCTTCGGCTCTGATACCAAATCTGTCACACCCCGTTAACGCGGAAACACGAAGGGTGACAGGCTAAGGTCTCATAAGACAAGGTACATATGATTACCAACCATAATCATTGATAATTTTAATTTTACATCATGTTCGAAGCAAAATTACATTTTAGTTCCCTAGTACAAAGTCTAATGCATAACAAAAGAAACATCAGGTGCAAATTCTTGTTGATGTCTAATTTAGATCACTGACCGTTCCCTAAAAAGCATGCAAAAACAAGGGTCAACTATAAAATAGTTAGTGAGTTCACAGGTTTATATAGGTACATCATTTCAGTAAGAAAATATAGATTTTTTCACAAAAGTTCAAACTCAAAATGAGTGTTGAATGCCAAAGCACTCCGTTCACAACCAAGCCTGACGACCGTTCTTTCCCCATTCCATCATGTCCATGGTTGCCATGATGTCAGTTCACGTAAATATGCACTCACGGTTCTGGGCGAGTGGGGGTTGTCTACCCCAAATAGCGCTATCTAAGACCGTAGGCTCGAAATACGAGTTAATAGGTTATAGTTCGGTTCTCGGGGACTTAACATACAAAGTTCATAACAAATTCATATCACAAAGTTCATATCAAGACTTCATCGTATAAAGTTCATAGCACAAGTTCATAACAGAAAGTTCATAAAAGAGTATCGTTCCAAGTTCATCAAGTTCATAAAACAATATCGTTCCAAGTTCATTAAGTTCATAAAACCATACCGTTCCAAGTTCATTAAGTTCATAAAACTAGATCATTTCAAGTTCATTAAGTTCATAAAACAAGATCATTCCAAGTTCATGAAGTTCATAAAACAAGATCATTCCAAGTTCATTAATATAGTACGAATAGCTCATAAAACAGTAGCATGCTTTCCACCCGAAAACATGAAAACAGTAAAAAGGGGGTTGTGAATACTCACTAGGGAGAGTTTGCGGTTCGAGCTTCGTGGTTCGGTGTTGTAGAGATCGATTTCTACTAGTGCCCTATGAAACAAATATTTTCTAGTGAGATACAATTCACTAATCCATTATCTAATAACTACCTATCCAATTAGTGGTGTCATAAAAGTGCCCAAAGTGTGTACGATTCATTATCGGTATTATAGAATTCACTGTGCCTTGTGTTCAAAAATCTATAAAGGCATGAAAATGAACTCCAAAAATTGTAACAAATTATATTCTAGTTCTAACAGAGGTTATGAGTGTCTCGAAATTTTATAGGAATTTTTGAACGCCATTAGTTATTTATTTTCAATTTATGTCTAAATAATAGGAAAAATTCTAAATAAATAGAAAACAGTTGCAAAATTTCCCAATTAAACTTCCACAGGTTGTTACAATGTTCCCCAAGCATAGAAAAATATTAGTTTGTGCTCTTGAGCCCTAAGACCCGGTTTTGTAAATTCATGCCCTAATTAAAAGAAAATTATAAATAAAATACCAAACTGTGACCAAATTGTATGAAAATTTATGTGGAATCAACATTTTTTACGTAAATAAGTTCTGTAATTGTTTATATTTTTATCTCATGTGTAAGTATTTATTTTGAATTTTTGGCCATTAAATCCTTATTTTTGTAGAAAAATAAATATTATGTTCTAGCACTAGGGGTTTTACAGAACATCTCTTGAAACCATGAGCTTACATAAAATAATTTGTTTAGAAATTATTTTGGGAGCTAAATGGGGTATTCAACCCCAACATGTTTAGAAATGTAGCACTAACTAGTGCATGAGTTCCAAATGTAGCTGGAAGTTGAACAATTTTTGTACAAACTTATATAACGCTTTTGTTCATGAAACTTTAGGTCTTCTGAGAAAGATGTATTAAGTTTCGTAAATAATTTTCTCAAGATTTATTGTGGGGTTTAAGGTCCTTAATCATGTAGTGCAAAACTAGTGATCATAGAAAAAGTGTTGTTTGCGCAACTGTTTTGTAAAAATCGTAAAAAATCATATTTCTAATGTTTTACAGTAAGTCCAACTGGGTTCGAAATTTAACTCATGGAACTAGTCCTCAGAAAACGAATATAGTGATTTGGTCAAGAAACGAGTGAGTTATTCCCTTTAAAAGTTGAGTAAACAAATCTGAGAGAATGTTGAAGAGTAAAACTCAAGAAAACATAGTTCAAACTTCTATTTTACCTAATGAAATCATTTGCTTTTGCTTAGATTGAGATATAAAAACACTATATTAAATATATTATGTAGAAATACTTGTTTCTAACCATTTGATCTTACATGCAACCAAGCTAGATGAGACTAAACTTTTGAAAAATCGGTTTTTGGTGCTAGATAAGGCGTGCATCTGCTCACCTTTGCTCTTGACTTTGGTTTGTCATGGATCAACACCATTTACTGAACATGCAACATGTTTTTGGTGGTGATCTACAAACATCAAGATCAAACAAAGGTTCTTTGCAAGAACATGCCTTAGAAATCGAAAATTTGAAGGAGAAAGTGAGTAGAACTTGTAAAATTTGTTATGGATCTTCAAGAGGTGTATGATAAGAACATACCCTTTGATATGAAGCTTCAAGAACACCCAAAATAAGGCTAAAAATTCGTGGTTGAGGCACTGATTTTTAGAGAGAGAAGGTGTGGTTTCTACAGAGAAGGAAGAGAGAAATTGAGATTCTGTCTCTCTGGATAGACCATCTCTCTCGTCATCTCTTTGGGTCTATACTTCATTAAAATCGGCCACAAAACTCCAGAAATGTTTTTTAACATCTGAAAAATGAATTGGAAAAATCTCTCCCACAGAAAATGCCTCTAAGGTCGGTTTTGGCCTCTCACATTGACATGCAAAATCTGGCCTCAGGATTTTGCATAAATGAGTAATAATGAGTGAGTGAGAGAGAGAGAGAGAGAGAGAGAGAGAGAGAAGGAATGGAAGAGCCTATGAACGAATTTTGGGAGGAGAGAAGGGATTAAAGGCTTGTTGAAAAGTGGTGAACTTTATAAATATGGCCCCATTTCAAATTTTATAAAAATTAGCTTTAGTTTTTATAAAAGTTCTAGATATATTATATAAACTTTCAAGAGTTTATTTCTTGGTTTTCATTCAAGTACTTTTTTTTGAAATAAATTCATAGACTTGCATTTTAATTTATAATTGTAGGAATTAATTATTTTGTGATTTAAATTTTCTAAAAAAAATCAAATATATAGTTCATGTAAACGGAATAAGGGTTCATAATATAAGAAAGTAGGATTAGACAATCCTTGAATTGTACTTTTGATTCATAAATGAAATTATGAATTGCATCAACATTGTCTCAAATTTGTAATTAGTTATTATTATGATTTAATTTTGTTCATATTTGCTTAGAATACTTAACCTTGTTAAGAATTTGATTGTTCCAATATGGAAATTTTGGCTTGATATCATACCCTTGAGTTATGATCTACCGAACATAGTTTTGTGTTTAGACTTACGGTTGAACTTTGGCACTTTACCACATAGTTGGTTCATTCACATGTCAATGTGATTGTTCCATACAAGCTAAGGTACACTAATTGTTCCGAAGGATCTATTAAGTCGCGAACCTAGTTCAACTTGTAACTCTAAAGAAAAGTTAAGTGCACACAAGGAAATGGTAAGGTTCTAGATGAGTCCTAACCTGAGTTTTGACAGTTGTCACATTTTAATCTCATCACTTACCGTTAGTAGGCCTCATTCACGAAGCCGGTCTATAATGGGGGTATAAGGTTACTGCCACTACTAGAAAAACACCCTTTTACGACGCGCAATGCGTGTCGTAAAACGCTCAGACGATGCGCAAATGCGTGTCAAGGAAGGCGCTGTCATAACGAGAGACGACACACTTTTGCGCGTCGTCTATAGACGACGCACATTTATGACACGCAATGCGTATCATTAAAATCCCTGTCAAGAAAGGCCATGTCATAAATGAAGATGACACACATTTTTGCGTATCGTAAATTTAAAAATTAAAAAAATATATATTTATATATTTATTAATTTTTAAATTAAATTTGCATTTAATGTCTCATAATAAAAATAAAATACCATATACAAAAAATACAATCCATTGCATAAAATTTAAAATACCATATACCAAACATTTAATTTCATCTAAATGTTAAACAAGTTATCAAAAACATTGTATGTACATTACATGTCAAAAGAGGATGCTACGTAAACTTCACACAGTTAACAAAAACATTGTACATCACATGTCAAAAGACAAATGTTACCTAACATTTCACTTTTATATTGTTTGTGGATACAAAATATCACCGGTAAGTGAAGTCTTTAAAAAAATTCGATCATTCTTCACGGATTTCATCAATATCATCACCTGTGTATTGAACTTTGACATCCCAACCTGAGAAAAAAATTGCATATAATGTTTCAGTTATAAAAAATGATCATTTCTTTAACAGTGAGTAGTATGCTATATTCATTAAATAAACATAAAATGTAAATTCTCCTTTCTTATTATGCCTTTTATTATCTCTTTATGTCTTCAATATCATCAACTGATTGATTCAAATTTATAGTTTATCATATTGAATAAGAAGGAATATTTGAACTTACTCATATGGAGTTGATTCCATCAAACCACTTGTGTTCATAATATATTCATCCTCTTGAAGCATCTCATCTTTCTCAAAACACTCTTCTAGCCATTGACAACCAAACATATGCACACTTTCATCCCTTAAAAGACGCCTCTCTGATGCTGAGAAGTTGATCCGGTTTCTAAGGAAAAGATTAAAGCACAGTCATATGAGTCCTCAAATAAAGTAAATTTTGATGATAAACTTATTTCCCTAGATTTGGATGTATGGGAAATCCTACTGTTGTTACTGGAAACATCATTCGAAGAAGATAAGCTATCATCTTTAAGCACTGAAGCACGATGAGAAGGAGAATTTTTAGATTCCCTGAACTTGGAAGTATCATATTTAAGCACTAAATCCTACTCTTGTTGATTTCTTGTCTGTCTGCTTCATACTTGCTATGTTCTTTCTTCAACTGCAAACAGAAAAGAAATCTCCAGTTACTGAAACCCAAATCCATTAATCTACTAAATATTATTACTAGTATAAACAGGGAACATGTGATGCAACTAATTCATCCATCTAGTAAGGCATTATCAACCACATAGTCCTCTCATCAAATTACTATAATAATCTGATCTCTTATGTGAAATACCTTTTATAACCCTGACCTGGTTATCCTCAATAACATATTAATTAATAGTAAGTCAACATTCAACTATTATTTTAATTATTGAAGTGAAAGAGCTCACTGACATGCTGGAATTCACAAGCCCAACCCCCAGCACCATTTTGTCGTTCAAAGGATAAAGCCCAAGCATTTGGGTCCCCACCGTGTTGTTGGGAAAATTCATCAGCCCAGCCCTTTGCACGGGGCCCCATGACTTGCGACTCCCCCTAATACTGATCCAGCTCTGCGTATCTACCAGGCATGTACTCCCTAACCAACCCCCCATGATTATCGATCTCTAAAGAAGATAACAGAGCATTCACCTGAACAAGTATTTGTTAACTTAATTTTCATGGTTTATATAACAAGTGCTCGAGGTTCATTTCTAATTTCATCTTTAATAGCCCTGTAACATCCCAAGTTCGGAAGCAAGAAGTTGAAGGGTGCAAAGTGTAAATTCGAAGAAGGGACTCGACGAGTAGGTACGCTTACTCGCCGAGTCGGAGCGGGTTTGGGTCGCGGATTAACTGGCCAACTTGCCGAGTCGGCGGCTTGGACTCGACGAGTTGGTGCTGGAATGAGAAAACCCTAATCTCGGGGGTTGCACCCTATTTAAAGGACTTTATGTCCTTCTCTCAGCCTCCTTACCACTCTTGAGAGCCTGTAAACCCTAGAAATCGAGTGAGCCTTCATTATTAGAGAGAATAGAGCTTTGGATGAGGAAATATTGAAAAGAGGCTTGAAGATCAAGAGGCTTGCTGCAAAGGAGTGGTGTACCCTAATCTCGGGGGTTGCACCCTATTTAAAGGACTTTATGTCCTTCTCTCAGCCTCCTTACCACTCTTGAGAGCCTGTAAACCCTAGAAATCGAGTGAGCCTTCATTATTAGAGAGAATAGAGCTTTGGATGAGGAAATATTGAAAAGAGCACCCTATTTAAAGGACTTTATGTCCTTCTCTCAGCCTCCTTACCACTCTTGAGAGCCTGTAAACCCTAGAAATCGAGTGAGCCTTCATTATTAGAGAGAATAGAGCTTTGGATGAGGAAATATTGAAAAGAGGCTTGAAGATCAAGAGGCTTGCTGCAAAGGAGTGGTGTAGATCCGGGATCTACTTCAGTTAGAGCTTATATTGGAGGTAATAATCTATTGCTTGGGCTCTTTTGCATCTAGATCTATTATTGTTTGAGATTTGGGGCATTTTTGGTATGATTGGAGGTTATTTCGGGTTTGGAGGGTAGATCTGAGGTTGCTACCTCAGATATAGACTTGAGCTGGTCCAGAATGTCATAAAGTATCTGTCTAAGAGTTGTTGGCGAAGCCCCCTAGTCCTTAACCCTAGCCCTAATGTGTTTTGGGCCTATATCTCCTTGGTCTCACGTAAAGTTTGCAACTTTATGTGAGGGTTAGACTGTAGAAGAGTGGATCTATGGATTGGAGCCTCTGCATGGACTGAGAACTGGAGATACTGGGCGAGTCACATGGGTGTACTCGTCGAGTTGTATGAACATAGGCATGGACTCGGCGAGTTGAAGAACAACTCGGCGAGTCTGTTGAAGATTGCCTTGGAATCGGCGAGTCTGGTCGCAGAACCCAACCTCTTTTGGTTAAAGCCTTGGATCAGTGAGTCGGTTGGCGACTCAGTGAGTTGGACAGGATGGGATTCCGAGATAGTTGAACTCGACGAGTCGACGGGTTGACTCGGCGAGTTGAGTCGTGTTATGGGAGTTTTCTGAGTATAAGAACTCGACGAGTCGATGGGTTGACTCGGCGAGTAGAGTCAACCAGGAAGGTTCACTTTGACTGAGGACTTTGACTTTGACCAAGAGTTGACTAGTTTGACTTCCAAGGGTATTTTGGTAATTATGGTATTGGTTCTTTGGTAGTGTGATGTGGTGAAGTTCGTGTCGGTGGTCGGAGCAGCTTGGGCGTATCTCTTCAGTCGCCAATTGCAGGTGAGTTATCCTCACTATATCGACAGGGTCTACGGCACCAAGGCCGGCCCTTTATCGGATGGAAATCCGGGTATTGTTTGTTATGTTATTGCTTTGCTAGATCTGCATCCTGGTATTTAGGATGGTGTTATGTTAGTGACCAGGTTAAGGTCGGTACCCGGTATATAGGGTAATGTTATGCTAGTGACCGGTTAGGTTGGAATCCTGGTTAGGATGTTGATATGCTATGTGATCTGTTAGACTGATAGTCTGGTTAAGGATTTGTTATGTGATTGATTGTTTTATGTGAACATGGTTGTTTGATGGGGGTTGGGTTGAGGCGGGTCCTGCTTCGTGCTGTAGGCCAACATACCCAGGGAGGATCGGATATTCTGAAGGCCCAGCGAGCGGTCCGGATAGGCTGAAGGCCCCAAGAGGGCGGACCAGACGTGCCGAGGCTCGGAGAGTGGACCAGGCCGACTGAAGGCCCGATGCGGGCGGACCAGTCATACTGTAGACTCAAAGGGTGGACCAGGCGGATTGAGGGCCCGGTGCGGGCGGACCAATCACATTGTAGACTCGACGTACATGGCTAGACTCGGTGGGTGGACCAGGTGGACTGAAGGCCCGGTGCGGGCGGACCAGTCATACAGTAGACCCGATGTGCATGGCTGTTCTATTTGTGATATGTTATGAGTATGATATGTATGGTTGGTATTTTGGGGGTAACTCACTAAGCTTTCGGGCTTACAGTTTCAGTGTATTGTTTCAGGTACTTCAGGAGATCGTGGCAAGGCGAAGGCGTGATCATACCGCTCCTCATGTTTTATGATTTATATGATATGGTTCTGGGGGATACTCTGATGTTTAAACTATTTTGAAAACGAATTGTATGAACGTAATGGTTTTTGAATGATTAAAAATGTTTTAAATTGGCTCAAATTTTATGGGTGTTACAAGTTGGTATCAGAGCCTTGGTTTGAGTGAATTGGATGAACATTCGTGTGAATCCAGTCTCAAATCAAGGAGGGATTTTTCAAAATGGTTTTCAAAAGGTTTTCGAAATAAGTAAAGGAGGATGCAGAGGGTACGATCAGCCGGAGCCAGTAAGTAGACCCCAAAATACCATACAAGTTATTTGATATTGTGATATGTTAGAACAGCATGCTAGTAATAAGATAGGGATCCTCAGGACTCGTATGATAGAATTGCTTGATCTTTGATGCCTTATCTTATGTAGAGTACCTCAATTGATTGTTTGTGACTCTTTCGTGTGTGAACTAACTATTGGGTGAACACTCTAAGTCACATGCTACATGGGTTAAATAGTCTTAGGGTAAGGGATTTGGTCCTGCTGCGCAGCTCTTGTCTGAGTCCAACCGTTGTGGGGTTAAATCTTTTAGTCTAAGATTGTTTAAGTCGTGTGGTATGTGATTGTATTCATGTAATAGTTAACTGGCACCAATCGAGCGTCGTGTGGCAGTTGGTCGATGGGTGGGTAGTGAGAGGCCGGAAGGCCAGTTCTGAGATATTTAGCATTCCTCTAGGAGTGAGGATTTATCGATCGCTATGTATATGTATATTGTAGGGTGTTGTGGTGATACTTGAGACAAATATGGGTAGGTGTGGAAGGTAGTATGGGCCCGTACTACTGAAAGCACAGGACCCATACGCGTATCAAGGAAGTCACAACTTTCTAGGGTATCGGTTATGAGATAGTTCCCCGGGTGAATATGTGATGTGTCTAAGGGTCTCGTTGGTGTATTGCAGTATGGCGATTACGAGACGTTTCGGGGCAGGATCCGGTTCGGGATCAGGATCGGGAGAGGGTGGTCAGGATGGGTCGGTACCACCCCTGGTCATTGGTCAGATGAGTACGGACGATTTGGATGCCAGGATTCGTGAGATCTTGCATGATGAGGTTGCTGCTATGTTCCGGGCCGAGTTGCCGGAGATGTATGGGTCGATCAAGACTGCCATGGTTGAGTACTTTGATGAGCGCTATGCAGCTCTTGCGGAGGCGGCTGCCGCGGCAGCTACAGCGGCTGTAGCAGTGGCAGGGGAGGAACCGGTCGACGTTTTTAGTATCGGGACTTCGATAATACGAAGCCCCCTACTTTCAATGGAGTTTAGGATCCGATCGTTGCTATGAGATGGTTGTCAGACGTGGAGGGTTGTTTCTTCACGTGTTCATGCCCTGCGGATCAAAGGGTGAGGTGTGCTCTGAACCTTTTGAGGCTCGGGGCGAAGGATTGGTGGAGGTTGATTACGGGATCTTATTCTGATGCGCAGCGGGCTGCGGTTACTTGGTATCAGTTCCGGGAGATGTTCAACACTCGTTATGTTCCACAGGTTGAGAGGGAGAGGTTGGCTCAGGAGTTCTTGGAGCTGAAGCAGGATTCAGAGTCGGTGACGGAGATCACCAGGATGTTCACTGAGAGGGCGATGTTTTGCCTAGAGTTTGCTTCGGAGCAGGCTCAGATGTCCCGATATCTGAGTATGCTCAAGAGGGACATTAGGCAGTTTGTGTCCACGCAGAGATGTGATACCTTGTTAGAGTTGTAGGAGGCCGCCAGGCGGCGGGAGTTAGAGATGGAGTTGCAGTTGCGAGAGCAGAGGCAGGCCTCGGTGCAGTCACAGCTGGCGCCGAAACGGTCCAAAACCGTTGACTTTAGGGTTGGCGGTCAGAGTAGCCACACTTGTGAGAAGTGTGGGAAAGGTCATGCCGGAGTTTGTAGGTCCGGTGGTGCGTGTCGCAAGTGTGGGAAAGAGGGACATTATGCGAGGGACTGCCGTCATTCGGTCCCGGCTCAGGATATGAGGATCTGTTATCATTGTCATCAGGTGGGACACTTGAGGGTCAACTGTCCACAGCTTGCTGCAAGACCGGTGCAGGCTCCAGCACCGGCCACTTTGAGGATTATTGGCAGGGGCCAGGGTGGAGCGGAGCCTCCGAGGGCTCAGGGACGCGCATTCCAGCTTACAGCAGAGGAGGTTAGGACAGAGCCAGATGCAGCTGCGGGTATGTTTCCATTTTGTTATCTTGTTATTGGTGTGGTATTGTAAATATGTCTGCATTGTTCCGCATGTTTCGTAGTATGATTGAGAACCTTAGTAGTTAGGAGTTGTAGTTGGTTAGCGTTCAGGAGGATTCTTGGTCGAAAGATAAGGTTTATGATCTCGTTGCTAGGAATAGCAACTGCGATGCGAGAAGTGTTCAGATTGAGATTCGAACTTCCTTGGAGTTCGGGTGTGCGATGGCGGAAGGGTTATTCGGTGAAGGTTACTCCCTCCCGAGCGAGTCAATTCATGGTTAAGAAGGAATATATGGAGTAAGGGCGATTGAGCTATGCCGGTTTTGGGCATCGGTGGTTAGTAGTCGGTGCACTAAGTGGGGGTGAATTGGAAAATTCTCCGGTGAAACAACATGCATCCAAGGTTGGTTAGCTACTTAGATTTATCAGCGTTGTTAGCCGAGAGTGTGGCATGATTGGAGCAAGTGATAGACAAGTGGGGCTGGGGACAGACCATGGTTTCAGGTAAGGTAGTTGGTCGATGTGAGGCCTGGGTTTAGGCCATGGAAAGGATTCCGGGAATGGAACTGGAGTTCGGAACCCCTAAGAGGGCTAGAACAGATTGCATGGGAGAGATTCCCAGGAAGAATGGTTCAGGATGGCGTACGACAGTTTTGGGCGGTCCGGATAGACTGAAGGCCGGAAGGCGTACCAGTCAGACCGAAGGCTCGGGGAGCGGTCCAGACAGGCTGAAGGCCCAGGAGGGCGGTCCAGACATGCTGAAGGTTCTGAGAGTGGTCCAGATAGGCTGAAGGCCTGGTAAGGCGGTCCAGTCATGCTGAAGACTCTGGATATGTTAGTAGATCTACATTCGGAGAATGAGTGAATATGTTGCCATGCAATACTAATCGATATGGTCTGGCCCCAAGTATTGATCATGATGATGAAGTTGGCTGGAGGCCGTGCGTGGGCCTTGTTAGTTACGTGATCGGATTCGGAGTATGTGGGAGTTCGATAATAGCAGTTGCTCTACATGGATAGTGTAGAGTGGAGTTTAGCTTTGTGACACTTATAGGTGCGGTAAGGGTTGTTGAGTAGACTTTCTTGAAAGGGAAGGTATGTAGCTCCGGAAGGAGTTTGGGTCCTCTGAAAGGAAGGCAGTGGAGTAAATGGATGATCGAAAGTTCTTGGTAGTGAGCATTGGAATTGTACCAGATATATGGAAGCACATACGGGTTGGATGCCCGTTGAGGTTGTGGCAATATTGAATGATGCGCAAGCATGTTTTCAGCCTCCTTGGAAGAGGAGGAGGATAGTGGTTCCAGATTGGAGATTAGGACAGAGGAAGGTGAGTCAGCAGGATAACAGACTCGAGAGTAGTCTGGACCGGTGTTGAGGACTGTATAAGGATATTACAGTCGGAGGTCAAGGACCAAGAGATCGTGATAGGGAGGTGTGAGTGGATTGCACTCCGTGGTGTCGAACCGAAGGGTTCGAGGGTGACGCAAGGACAAGGTCCTTAGTTCCAAGTATGGTTGTAGGATTGAGTTATGTATGTGGAGGCATTCCAATATGGGGTATTCCATCATGAGGATTCGTTCCAGGTTGCAAGTTATCAGGGTTATCGCCAATTTTGGGCGAAGGAAGATGGATTAGTGTTTTGGCAGAGCGCAGTGGGTGTCTGTGGGATATAGCGTTGCAGGGCGCGGAAGCGTGTCCCTGATATGAAGGGTTAGTATTATCGAGTGATACGTGATTGATATGTGGCGACATTGAGTAGAAAAGACCGGTTGTCCGCTTGGAGTATTAGCAGGGATGCCAGGCGAGAAGAGGTTATGTTAAGAGAGATGCAGTAGTAGGGTTGGCAAGAACCTGAGTTAATTGAGATAGCGGAGTCTGCAGTGCAAGGGGTTTGTTCTGAAGCGTATACTGCAGTAGGCTTCGAGGACAAAGCCTAATTTAAGTGGGGGAGAATTGTAATATCCCAAGTTCGGAAGCAAGAAGTTAAAGGGTGCAAAGTGTAAATTCGAAGAAGGGACTCGACGAGTAGGTACGCTTACTCGCCGAGTTGGAGTGGGTTTGGGTCGCGGATTAAGTGGTCAACTCGCCGATTCGGCGGCTTGGACTCGATGAGTTGGTGCTGGAATGAGAAAACCCTAATCTCGGGGGTTGCACCCTATTTAAAGGACTTTATGTCCTTCTCTCATCCTCCTTACCACTCTTGAGAGCCTGTAAACCCCAGAAATCGAGTGAGCCTTCATTATTAGAGATAATAGAGCTTTGGAAGAGGAAATCTTGAAAAGAGGCTTGAAGATCAAGAGGCTTGCTGCAAAGGAGTGGTGTAGATCCGGGATCTACTTTAGTTAGAGCTTATATTGGAGGTAATAATCTGTTGCTTGGGCTCTTTTGCATCTAGATCTATTATTGTTTGAGATTTGGGGCATTTTTGGTATGATTGAAGGTTATTTCGGGTTTGGAGGGTAGATCTGAGGGTGCTACCTCAGATCTAGACTTGAGCTGGTCCAGAATGTCATAAAGTATCTGTCTAAGAGTTGTTGGTGAAGCCCCCTAGTCCTTAACCCTAGCCCTAATGTGTTTTGGGCCTATATCTCCTTCGTCTCACGTAAAGTTTGCAACTTTATGTGAGGGTTAGACTTGAGAGGAGTGGATCTATGGATTGGATCCCCTGCATGGCTCGAAAAGCCACTGTATGGATTGAGAACTGGAGAGACTCGGCGAGTCACATGGGTGTACTCGACGAGTTGTATGAACATAGGCATGGACTCGGCGAGTTGAAGAACAACTCGGCGAGTCTGTTGAAGATTCCCTTGGACTCGGCGAGTCTGTTCTTGGACTCGGTGAGTCTGGTCGCAGAACCCAACCTCTTTTGGTTAAAGCCTTGGATCAGTGAGTCGGTTGGCGACTCAGTGAGTTGGACAGGATGGGATTCCGAGATCGTTGAACTCGACGAGTCGACGGGTCGACTCGGCGAGTTGAGTCGTGTTATGGGAGTTTTCTGAGTATAAGAACTCGACGAGTCGACGGGTTGACTCGGCGAGTAGAGTCAACCAGGAAGGTTGACTTTGACTGAGGACTTTGACTTTGACCAAGAGTTGACCAGTTTGACTTCCAAGGGTATTTTGGTAATTATGGTATTGGTTCTTTGGTAGTGTGCTGTGTTGAAGTTCGTCTCGGTGGTCAGAGCCGCTTGGTCACATCTCTTCAGTCGGCAATTGCTGGTGAGTTATCCTCACTATATCGACAGGGTCTACGACACCAAGGTCGGCCCTTTATCGGATGGAAATTCGGGTATTGTTTGTTATGTTATTGCTTTGCTAGATCTGCATGCTGGTATTTAGGATGGTGTTATGTTAGTGACCTGGTTAAGGTCGATACCCGGTATATAGGGTAATGTTATGCTAGTGACCGGTTAGGTCGGAATCCTGGTTAGGATGTTGATATGCTATGTGATCTGTTAGACTGATAGTCTGGTTAAGGATTTGTTATGTGATTGATTGTTTTATGTGAACATGGTTGTTTGACGGGGTTGGGTTGAGGCGGGTCCTGCTTCGTGCTGTAGGCCAACATACCCAGGGCGGACCGGATATTCTGAAGGCCCAGCGAGCGGTCCGGATAGGCTGAAGGCCCCAAGAGGGCGGACCAGACGTGCCGAGGCTCGGAGAGTGGACCAGGCCGACTGAAGGCCCGGTGCGAGCGGACCAGTCATACTGTAGACTCAAAGAGTGGACCAGGTGGATTGAAGGCCCGGTGCGGGCGGACTAATCACATTGTAGACTCGACGTACATGGCTAGACTCGGAGGGTGGACCAGGTGGACTGAAGGCCCGGTGCGGGCGGACCAGTCACACAGTAGACCTGATGTGCATGGCTGTTCTATTTGTGATATGTTATGAGTATGATATGTATGGTTGGTATTTTGGGGGTAACTCACTAAGCTTTCGGGCTTACCGTTTCAGTGTATTGTTTCAAGTACTTCAGGAGATCGTGGCAAGGCGAAGGCGTGATCGTACCGCTCCTCATGTTTTATGATTTATATGATATGGTTCTGGGGGATACTCTGATGTTTAAACTATTTTGAAAACGAATTGTATGAACGTAATGGTTTTTGAATGATTTAAAATGTTTTAAATTGGCTCAAATTTTATAGGTGTTACAAGCCCTGCCAAATATTTTAATCTGAATACTTAATTACCAAGCAACCTTTCACATTACAGAAAATGACAAGAACACTAAACATGGACATGTGCATACAACCTTGATTCTTCTCAGTTGGATGCTTGTATTTTGGACAAGGCTTAGAATTTGCTAGAATCCTGAAAAATCATTATACAAACATCAAAACAAGAAAGATATATACATAGAGAAAGAGAGAGAGAGAGAGATATATATATATAAACATGTAACAAGGGTGAAGGGGTTGTTTAGACATTTACCAAATGGGACCGTACGCGTCGATTGAGTCAATATAATTCATCACAGAACAAAAATGAGTTGACTCGGTTTGCTGAAGAGCTGCAGTTGTGTGTTCCAACATTCCCTTTTAAAATGATGCATCAACAGAACCCTCCATAAATGACTTTTGTGATCAAACAACCTGAAGATATTGTAAGAAATAAAATGTTGTTAAAGGAAGATATGGATGTAAGATACAACAATGAACTGATGGATGAAAGTAGATAGAAGCAAAAATGTTAAAAAATTATGAGGAAATATTAAAACTCTTAGCTACTAAAGCTATCCCACATCACATGATGTATTAAAAGTTGCATTTATCCTATGCTTAATACAAAGGAAATCGAGGGTGCAGAAGGCAAAAAGGCTTATTTTTTGTGGTGTCCTTTTTGGCTCACCATGAAAAATTTTACTAACGTTCTAAGAATTGTAGTAATTTTTTTATAAATTTTGGGTTTATAAGCTTGAACTTGTTTTTTATATCTAAATTTAGTTTGAAATTTTTTAACAAGTGGGTATCCGAAACGGGAACCGGTTTCGGCGGTTCCGGGGGCACATGGGTATCGGTTTTAGAAGTGAATAGAGCAAGTCCAAAACCAGCAATCTGAATAAATTAAGTTAAAAAATGTTCATTTCACTAAAACATATATTATTATTATACAAGAAGTATATTCGCAGACTTGATATCACGATGAATGATC
This sequence comes from Lactuca virosa, assembly GCF_052849685.1. Lineage (NCBI taxonomy): Eukaryota > Viridiplantae > Streptophyta > Magnoliopsida > Asterales > Asteraceae > Lactuca > Lactuca virosa. The sequence goes on from NC_136429.1 coordinate 310,523,405, forward strand.
TTAGGTTGACCTGCAATTTAAATTGACCAAATATCTTAAACCAAAATCTATGCTCAGAATACTTTTATAAAGCAACAAAGAAAGAATACTCATGGTCCTCATGCAAATATGCTAATCCTTTTGCAGATCCTAAAGCAATCTTCATCCTCATTTCCCAATTCAAAGGCTCATGTTCCTTTCCTGCCATGTCAAACTTTCCAGATATAACAACCTATTAGAGCTTCATACATTTTCCAATTTAACCTTTTTGACTTTTGGAAAAATAAATATCATATTTCTTTTTCTGTAATTCAAAAAACAGAGGGTCTGTGGAAGTCTAAATGAGTGAAGAAACTCGTGTTTTGTATATTATCCTATGAAAAACTTCAGGACGATTATTGTTCGTAATAAATTATTTAAAAACATTATTTTTTCATACTCTAGACGATTTTTCATACTCTAATACCTATGTAATGCTAAAAAAATGGGTAGAAATAACAATTACCTGGAAATAACAATGTGGGCCACATGGGACATCTTCTTCATCTGTAATGTTCCAGGTACCTGGTTTAAAGAAAACCGATAGTCCAAAATCTATGTTTTTAAGAGGCGAATCATTATGTATATAAAAAAAAATTCCAGCTCTAAGATCACGATGTGTTACTCCCAAAGAATGCAAGCTTCAATCAAACCAACAATTTTTTTTTATAAAGATCAGTTTCTTTTCATTCCGAACGGTGCCTTTTGTGGTAATCCTATCAAAGAACTCAACTTCAACACAAAGTTCCATCACCAAATGATCTACAACAGAATCTTCATAAGCTCCTTGAATTGAAACCACCAGTATGAACGTGATATTGATTGGAAGAATATTCATAATCTTACTACACACATATAAATAGTCAATAACATGAGCTACCATATGTCTGTGCTATCCACTTCCTTTTTCACTAAAGTGGTGTGTAGGCATTTAAACAAACAGTTGGTCTGCAACTTCAAATCTACCAAAATAGAGAAAACACTTATACTAATCAAACCATATGATGTTGATAGAAAAGTTAAAGCAAGATACAAATTAGGGCTCACGTTATCAAAAATCAAAAATGAAGTCACCTTTAAGGGAACGTTGGTGGCATACGATGTTGATAGAAAAGATGAATGAAGGGGCTATATTTGGGAAGAACTATAAGATCTCTTGTGGTAGGGAGGCGATGAACAGATGAAACGAGCCCTAACAAATCAAGAGCACCGTGTGGTAATAATGGAGCACAGTAGCCGACAACACTTATATGTTTCTCTGTCTGTCAAATCAATGTAGGGTTTGGGGTTTGAGAGTAAAAAACCAGTCAATCGCGTGTAGATTGAAGAGTGAAGTCGAATTGAGGAGAAGTTGTACCAGGTTTTAGGGGAGAAGTCGAACCAATTGGTCTTATTCACAACCATTACAGGTTGCATTTTTCCGATGAAGTTGTTTTTGAAGATGAACGTGAGATGACGGAGCGTCAATAGAGAGAAATGGTAGGGTGTCGGGAGATTTTAGAAGAGAATCAGTACAAGTTATTTACGAAGGGAGGAAGACGAAGGGCGGGGACTTAAAAAATTTGGGGTATTTCATTTCCCGGCTTAAAACGCGCGTTTCATTAAAAAATTATAAAGCGACACACTTAGATGACATACATTTTATGAAAGGCGCCCTCCGCATTTTCATTTTTTTCTTTTCTGACACTAATTTTAGGGCACGCACAAATGCATGTCCTCTATCCTTCATATTTTGCAAAACTGACATTATTTTTTAGGGCATGCACAAATGCGTGTCCTCTATCAGCGCGTGTCATTGTTTGCGCGTCATTAAAGGGCTGTTTTCTAGTAGTGTGCCTATAAAATGGCAGTTTAATGGGTGTCCACTCTCACCCACCGCTTCCTTGACTGGTGGAGGGTCGTTAGCCGAACGGGTTTGGCAGGACATTAATTCTCCTTTCATTAAAAGTATAATGATAAATATAAAGTAACTAAACCTTATTAAATTCCCAATCTTAGTTACTTTAGGAAAATGTGAATTTGGTGCTAACCCATGAAATTGCACTTTGTACTTTACCAAGTCGTTGGTAGATCGTGTGTGGTTAACCGGCACACTAACATGGATTAGTAAGAGTGGCAAAGGGTAACTTAATGTTTATCATAGATTGGTGGAGCGCGTATGGTTAACCGTCACATCGATTAGGTGATAAAGTTAAGGGTACCAAGTTAATTTGCATGGTTATTCACACCTTGATTGTGATCCTCGGCATCCCAGTCACAAACTTGAGAGGGCACAATCGAGATTTAAACATGCCACTGAAGAGTTCAATGAATCTCAAAGGATCTAGCAGTTTCAACTCACTTAAGACCTAAAATTCTTTTTAGTTTTTCGTGGTGGAAATTGGTAAATCGTCATTTATCTACCTTCAAATATTTTATAGCTTGGATTACGACATCCCTCTTCCAAGTTATAAAATATTGTGTTGGGTCCTAGCCTTAATATTTCATATTGGGTGTTATATTAAGGACTTAAATCAACTAACATGAATTTCTCCTATTGTAGATGTCTAGTTCAGACAACTATCATCTTCCCAAATATCTTGGAACTAGCTTTCCTAATGAAGATGATTTCCTACGATTAGATCATGGAAATCATACTTCTCTTCCTCCACCCCCTCCAATTATTCTCCCTAACCCACAAGTTCAAGGTCAATCAAGCCCTATTGGCAAGCAAAGCCTATGTGTGCTCACATCTTGTAGATGAAGTCACATGTTGACAAGCCGGGAGAGTTGGGTGTCAAAGTCTTGAGGAAGTTGGTTGTTGACTAGGTTCTTCAATCACTTCCTCAGTCACATAGTGAGTTCTTTAAGGACTACTATGTGACGGACCATGACATGACCCTTAACGATCTTACCTATTTGGTTGTTGCTACTGAATCAGAAATGATTTGGAGCACCGGTAAAGCAAATTTGATTGGAAGATCTACTTCCCAAACTTACATGGACATTGTCAATGCAAACATTGGAAGTCCAGAAAAGTCTTCTTTTCCCAATGGAAAGGGATCGCGAATAGTCAACTCGGTTGACCAAATGGTAAATAGAAAGGCTAAGTCTGAGATAGCCCCGTGTACCATTCCTAAAGAGTCCATATGTTTCTATTGCCAAAGGAAGGGGCATTGGTTGCGAAGCTGCCAAGTTTATCTGAGAGTTCACTAGGATGGTAAAAGTAAAAATTTGACTATGCTTCGGGTAAAGTCCACTATCTAACTCTATTAAGTTCCTATTTTGAGATTCTTATTACATGATGTGACTAGGTCGCATTTTGATGTTTTAAGAATCAAATAAAATAGAGGAATCTTAAAGGAAGAATATGTTGATTCTGATCGCGAAGATGGATTTCGATCGCATGGTTCGGTCATTAGAATTTTGAGCTGTTGCTTAAGAGTTGTGATAGATTGCCTAGGAGTAAATAACAACATAGTTTTCATATGTATTTGCATTGTAAGGATAAGTTTTTCTGCAATTTTAAAATATAAGGAAAATTTTTTATTTTATTTATTTTAAGTAGCCTTACAATGGAATTTATGAAAATTGTTGTTTATATAATTCCATTAATAGCAATACTGGAAAATGGATTTGATTCTTTCGTTTGTGGTAGTGTCATAATTTACCAAATAAGGAAAGATTCTCATCATCCAAGTTTCAGTTGGATAGAAACTTGGAATCATGCAACTTGTATTGTATGATGAATGAGAATTTTCATCTTTGGGAAATTAAGACTAATTCCTTGATCGCATGTATATGTGGTTCAAGTGAAGGACTAGGGGATCAGGTACACTTGGGTGTGCGTTGTTTAGGTCCACCACAGAGAATGATAAGACTATTCATCATGATTTACTAAAGTTCAGTGAATATGGTTGTGCTTACAAGTTTAAGTATAATTCTGAAACATTGGAAAAGTTTCAATGTAAAGCAGAACGAATAAGAAGAATCAAATTAGGCATAAAGATAAACGTTTCTCCAATCTAAAAAGATGGGAGAGTACTTGAGTATCTTGTTTTGTGATTATCTTACTGATTATGAAACCATATCACAATTGATTCTCTAAGGACATCTTAGTGCACTTGTTTGACTAAGAAGAGGAAACGTGAATTGTTGAAATGGTTAAATCAAGAAAGATGAATCATACTTCGTTCCAAAATTGAATCTTAGAGTAACACTCCAAGATCGAGCCTTGAGTGACATAATGTTGAGAAGGTTTAAAACACTTATCAAATGTAGAGTAAAATGTTTTCTACTCTTGTACATTTGAAATTGGTGAGTTGTGATGTTTTGGATAAAACAAAGACCAACTAAGGCCAATTTGTGTGAAGTGATTGTCTTGATAAGAATCTGCATTAACTCTTGAATATTTGTTTTGTCAAGGAATGGTTCTTGACAAGAGAATCTTATATCTCAAGATGTCAGTGGGACTCTTAAAGATCTTCAAAAAGTTTCAAGAACTAATCAGGAATAAAACCTATTGTTTATCACTAGCACACGACTTGAGGTTTGTAACCGATCGTGTTGACATATTCTTATTTCTATGCCCATTCCAGTTAAAGTTGACTATGCATCTGAGTTCTACAAGTTCTCAATTGTTTGCATAACAACCTGGAAGCAATTGTAGGCCCTTGTGCTGCCAAGTGGCAAGAAGTTAAGATTGCACAAGTTCAGTCCATATAGTTTGGATTTGACACTAACCTTGTCTTGTGATTATGGTTATGACAAATTCACATGGATAGGAATACGTACACCAAAAAATCTAAGTGTCATAAGGTTTCTCTCCGATTCATGAAAATGATGGTGAGGAAACGCTTTCACTAAATAGATTTTATGTAGATAGCAATTGTGATATTTGCATTTTCAAAGTCGTTAGTGGAGCGTGTGTGGTTAACCGACACGCTAACACGGACTTGTGAGAAATGGCAAAGGTCTAAACAATTGAGACTATGATTACGGCATCCATTTTCATAGTTCTAAAAATTGTTTAGACACACATGTGAGATATCTAAGAAAAGGTGTATGATTTTGATAAAGTCTTATCAAAGCATCTCGTATCATAAATCTAAACTTTGGTAAGAAAGTCAATAAAGTATTGATTTCTAGAATTCCAGCTGATTTCTGGATACATGTCAAAGCTAATGGGAGCATAAGTGTTATGCTAATAGTTATCATGTTAGTGGGAGCATGATTATTATGTTAAGTTTTGCAAGTTAGCAATGTTAATTATAGAAAACAAAAGTTTCAATTTGCAAAGGTGCAGGGGTTGAAAAGTTGTTTTGCTATAATTAAGGGAGAGGAATTCATACTTCATTTCAATTCTACAAGCTTAGATTGATATTTTAATCAAATTTAGTCATAATTACAATATTTGTGTTCTAAAATTCGATTATGATTACGGCATCCCTTTTCATAATCTGAATTATGAGAACATGGCAAATAGAAATAGAAATATTATAGCAAAAGACTGGTCTAGTATCATGTCTTTATGTGACACATCATTAATCGTGTCCCATATGCTTCGGATATAGGATCGATTACATGTGTTGTAATATTCATCTGTTCAAAATTTTTCCAAATGCCTGGGGCATTAAGAGGGAAAAAGTACTAGAACTGGGTATGACTAAAATGATTAAGCAATTGTCGAGGACAATCTGAGGTTTACCAAAGATTGGTTTCTCAAGGACAATTGGAAGTGTAGTGTTAATTTTGGAATGACCATATTGACATATTCTCAAAGTAGGCAACTCTTGTTTAGAAGTGATAGTCAAAATGGAATATGGAAATGTTTCCATAAATGGGAGTTATTCATTAAATCTGTGTAAGATTAGAAAACTTAATGAAAGAAGGATCTTCAAAGGAATGTTCTTTGAATGTGAGAATTCGTTTCCCTTGAATTGCTCTCCATTGGATTACTTTGTGAATGTCCGTTGCCAAGTCTTTGTGACTTTTGTGCATAGTCATTACAAGAGGATCAATGTATATAAGCTTAGAATCTAACAAATTTCAGTAAATGGCAAAGAATCTTGTATTCTGACATTTTCGGTAAGGATTTGGGATTGTGAAATGAGCATCATTGGAATCATGTTCAATTGGTCTATTTCACAGAGTAAGGATCATAGACAAACATGGTGTGCATACTTGGAGTATAGCATAACTATTGTTTGGAAAAACATAGTGTGCATGCTTGGAGCATGGCATGATTATTGTTTTAATTCAAGTATTAGGTTGATAAATCGAAAAATTATACAATGAATAATGTGTAATCAATATGGTGATAAATAAAAGATGTTTTATTTATATTCATAAGTTCTGATACCATATTGGATTCGATTATTCTTGTGTTTCACTTTTCATGTTTTGACTTCCCGAATAACTAGGTTATTCAAACTCTCCACAGTCAATCATACTTTGGAAGTAGGTATGAATCAAGACTTTCATGAATTGGGCTTGTAGATTTCTAATGTGTTTAGACATAGCAAAAGTTGTTGCAACATTCATGAGTGCTCCTGGAATGAGATTCGAGTATTGGATTAAACCCACACTCATTTGACTCACTTCGTGGATTTTATCATGAGTGATCAGGAGACGATAATATCTAATATTATTCAAACCTAGAGATATGAATTGTTGACTATGAGTTGGTTATACCTTGATTGTACGAAAATGCATCCGTAACTTGATGTTATAAAACATGCCTTTGTGTATGATTCAACAAGTAGTTAGTACAAGCATATAAGTCAAATTTTATCCATTCCTTATACCTTTAGAGGGATAAAAGCGATATCTGTGGGCCCCTCGATGATTTAGTGATGGCAAACGTAAGTACTCAGTCGGGCCTGGACAGATTTGATTTATTCAATTAGACAGTCGTCATAAATCGGAAATCGGGAAACAACAGAAGGACAGAGAGAATGATTATAATCCATGTCTCAGTCCATATGATATCTAGAATGGAGGATTATATGATGCCTTATCTAATGGACAATTCATTGAATAGTGAAAGTTCGACAGTGGCTTTTAAGAGCTACGATTGCCAGTCGGGTTTTGGAGTCATACTTGCAATAATAGTTTTAGACTTATCCAAGTGGGAGACTGTTGGATTAGATGTCTAAGCTCATAACTATAATTGGTATGTACTCGACCCGAGAGTAGCATGGTCCATTTGGGTTGCATATCATCAGGACAATTTGTTAGGATGGACTCTTGAGAGAAAGATATATATGATTTGTTAATATATTATAAGTTATAATATATTAATATGAAATCATATGTTTTAATTACTATTGATCAAAAATTAATTTGGAATTAATTTAGTGATCAAAAGAGACTAATTAAATCTATGGGGACTAATTATGGTAATTAGTTATATTTATATGTGTTGGGCTTATGATCCATGTTGGACGAAGTTTATGTATGGACACTTAAAGAGTTAGGCCACTTGAACCATAGATCATAATACCCATGGGTATGGATTTGGGTTATACCTATGACTCTTGGAATCCTACATATAAATAGGTCACTCCATAGCCAAAATCACTACTTCTAGTTCTTTGAGCTCATGGAGTTGATTTTGTTGTGGAAGGAATTCTCTCTCAAGTTCTACCTTTGTCCATGATGTGTTGTGTAACAACACAATATTTTAGGTCAATGTAATGACCTAAAAGTCAAGTATTGTAACCTACTTTGAGATAATAGAAATAGCGTCAAAAATGAAATGTTCACAAACCTCAATTGGTGTATATAAAGTGATAGATATCGTATCAAGGTTTTCAAAAATATAAAGAACACTAAAATCCGAGTTATAACGAAGAAGTTATGACCAATCTAAGAATCCGTGACAAATCTGGTAAAACACTGTCAAGCGTAAACGCGAAATTCCAATGAAATACTTTATAGCCTTAGGCATCTGAATGAAAGTCGTAGATATCTTTAAACCGTAAACATATATAAAAAAGAACGTCCAAATCTGACTTCGTATGAGGAATTTATGATTTTTCTAAGTTTCAGCTTAGCAGTATGCAGCCCAGAGTTCGATTATGAGATCGAGTGATTTCCAGTCGAAACAATCTAAACGAGAATCGAAGATCTCGTCGATTGTAGTTCAATGGTAAAAAGACAGACGAAAACAGACGTCAGATGAAGAAGTTATGGATTTATGACAGAGTTTTCCTGTCCCGACCTACTAAAAATAATATAATAAAATTAAACTCAAAATTAGCCGACGGAGTCTAAACGAGAGTTGTAGAGAATAATCTCACCTACGCATGGATGTAAATAACGTCGAAAACGAAGCTCCGATGTGAAATATATGAATTTCTGAAGTTCGGGGCACGAACCCCAATCGTGTGTCAGAGTTCACGACGTGATAAGAGGATCACGACGTGAACTTAGTGCTGACGTCTTCTGGAGCCTGACAGACTGAACATCGCGACTACGAACCTGATGACGTCCAAGTTCACGACGTGAAATGATGGTTCACGACGTGAAATCTGAAATTTCAGCCCTATAAATAGAAACAGAAGACTGCCGATTTAGGTTGCTAATTCCTTCACCCTCTCATTCCTTATACCCTCTCTAACTGTCTTGAAGTACCCCCGAAGCCCCAGTATCATCCCGATACCCGAAGAGAGTCCCGACGCTTCGAAGATCCCGAGAAGAAAGGAGTTTCGAGCCGAAAAACTTCCCGCGAGAAGCCCGGTTTCATCGAAGAATACTACTTTACGAGCCGTAGTGTTGTCCGATAATCGTCTTACCAAGTGATTTCATACCCCTAATTTATCTTTTCAATGATTTAAATGCTTTTATGGGGGGGGATACAAGTAGAAAACATTATAGTTATAATATCAATCACATGTGATTTATAACTATCAAAACAAGATATTTCTTATCCTTCGAACTGCGTTATCAAACAAACTATTTCAAATCATTTTATAAACTGACATCAAGTCATCTATGACCATTCAAATGGTTAAAACTCTTTTATATGCTAAAATCTTTTATCAAACTCTTTTAAACTTATATATTGTCAAAATCATGTCTATATAGATATAGTTATATAAATGAGGTTGAAAGGGCTTAGGACTAATAACTCACTTTATTTCCTGTTCCTTGTTTGGATGTGGACTTAGGGTATTGGTTGTTTCTCCTAGTGTTGTTTGAATCTTAGTTATAGATTATGTATATGCGTATAGATAAAAAAGTTCTTACATCAGTTCAACACCTTTGGGTAGAAAAGGAGTAAAAACATACTCAGTCATTCAAACAACATTACTCCTAAACTATAATAGGTATAGTTTAGAGGATTACTACTTACTATTTCTAGAACAATGAAACTTACAAGAGTTAGTTCATACTATATTCTAGAACAGAGGAACAAATCATGATTCACGAACTTATACTTTACACTACCAGTAACCTAGGAAGGGAACATATCATTAACTCATTGTTTATAACAAAATATGATAATATACAAGGTATAAGAATATATATGGGGTACATCTACAAAGTACCAGATTATATATGGGGTACATCTACAAAGTACCAAGTTATATATGGAGTACATCTATAAAGTACTGGATTTTATTTATAAAGGGTACATCTACAAAGTACCGAACAATAATAAATAAAACATATTAAAACATACAAATAACAAGAATAGAAAGGAACATACAATAACAAGGACAGAAAACATACATCCTGTAGCACCTGGTTCTTGGTATGTATTTTTATTTAAGTATTTTGCATTTTTGGCCTTGGACTCGGCGAGTTGAAGAACCGACTCGCCGAGTAGAAGCGGGATGAGGCGCGGGATTTAAGTGATGGACTCGTCGAGTCGGGTCCCGGACTCGACGAGTAGGCTCTGACTGGACAAAACCCTAATCTGAGGGTTTGTACCCTATTTAAACAACCTTATGCAGCCTCCATCGCCCCTTTATACTCCCAGAAACCCTCCATAGCAAACCCTAAGTGTTTTGGTGCAAGATCTAAGGCTTTTGAGTGATTTTTGTGGGTTTTGACCTCAAGGAAGAAGGAAGACCATAGAAGGATCAAGAGGAGACTAGAGGATTCGAGTTTGGTTCATCATTTGCAGTCTTTGAGAGGTATAAAGTTTGTACCTTGCTCTTTCATTTGATAGATCCCTTTTTGGGGAGATTTAGGGCTTTTATAAGCCATTTTTGGTAACCAACCATGATTGCAAACATGGTTGGGGGTTGAGGCTTTGGAATCATGTCTTTATAGGGGTCACAAGGCTGATTTGGGTTACTTTTGCAGCCAAGGAAGGCCCCATGCAACACTAGAGCTTATTTTATGTCCTTTTGAGCTCAAAGTCCCATGCATGCACGTAAAGTTTGTAACTTTACGTGCTAGAACGATTGAAGGAGCTTAGATCTATCTTTTGGTCAAGTGTTGTACATCAGAAATCGAGGATTTAGGGTGTGGATGTTATCCACTCGGCGAGTCCGTTCTTGGGACTCGACGAGTCCAAGGCTTTAAGTCCCATATCTGTTGAGGGTCAGAAGGACTCAGTTGGGTGTTAGAAGGGTTGTAGCAGGACAGAAAGAGTGACCCAATGCATTGGACTTAATTTTAGACCTGGAGTTCATGGGACTCGACGAGTGCTAGAACAGACTCGGCGAGTCCAAGGCAATCTCCTTATGTTTGGAGATGAACTCGACGAGTTGTTCATACAACTCGGCGAGTCAAGGTCAGGACTTGTTCATCAGTTGAAGGTGAACTCGACGAGTGTTCATCCGACTCGGCGAGTCGGATGAAGGTTCATTGATGTTCATAAGGAAGGGGAACTCGTCGAGTCGAGTCGTGGATAAGAACGAGTAAAGGGAAGGAACTCGACGAGTTGACGACCCAACTCGGCGAGTCAGGTCAACTAGAAGTTGACTTTGGCTTGGACTTGGTTTGGGGTAAAATGGTCATCTTACCCTAAGAGTAGATATCAGTTTCTAACTGAGTGTTTTGTGGGGATTGTAGCCGGAGGATTTCCGGAGCAGCAGCGGACGGAAGTTTCCCGCACAGCTTATCAGCAGTTTCTCGTACGAGGTGAGTTACCTTCCAGTAGGGGTGGATCTAAGGCCACAATGTCGGCCCACCAAAGAGGAGTATTTAGAAAATGATTGTCTTTGTGATAATTATCTTGGTCTGGTTACATGCTTTGGTCATGAGTTTTATTTGTATGATATGTTACGTGTATGATAGGGATTGGTTTCCCTGATAGCGGTCCTTAGAACCGAAGGGTAGGTCAGTACCCGGATATGCCTGACTGTATGTTTATATCATGTTGTTGTATGCTAGTGGTAGGGGGTGGAATAGTCCCCAGTTACCGGTTGAAAGATACCGATGACGGTTACCGGTTGAAAGATACCGATGATGATTACCGGTTGAAAGATACCGACGATGATTACCGGTTGAAAGATACCGAGGATATTGTATGGTATGTGATGATTACCGGTTGAAAGATACCAATGAGGATTAACGGTTGAAAGATACCGACGATGATTACCGGTTGAAAGATACCGAGGATATTGTATGGTATGTGGTATCATGGGGGAACTCACTAAGCTTTGTGCTTACGGTTTCGGTTTTGGTTTCAGGTACCTCTTCGTTTAAGGGGAAGGAGCCGACGGCGTAGCATCGCATCACACACACACATGATTTCCGCATGGAGTTTTCTGGGATTGTACTCTGATATGTTATTATTTTATGACTTGGGTTTTTAGACATGTTAGATTGTTTTATGAGATGATGTGTTTTCACAGTATTTTGTTATGAATGTGTTATGAGTCAGTTTATTAAAAAGAAATTTTTGGACTTGAAAATTGGGTCGTTACAAGTTGGTATCAGAGCCCTGGTTTTGATTCAGAAAACTGCATGCTAGAATAGGACTAAGGATCTAGGAGGATGCCTTGTGTGCCTAATATATGATTCTGAGAATTGCATGCTAGTTAGGGCTAAGGATCTAGGTGGATGCCTTATATGCCTGTTGTATGAGCTGTATGCTAGGACTGTTTAGTCAGCAATAGGATGGCCTATGTAGGTTATGCCTGATTTGGTTACCCAATGCTTGAATGATGCTTGCTTTATGCTATGGGGGTTCTGGCCACCTTCAACTAGCTAAGGAACGGATATGTAACAGTATCCGCAAATTAGTTAGGGGAAGTGGTGGGGACTCCTAGTGCAGCTGATGGCGGAGGGTAGGTCGGAGAGTGCCCTAGGAAAGCCTAGGATGAGATCAAAGGAAAGGGTATCGGTAAAAGGGACTTGGTGAAGTCAAAGCAATCCTTGAGGAAAGTACGGATAGATGTGAAAGGTAGTATGGGCCTGTACTACTGGAAGCAGAGGATCCGTACTCGAAGCAAGGAGGGCCTAGATGGAACCGGGAACCTTGGAGAGTGTGTTAGACCTCTCGGGAGGATGTGTGATCCTGACATTTATGCGTGTATTTTCAGCATGGTGACCACGCGACATGGAGCAGGAGGTTCCGGATCAGGATCAGGATCAGGCTCGGGTGCAGGATCCGAGCAGGTTGATGACGGGCTGCGCGAGTTCATCGCGTCTGAGATCACGAGGGGTATTCTTGAGTCGACCCCTGTCATTTTTGGGTCGATCAAGGAAGGGATTGTTGAGCTGATGGAGGATCGCCTCCGAGCATTCTGGAGTGATATGGCGTCTAGCCAGGCGGGTACGCGCACACTGTCCTTCAAGGACTTTCGTGGGAGTGGTGCGCCGGATTTCCATGGGGTGAAAGACCCCATTGCAGCTAGGAGATGGATCGCATACATCGAGTCTGCGCAGCTGACCAGCTTCTGCCCCGAGGGGTCGAAGGTGAGATATGAAGCAGGGTGTTTGAGGGACAGAGCTAGAGATTGGTGGGAGTCTGTTGGTGACTCATTGGGAGCCTCGACTGTTGAGGCTATGACCTGGTCAGACTTTGTGACCAGATTCAGGGCGGAGTTTGAGCCAGCTGTGAAGCTTCAGCAGCTGGCCAGGGATTTCTTGGACATGAGACAGACTACAGAGACTGTGGCAGAGATCACCGCCAAGTTCCGGGAGAGGGCATTGCTGGTGCCCCAGTATGCGGGTGATAAGGACATGAGGAGGACCCGCTACCATGACATGCTACGAGCTGATATTCGGGAGCATGTCAGTTTCTCAGCTTGCCCTACCCTGGATTCCATGATTGCCAGGGCTAGGGAGAGGGAGATTGATCTGGAGCACATCCGGAAGAGGAAGGCAACAGAGGGGCTGACGACGGGGCTTCGGGGAAGAAGCCCAAGGGATCTGATGGTAGGCCGAAAGGCCAGTCAGGGCGGGACCGCTGTGGGAAATGCGGTCGGTCACACGAGGGAGCTTATCACACTGGGCCGGGTTCAGGCTGCTATAAGTGTGGCAAGGTTGGGCATTTTGGCAGAGATTGCACTGCCCCTGCTCCTGCGATTCAGATATCAGACCTGATTTGCTTTCATTGCAATCAGAAGGGCCATAAAAAGGCCAATTGCCCTAGATTGACAGCAGCAGCGGCGCCGGCAGTGGCACCGACTCCAGCGACAGCACGGGTTGTGGATGGACGGAAGGCCAAGTTGGAGGCTCCAGTGGTTCGGAGCCGAGCGTTTCAGCTGACAGCCGAGGAGGCACGCGCTGCACCCGATGTGGTGACGGGTAAGACTTCTTGTTTATGCTTTTATGATATGCTGCTGTGATGTTGATATGTTATGTATGCGCTCTGGTTAGGATCGTTCCATGTGAACGGTATTCCAGTTCAGATATTGTTTGATTCGGGTGCTACCCGATCGTTTGTCTCTCTTGCGCTTAGCAAGAAGTTTCCGGACTCTTCGGGCATGTTGGATTGCCCTCTAGAGGTCGAGATTGCGGACGACCGGCCGGTACGGGCGTCAGAGGTCTACCGGGATTGTGTTTTGAGGCTGTTCGAGGAACGTTACCTGGTGGACTTGGTTCCCATACCTTTGCGAGGGAACAAGGTTATTATTGGTATGGATTGGCTGAGCCCTAATGGGGCAGTGATTGACTGCGCGCAGCAGTCAGTGCAGATTAGGACCCCTAGTGGGGGAGAGCTGGTGGTTCAGGGCGAAAGGCCACAACGAGGACCAGCTTTATGTTCGGCAGTGAGGGTTAGGCGCTACCTCCAGCAAGGTTGCGCAGGTTATGTCGCCTATGTTATGGATACCCCGGAGGCGGGTAGGGCGACGGTGGCCGATGTGCCCGTAGTACGAGAGTTTGCGGATGTATTCCCCGAGGAGTTTCCTGGGATACCTCCGGAGCGACAGGTGGAGTTCAGGATCGACCTAGTCCCTAGTGCGGCTCCGATAGCCAAGGCACCGTATCGGTTGGCTCCTCCTGAGATGCAGGAGTTGTCTACACAGCTGCAGGAGCTGTTAGACAAGGGATTCATTAGACCGAGTAGTTCTCCCTGGGGAGCCCCGATTCTGTTTGTGAAGAAGAAGGACGGGTCGCACCGGATGTGTATCGATTATAGGGAGCTGAATAAGGTAACGGTGAAGAACCGTTACCCACTCTCGAGGATTGATGACCTCTTTGACCAGCTACAAGGAGCATCTTGGTCCTCCAAGATTGATCTGCGTTCAGGGTATCACCAGATGAGGGTCAGAGAGGAGGACGTGCAGAAGACTACGTTTCGGACGCGCTATGGCCACTATGAGTTTGTGGTGATGCCTTTCGGGCTCACCAATGCTCCTGCCGCGTTCATGGACCTCATGAACCGCGTGTGTAGACCGATGTTAGACCGGTCTGTGATAGTGTTTATTGATGATATCTTGGTTTACTCCAAGACGCGAGAGCAGCATGAGGAGCATCTGCGAGAGGTTCTGGAGACTTTGAGAAGGGAGAACTTGTATGCTAAGTTCTCCAAGTGTGAGTTCTGGTTGCGCGAGGTGCAGTTTCTTGGGCACCTTGTCAACCAGAATGGGATTTCGTTTGATCCGCCCAAAGTGGAGGCCATGATGAGATGGGAGGTTCCGAGGTCTCCATCTGAGATTCGGAGCTTTCTGGGATTGGCAGGCTACTATCGGAGATTCATTCAGGACTTCTCCAAGATAGTCGTGCCCCTGACCAGGCTGACGAGGAAGGTCGTGGTCTTTCGTTGGGGGCCTGAGCAGCAGGCCGCATTCGAGACACTGAGACGGAGATTGTGTGAGGCGCCAGTCATAGCCCTGCCAGAGGGCATGGAGGATCTTGTTGTATACTGTGATGCGTCCATCTCAGGTTTGGGCACAGTATTGATGCAGAGGGGGCATGTCATTGCTTACACTTCGAGGCAACTGAAGCCTCATGAGGCGAACTACCCGACGCATGATTTGGAGCTGGGGGCTGTGGTGTTCGCCCTCAAGATTTGGCATCATTACCTCTATGATGTCCATTGTACCATCTACACAGACCACAAGAGTTTGAGGTACCTCATGGATCAGCCGAATCTAAACATGAGGCAGCATCGGTGGTTAGACGTGGTGAAGGATTACGATTGCGAGATCCTTTACCACCCGGGGAAGGCCAATGTGGTGGCCGACCCGCTTAGCTGCAAGGCAGCGCCGATCAGGGATACCTGTCTGAGGATGACAGTGGTGACTCCGCTGTTGGAGCAGATTCGGGAGGCCCAGCAGGAGGCCGTGAAGGAGGAACATCGGAAGATCGAGCGGATTATGGGGCAGGTTTCCTCCTTCCACTATGATAGCCGAGGGTTATTGACTCTTCACCGTAGGGTGTGGGTCCCTTATCATGGACGCGTGCGCCAGGTCCTGATGGAGGAGGCACACAAATCCAGATTTTGTATCCATACCGGAGCGACGAAGATGTATAGAGATCTTCGTCCTGACTATTGGTGGCCCTGCATGAAGCGGGATGTAGCATGGTATGTGGAGCGGTGCTTGACCTGCAAGAAGGTCAAGGCCGAGCACCAGAGGCCACAAGGCAAGATGCAGCCGTTGGATATTCTGCTGTGGAAATAGGAGGACATTACGATGGGTTTTATCACAAAGCTTCCTAGGACCGCGCGGGGAGTGGATTCGATTTGGGTCATCGTTGATCGATTGACCAAGAGCGCCCATTTTATCCCGATTCAGGAAAGTATTTCGGCCGAAAGGTTGGCCGATATCTATATCAGGGAGGTAGTGGCGTGGCACGGGGTGCCAGTATCGGTGGTTTCAGAGAGGGATGTGCGGTTCACTTCCAGGTTTTGGAAGAAGTTTCATGACGAGTTGGGTACTCGTCTGCATTTTAGCACCGCCTTTCACCCGCAGACGGATGGTCAGAGTGAGCGGACCATCCAGACATTAGAGGATATGCTGCGGGAATGTGTTTTAGACTTCGGAGGTAGCTGGAATACCTACCTTCCGTTGGCGGAATTCTCGTATAATAATAGCTATCATGCGAGTATTGACCGTCCTCCCTTCGATATGTTATACGGGAGGAAGTGCAGAACCCCGATATGTTGGGGTGAGGTTAGCCAGAGGGTCATGGGGAGTACCGAAGTGGTGCTCAAGACGACAGAGAGGATTCAGCAGGTTCGGAGCAGACTTCAGACTGCTCAGAGTCGGCAGAAAAGTTTTGCCGACAAGCGCTGATCGGACCTGGAGTTTCAGGTCGGGGATATGGTTCTCCTGAAGGTGTCGCCATGGAAGGGCGTCATCCGATTCAGGAAACGGGGCAAGTTGGGTCCCAGGTATATTGGACCTTTCAGGGTTATAGCCCGGGTGGGCAAGGTGGCTTATAGGTTGGATCTGCCAGCAGAACTCAGCCAGATCCACAGCACTTTCCACGTCTCCCAGTTGCGGAAGTGCCTGGTGGACGACTCGGCAGTGGTACCATTAGAGGACATTCAGGTCGATGACAGCCTGAATTACATCGAGCGGCCTGTAGCGATTCTCGACCGGAAGTCGAAGGATCTGAGGAACAAGAGGGTTGAGCTGGTAAAGGTGCAATGGCAGCACCGGAAGGGCTCGGAATGGACTTGGGAGCCGGTGGATGAGATGATGGAGCATTACCCAGAGCTGTTCCAGGATCGAGCAGCAGACTTCGAGGACGAAGTCTAAAATAAGTGGGGGAGATTTGTAGCACCTGGTTCTTAGTATGTATTTTTTTTTAAGTATTTTGCATTTTTGGCCTTGGACTCGGCGAGTTGAAGGACCGACTCGCCGAGTAGAAGCGGGATGAGGCGCGGGATTTAAGTGATGGACTCGTCGAGTCGGATCCCGGACTCGACGAGTAGGCTCTGACTGGACAAAACCCTAATCTGAGGGTTTGTACCCTATTTAAACAACCTTATGCAGCCTCCATCGCCCCTTTATGCTCCCAGAAACCCTCCATAGCAAACCCTAAGTGTTTTGATTTTTGTGGGTTTTGACCTCAAGGAAGAAGGAAGAGCATAGAAGGATCAAGAGGAGACTGAAGGATTCGAGTTTGGTTCATCATTTGAAGTCTTTGAGAGGTATAAAGTCTGTACCTTGCTCTTTCATTTGATAGATCCCTTTTTGGGGAGATTTAGGGCTTTTATAAGCCATTTTTGGTAACCAACCATGATTGCAAACATGGTTGGGGGTTGAGGCTTTGGAATCAGGTCTTTATAGGGGTCACAAGGTAGATTTGGGTTGCTTTTGCAGCCAAGGAAGGCCTCATGCAACATTAGAGCTTATTTTATGTCCTTTTGAGCTCAAAGTCCCATGCATGCACGTAAAGTTTGTAACTTTACGTGCTAGAACGATTGAAGGAGCTTAGATCTATCTTTTGGTCAAGTGTTGTACATCAGAAATCGAGGATTTAGGGTGTGGATGTTATCGACTCGGCGAGTCCATTCTTGGGACTCGACGAGTCCAAGGCTTTGAGTCCCATATCTGTTGAGGGTCAGAAGGACTCAGTTGGGTGTTAGAAGGGTTGTAGTAGGACAGAAAGAGTGACGCAACGCATTGGACTTAATTTTAGACTTGGAGTTCATGGGACTCAACGAGTGCTAGAACAGACTCGGCGAGTCCAAGGCAATCTCCTTATGTTTGGAGATGAACTCGACGAGTTGTTCATACAACTCGGCGAGTCAAGGTCAGTACTTGTTCATCAGTTGAAGGTGAACTCGACGAGTGTTCATCCGACTCGGCGAGTCGGATGAAGGTTCGTTGATGTTCATAAGGAAGGGGAACTCGTCGAGTCGTTGCCAAACTCGACGAGTCGAGTCATGGATAAGTACGAGTAAAGGGAAGGGACTCGACGAGTTGACGGCCCAACTCCGCAAGTCGGGTCAACTGGAAGTTGACTTTGGCTTGGACTTGATTAGGGGTAAAATGGTCATCTTACCCTAAGAGTAGATATCAGTTTCTAACTGAGTGTTTTGTGGGGAATGTAGCCGGAGGATTTCCGGAGCAGCAGCGGACGGAAGTTTCCCGCACAGCTTATCAGCAGTTTCTAGTACGAGGTGAGTTACCTTCTAGTAGGGGTGGGTCTAAGGCCACAATGCCGGCCCACCAAAGAGGAGTATTTAGAAGATGATTGTCTTTGTGATAATTATCTTGGTCTGGTTACATGCTTTGGTTATGAGTTTTATTTGTATGATATGTTACGTGTATGATAGGGATTGGTTTCCCTGATAGCGGTCCTTAGGACCGAAGGGTAGGTCAGTACCCGGATATGCCTGACTGTATGTTTATATCATGTTGTTGTATGCTAGTGGTAGGGGGTGGAATAGTCCCCAGTTACCGGTTGAAAGATACCGATGACGGTTACCGGTTGAAAGATACCGATGATGATTACCGGTTGAAAGATACCGACGGTGATTACCGGTTGAAAGATACCGAGGATATTGTATGGTATGTGATGATTACCGGTTGAAATATACCGATGAGGATTACCGGTTGAAAGATACCGACGATGATTACCGGTTGAAAGATACCGAGGATATTGTATGGTATGTGGTATCATGGGGGAACTCACTAAGCTTTGTGCTTACGGTTACGGTTTTGGTTTCAGGTACCTCTTCGTCTAAGGGGAAGGAGCCGGCGGTGTAGCATCGCATCACACACACACATGATTTCCGCATGGAGTTTTCTGGGATTGTACTCTGATATGTTATTATTTTATGACTTGGGTTTTTAGACATGTTACATTGTTTTATGAGATGATGTGTTTTCACAGTATTTTCTTATGAATGTGTTATGAGTCAGTTTATTAAAAAGAAATTTTTGGACTTGAAAATTGGGTCGTTACACATCCTTTTACAAAGACAGGTAACAATAATGTGAGATACTACTTCACGGTATAGCAATATAGTTGTTATGTCGCGTTTTGTAACCAGAGTCTCCTGGAGGGAGAGAGGGCATTGTGTGTATAGATCTATACGAGACTAACAATCCCACATACCAACTGTTAGCTACAGTCCGGCATATACGCCAAGGGATGAAAAATGTCACATATTTAGTTTCGACGCCAACAGGTCGTCATGTTAAATACTGGTTAATCAGTATGGTTATAACCACATCACATTTTAACACATAAATGTCACATATCTAGGAAGTATACAAACATTTACATCAACACGCTTACAAACATTTTCATCAAACTAATGCAAACATTTAACACATAAAACACTTATGAACTCACCAGCTTTAATGCTGATCTACTCTCTTTTCAGATAACTTGTATTCTCAGGTCACCATTAGACAGGTACGCTGGATCAGGTTTTGAGAAGACGGAGCGTGTTCAAGACTCGTCTTTTATTTTTGACATTCATATTTTTGGTATCTTATAAATACATTCAGAACACACTTGTATTAACTATATTATTAATGCAATGGATGATGTTGTTGCTTGTTTTACTATTGTGCATTGTTATGATACTGAACATGACATCCTCCGCCCCGAACGTTTCCGCTGTTCAGGTTTGGGGGTGTGACAGATTGGTATCAGAGCTTTGTTTATAGTGAATTGAGTATATCAACCCATAAAAGATATACAACTATAAATACATCTGGATTAAAATACTCTGACCAAGAGTTTAAACTTTTAACTAATAAAATATCTAACTAAAGTATACATACAAGTATTCATACTAGGACAGAACAAAAGTATTGTGGTTGTTGAACAGCACAAGTAGGCTTGGGGACATATAATCAGATCTGGGAGTGATATAGCCTGATCAACTATATCTTTCCGAAAAGTGATTAGCATATGCCTAGGAATGGTTGTGGTGTTGCAGCAAGTCTAAAAACTTACCAATACTACTACAATGAAAACTTTAGAATAGAACGTAAACTTAAAATACTATAGGAGTATTTTGTATTAATATAATTACTTATTTAAGAAATAAAAGGTCTTTATTAGTAGGCCAATAGTTGATGAGTGGATACGCTAAGGTTATATGTGACTAGGGTATCATAGACTTAGAATCTGTGATCCTTGCTTTACTTCCTGTTCCTTGTTTGGTTGTGGATTTAGAGTTAGGATCACTTATTCGAAGGTCTATCCTGTTTTGGTTACATATGACTGGTATGCACTACGCAAGTATTGAATTAACTGATAAGGATCATCTGATAATTATCTTAAGTAGTACGTCTATTATATGATTCTTACATCCCTTTTCTTACTTAGACAACATGACTGGATTCCATCTCCTTGGCAACCCGTACTTTCCCGATCAAGGAGTCGGAGAATGGCTTGAAGCTGAACCCGAGGACGAGAACCTGGTGGTCCCAGCAGAAGAAGACCCCAAAGAGAGTTCTGATGATGAGGAAGAGGAGGAAGTCCAGGAAGACTCGGACTCAGAATCGGAGGTCTACAATCCACCCCAAGTTGCTGAAAATCCTAACCCTCGTCCGGCTTTTCAGGGCCCAACGCCTCTGTGGGCGGTGAACTTGGGTAGGAGGAGCCACGAGCAGGGACAACCCTTACGCTACAACGAAGACCGGAGTTACTATAACTTAAATGAGGGAGGCTCAGCAGACAGAGTCCTTCCTATCTTGGTGTGACGTATTTCTCGTAATGCTGAGCAAGGAAGAGCAAACTTCGACCAAGTCATGGAGACCCGTGCTAACTACAGAGTCAAAATACTTCGTTTTCGTGATCTGACCGATGACCAGGACTTAGAGAGGTCTCGCACTAATGGCTACAGGTGGATCTGAATGCCTATCGTTCTGAATCAAAGGATCTTCGTCAGAACCAAGTGGCACTGCAAAGAGGAGTTTAGGAAACGGAGCAACAGCTGGCTGAAGAAAGGACTGGATCAAGTACCAACCAGAACCACTCCTCTCGCGAGTAGAGTCTACTCTACTCTGTCTTTCGGATATAATTAGGTCGATATATAGACTCTAGTACTAACTTCATGCTTAAGTTAAGACCTTGGACTTTCAGTCTATTAGGTCTTGGTACTGTCAAAATTTTCTTATTCTGGTTGGATGTAAGACCTACTCCTAGGTTATTTTCCTGAACTTATTACATCTTTAATACCAGTAATATTGTCTAAAATCAATAAATCGAATCACGAAATCTCAATCGAGAGTGATTATTCCTCAAAATTCATAAGTCTATTTTAGGTAGACTATATTATGAGCTACTTTCAAATCTTCTCGAAAGTTGGAACATGATATCCTCCAACCAAATATAACTTAGTTCAAATGAAACCCGCCTTACGACCATTCTAGGAACTTCCTTCTACACCTTACCAGGACTGCATCATAGGGATGTAGGTCGAATCATCGAGGACAGTATAACAAAATGAAAAAGTTACATTCACATAAATGATTAGAATACAGCTAGAACCAACCATAAACGCTCACAAACTCATTTCCTTATCATGTAACAGAATCATGCCTTCGAAGAAACGTAACCAACCCGTTGGCAAAACACCAATCCTTAAAATGAATACGGCTACTTTTCAAGCTGCGGTCACAGTCGCCGTAATAGCTGTCATGATTCACCTTAACGCTAACAACGCAAATAGGAGTGGAGTTGTTGTCAGCAATCCCAATCAAGGTAATAACCAAGTACAACAACGAGTGCCTTCTCACAACGACACTCCGAATCTCCAAAATAAGAACAAGAAACGGATGTTCTGGGATAAGAAGAATGGCAAATCACCCCAAAAGTTAGCCAAGAGACAACAACCAGTGGCAGCCTCTGTGGCCACGACATCTGTCACTCCTACTACCGTTTCTACTAGTATCCCGGTTATCCCTACCCCAGCAAGGCAGTATTATGGGAATCTACCCAAGTGCAAAAAGTGTAGCTTCCATCACTTGGGAATCTACCGAGTGATTCATTGCAAGGACTGCAACAGGAACAGGCACACTACCCGTTTCTACAAAGTCCCAATCCGACATATTACGTCGACCACCAATGTTGGAATCAGTCCAATATGCCACCTTTGTGGTGAAATAGGTCATTTCAAAAGGGACTATCTAACAGAGAAGAATAGCGGGGAATCAGGAGGTGGTTGACCCCAAAATGTGGGGAAGCATCAAAGAACCCTGCTATAATTTTGGTACGCTTCCAAACCTCATTATTTAATGATATATGATTGGTGTGCACCACACAGTTATAGATAGATCTAGTAGAGCTCATTTCAGCAAAGTTCATTGCTTCAAATTATCAGACACCTTGTTAGTTGTATTTATTAATTAGATAAAATAGGGTTCGTAGTAATCATTTATGCTTTCAATTAACATAAAGTCTGATTCATCAAGAAGTCCCGACATCACCATCCGACATGTTTTGGTTTGGTCCTAACAATGCGAAATTTCCATTTTTGTGTAAAAAGAACTCTTCCCTTAAATCAACCGTCAGATGAAATTCTTCCGATCCATAACGCAAACCCTTATAACATCTCTCACTTCAGAACTTTAGAAGTACCCATGCGAGGGGTACCACGCCCTTCTCACCTACACATTGTTAATAAACTTGAAGCGAAAAACACCAAAGAAGTCTCAGGCCAAGTTCAAGAATAGAGACTAAGAACTCATTAGGTTAAATCTATCGCTGCTAAGTGTATACGCAAGATTGGTATATAATTTAGACTTAACAAGATTTAGGATGTGTGATTCCTCCCTATCTCCTGTTCCTTGTCTGGTTGTCGACTTGGGGCAGAGCCACCCATCCAAACGTTTTGTCAATCTAAATTATATGCAACTTGTGTACACGAGGTAATGGTGGATGACCTAAGTATGAGTCTTATCATGAACTTCAGTGCAAAAGCCCGCAGGTTCAGTACAAACCACCAGAGATACCTGAGAGAAAGCTCTAGCGGATTACAAAGAGCTACATAATCAAGTTAACCAAGGCAACAGGTGGACTTGATTTCCATTATTGGGAGATCATCGTCAGATCAGCCAAATCCGCACCCTTCCTACAATTTTAAAGGAATCAGACAGAATATAGAAGTAAACTAAGGCGTGTGCCCGAGAAATTAGTTAGGCTGCACGATGTTCCAATATCTTATATCTCCGTGTGATATAGTAGAATCATCTCCTAGTTCAGGCATTCACTTCATATTTTTTTGGAAAACTAAGCCAGCCATGATGCATAGCCTACCATCCATAAAACAAACAGACAGAATGAGAGAACAATTCAATCGTTAGAAGTTGTGAGGAGAGCATATGTGATAGACTTTGGAAGAACAATGATAACCACTTATCAACTAGTCAAATCCCTGACCATGCTAGCATTTAAATTTGCTCCATTCGAAACCCACTTTGGTCGCAAGTACGGACCCTCTCTGCACTGTATTAAAGTAGGCGACACGCAACTAGGTAGAGGTCCAATTTCCAGATAGCACCTTCGCTGTTCCGAAATTCTACCGAGAAGAGGGTACAAATCCAGGAACAATGTGAAGCTCCCAGAGTCAGGCTGAAAAGCTACGCAGATGAGAGAAGGAAACCTTTGGAATTCTAGGTTGGTGACCGAGTTCTTTTGAAGGTCTCACCCTGGAAGGGCTTGATACGCTTCGAAAAGCATGGAAAGCTAAATCCAAGATACGTAGGGCCTTTTGAGGTTCTTGCTATAATCGGCCCTATATCTTACAAACTTAAACTACCTCACGAACTTAGTAACGTACACCCTACTTTCCACGTTTCGAGCTTTAAAAAGTGTATGTCCGACGAGACTCTTGTAATTCCACTCGAGGAAATCTAATTGAACCAAAATCTTAACTTTGTGGAAGAAACCGTCAAGATCATGGATAGGGAAGTCAAAAGAACGAAGCAAAGTCGCATACCAATAGTGAAGGTTCGCTGGAATGCTAAGCGGGGACCTGAATTCACTTGGGAGCATGAAAATCAGATGCAACAAAAGTACCCGCATCTCTTTCCTAGTCCATAAACACTTATCTTTGTAGATAATTTCGGGACGAAATTCTCTCTAACGGGGGGATGATGTAACAACCCGATATTTCAGGTCAATGTAATGACCTAAAAGTCAAGTATTGTAATCTATTTTGAGATAATAAAAATAGCGTCAAAAATGAAATGTTCACAAACCTCAATTGGTGTATAGAAAGTGATAGATATCGTATCAAGGTTTTCAAAAATATAAAGAACACTAAAATCCGAGTTGTAACGAAGAAGTTATGACAAATCTAAGAACCCGCGACAAATCCGGTAAAACACTGTCAAGCGTAAACGCGAAATTCCAATGAAATACTTTATAGCATTAGGCATCTGAATGAAAGTTGTAGATATCTTTAAACCGTAAACATATATAAAAAACAAAGTCCAAATCTGACTTCGTATGAGGAATTTAATGATTTTTCTAAGTTTCAGCTTAGTAGTATGCAGCCCGGAGTTCGATTTTGACATCGAGTGATTTCTAGCCAAAACAATCTAAATGAGAATCGAATATCTCGTCGATTGTAGTTCAACGGTAAAGAGATAGACGAAAACAGACGTCAGATGAAGAAGTTATGGATTTACGACGGAGTTTTCCTGTCCCGACCTACTAAAAATGTTATAATAAAAATTAAACTCAAAATTCGCCAACAGAGTCTAAATGTGAGTTGTAGAGCATAATCTCATCTACGCGTGGATATAAAGAACGTCGAAAACGGAGCTCGGATGCGAAAGATGTGAATTTCTGAAGTTCGGGGCACGAACCCTAACCCTGTGTCAGAGTTCACGACGTGAAAAAGAGGTTCACGACGTGAACTTAGTGCTGACGTCTTCTGGAGCCTGACAGACTGAACATCGCGACTACGAACCTGATGACGTCCAAGTTCACGACGTGAAATGATGGTTCACGACGTGAAATCTGAAATTTCAGCCCTATAAATAGAAACAGAAGACTGCCGATTTAGGTTGCTAATTCCTTCACCCTCTCATTCCTTATACCCTCTCTAACTGTCTTGAAGTACCCCCGAAGCCCCAGTATCATCCCGATACCCGAAGAGAGTCCCGACGCTTCGAAGATCCCGAGAAGAAAGGAGTTTCGAGCCGAAAAACTTCCCGCGAGAAGCCCGGTTTCATCGAAGAATACTACTTTACGAGCCGTAGTGTTGTCCGATAATCGTCTTACCAAGTGATTTCATACCCCTAATTTATCTTTTCAATGATTTAAATGCTTTTATGGGGGGGGATACAAGTAGAAAACATTATAGTTATAATATCAATCACATGTGATTTATAACTATCAAAACAAGATATTTCTTATCCTTCGAACTGCGTTATCAAACAAACTATTTCAAATCATTTTATAAACTGACATCAAGTCATCTATGACCATTCAAATGGTTAAAACTCTTTTATATGCTAAAATCTTTTATCAAACTCTTTTAAACTTATATATTGTCAAAATCATGTCTATATAGATATAGTTATATAAATGAGGTTGAAAGGGCTTAGGACTAATAACTCACTTTATTTCCTGTTCCTTGTTTGGATGTGGACTTAGGGTATTGGTTGTTTCTCCTAGTGTTGTTTGAATCTTAGTTATAGATTATGTATATGCGTATAGATAAAAAAGTTCTTACATCAGTTCAACACCTTTGGGTAGAAAAGGAGTAAAAACATACTCAGTCATTCAAACAACATTACTCCTAAACTATAATAGGTATAGTTTAGAGGATTACTACTTACTATTTCTAGAACAATGAAACTTACAAGAGTTAGTTCATACTATATTCTAGAACAGAGGAACAAATCATGATTCACGAACTTATACTTTACACTACCGGTAACCTAGGAAGGGAACGTATCATTAACTCATTGTTTATAACAAAATATGATAATATACAAGGTATAAGAATATATATGGGGTACATCTACCAAGTACCATGTTATATATGGGGTACATCTACAAAGTACCAGGTTATATATGGAGTACATCAACAAAGTACTGGATTTTATTTATAAAGGGTACATCTACAAAGTATCGGACAATAATAAATAAAACATAGTAAAACATACAAATAACAAGAATAGAAAGGAACATACAATAACAAGGACAGAAAGGAACATACATCCTTTTACAAAGACAGGTAACAATAATGTGAGATACTACTTCACGGCATAGCAATATACTTGTTATGTCGCGTTTTGTAACCAGAGTCTCCTGGAGGGAGAGCGGGCATTGTGTGTATAGATCTATACGGGACTAACAATCCCACATCCCAACTGTTAGCTATAGTCCGGCATACACGCCAAGGGGTGACAAATGTCACATATTCAGTTTCGACGCCAACAGGTCGTCGTGTTAAATACTTGTCAATCAGTATGGTTATAACCACATCACATTTTAACCTTAATAAACACATTAATATTAAGGTAATTAGTGCTTCAGTAGTTATTTTAAAAAAGTTTACTGTACACTTTCATTTTTCCATTACATTCATAAAGTGATTTACTCACATAAGAAATGCATACTATTTTTCGTATAAAGATAGTTTTACAAATATGGGAAACCCACATTTATACTATTACAAGTACAAACACACATCTTACATCATTTTTGAAGAGAAACAAACATACAAAATAGTTGGGTCTTGGTAGAAGACTACGTTTAGTAGAAAATATAAGATTTTCTAGGAAGTACACAAACATTTACATCAACACGCTTACAAACATTTTCATCAAACTAATGCAAACATTTGACACATAAAATACTTATGAACTCACCTGCTTAAATGCTGATCTACTCTATTTTCAAATAACTTGTACTCTCAGGTCACCAGTAGACAGGTACGCTGGATCGGGTTTTGAGAAGACGGAGCGTGTTCAAGACTCGTCTTTTATTTTTGATATTCATATTTTTGGTGTCTTACAAATACATTCAGAACACACTTGTAATAACTATATTATTAATGCAATGGATGATGTTGTTGCTTGTTTTACTATTGTGCATTATTATATTACTGAACATGACGTCCTCCGCCCCAGAACGTTTCCACGGTTCAGGTTTGGGGGTGTGACATGTTGTGACTTCATTTGAGGCTTCCACACTATCGAGGCTAAGCTCTTAAGGCCAAATACATCAATACTTCAAGCTACATAAAAGGTATGTTACCCTAACTAGTATCTTATATGGTTTATGTCAAATGTATGCTAGTTATAGGTTTGATTCCTTGGAAACCATTTGCATGTATAATTAGTGAAAACATAGATCCAAGGTATTTAGGGTTGTATGTGCACCATAGGATGTTGTAGTATACAAAACCCATCATATGATTCGTTATGTGTCTTTTGCATTATGAAATCAAAGGTCATTAGAATATGACCATTCGAATTGTTGTTGTAGCAAAAGTGAAGACTTTATCTTGGGTTGAGTCTATAAATCAAATTTAAGAAGGAGAAGGAGTCTACAATGAGAATTGAGTTTTTAACTTGGAGAATAGGACTGAAGCCCAATAGAGAATGAAGAGCGAGTGTAGATTTGAGCACCGCCATCAATTAAGAAGTTTGAAGAGTTTGACAATCGTTTAGTTAAAGGGCGTACATTTCAGATTACCATAGAGGAGGCACACGAGGACCCGAAAGTTGTGACTGGTTCATTTCTTGTCAACTCTATACCTGTTGACATCTTATTTGATTCTGATGCCTCAGATTCTTTTGTGTCTCATGAAATTGTGCGTTCTTTTCAAATTGCTTGTTATACATTCGCCCAATCATTTCATGTAGATACCGCGGGAAGTGTATCGTTACTTGATGATAAAATCTATAGAGATTGTGTCATAGAAATTGGAGGTTATAGTTTTCTTGCTAACCTGATTCCTATCTCCTTGACCAACTTTGAAATTATTCTCGGCATGAATTGGTTGTCAAAGAACCGCACAGAACTCCTGTGTTACGAAAAGATGGTACGCATCCCTATCGAAGGGAGGATTCTATTTTATGTCTACTGTAAACAAAGACTTAAAATCTTAAAAATAATCTCTTTCCTAAAAACTTGTAAACTTATATTGAAGGGGTATTCTACTTATCTAGCCTATACAGTTGATATCTCCAAAGAGGGGAAGAAAACTGTAAATGATGTACCCTTTGTTAATGAATATCCTGATGTTTTCCCTGATGATTTGCCTGGACCTTCCGCCAGATAGGCAAATAGAAATCTGAACTGACTTTATGTCTAGTGCTGCTGCAATTCCCAAAGACTGCTAGACAGAATGATAGCATTTGGGTAATTGTCGACCGACTAACTAAGAGTACACATTTTCTTGCCATGTGTGAAATAGCTCCAATGGAGAAATACGCACAAGTATACTTGGATGAAACTGTTGCAAGACATGGTATGCCGCTAAAGATTTCTTCCGATTGTAATAGTAGCTTCACTTCTCGTTCTCGGACAAGCATGCAATGTGAATTGAGATATCGTCTCACTCTCAACACAACCTATTATCCCCAAACAGATGGTCAGACGGAGCGAACAATCCAAACAGTATAAAATAAACTGAAGGTATATGAAGCACTTTAGAAGGAATAAATGCCATACTCCATTATGTTGGCATGTTGTAGGACAGAAAGTCCTTGGTGGTCTTGAAATGATTCAAGGCACCACTGACAAGATTCAAATTGTACGAGAAAGAATGAAAGCGGCCCAGGATCGACAAAAGTCATATGCATTAAAGAGAAGACAACCTATAGAATTCCAGGTGAATGAATTTGTAATGTTGTAGGTATCCCCATGGAAAGGCATTATGTGATTTGGGAAGAAAGGAAAATTGAGTCCTAGATTTGTTGGACCTTTCAAAATCTCTAGAGAATTGGTAAGCAAGCATACCGTTTGGAATTGCCGGAAGATTTGGCAGGTATTCATGATGTGTGTCATGTGAGTTATCTGCGTAAATGTTTGAGCATATATGATGAAACAGTTCTGTTATCCGAGGTGAAACTGAATAATAAATTAAGATATGTAGAAGAGCCCGAAGAGATTATAAACGAGAGAACGGTTGATTTACGTAATAAAGAAGTAGAGTTAGTGCTTATTAAGTGGAAACACCATCGAGGCCTAAATTTTACTTGGGAAAATAATAATGAGATAAGAGCGAACTATCCCCATTTGCTTAAATCGTTGTATGTTCGGGGACGAAATCCTCAAAAGGTGGAGGTATTTGTAACATACACGTTCAGTTATCGTGTTTTGTTAGTTTAAAAAATTGAATATTATTAAATAATATATGGTTTTGAGCATTGAGTTCTAACAAGATAGTTTTATGAGAATTGAAGTAAAACAATGTTTAGAATCATTCGGGAAGTATTGGAAGTCTTATGAGATTCCAATCAAAAGCCAACTATTGAAATTAACGAAAATGTAAAATTTAAGTTGGAAAATAAGTAAAAATAATGTTATTGAAAGTTGTAGATTGTCTCGTTAGAAATATTTAGGCGAAAACCTCACTGAAATCCGAGTTATAACGAAGAAGTTATGACTTATTGAATTTTTGCGACAGGACCGGCATGACGCCGTATGACGTAAAAAGTGAGTTTATGATAAACTACTTTTTAGCCTTAATGATCTAAATGAAAGTTGTAGTATTCGTTAAATCGAAAACTTTCATAAAAAGAACGTCCAAATCTGATTGCGTATGAGGAAATTATGATTTTTCTAAAAATCGGCATAACAGTACACAGCCTGAAACTCGAAATAAAGATCGAGTGACTTTTAGCCGACACAACCTAAATGAGAATCGAAGATCTCGTCAATAGTAGTACAATGGTAAAAAGACAGATGAAAAGCGACGTCAGATGAAGAAGTTATGAATTCTTAACGGATTTTTCCTGTCCCGGCCTGTTAAAAATATAACTTTAAAAATAAAGTCAAAATTAGCCAACGGAGTCTAAACGAAAGTTATACAGAATAATTTCACCTACGCGTACATATAAAGAACGTCAAAAACGGAGCTCGTATGCAAAAGATACAAATTTTTGAAGTTTTGGGCACAAACTTCGAGGCTTGTCCGATGGAGTACGCCCAACGTACTCGTGTAAGTGCTCCGAAGTCCGTCACCCTCCCTACTCTTTCACATGAGTGCCACATGGCATAGCCTTGACGCGTCCGATCTAATCCACTTCGTACGCCCAGCGTACGAAGTTACGCCCACCGAAGAGGTTTGCGAGGCAGTACGCCCCACGTACCGGAGAATTACGCCCAATGTAATGCGAGCCATCGGTACCCTATAAATAGCGATCGAAGGCAGCCGATTTTTGTTTACAATTTTCACTTCTCTCACCCTCTACTTTCCTTTATGTTACACTAAATACCCCTAAACCTAGAATATCATCCTAGCATCGTAAGCAAGCCCCGGAGAGCCCGAAGATCCCCAGAAAAGACTTTTCCGAGTTGCAACTCTGCCCGTGCAAGGCCCGGTTTTCAAAAAAAATCCCCGGTTTCTTCAAAGAAAGTCATTTTTAGAGGCGAAGTGCTGCCCAAATTATCATTTTATCATTTGGTTATTTCACGGTGAGTTCAATATAGGGACAATTGTATGTTATGTGTCATATGTGCAATGTGGTTTCCTGTGTTATTATGATAATGAGCTATACCTTTGACCACGAAGTGAATGACTAAGCATTACTTGAGTACTGGTATGTAGCCTTTGACCATGAAGTGAATGATTAAGCATCACTTTGGCATTGGCAGAAGACTAGGTAGGGCTGAAAGCCTGTAAATTGCTAGCAAAATGTTTATTCAGAAAACGTTTATTTTTCCATGCCACATGGGCTGAAGTCTTACTGATGTATATCAAGTTGAAAATTTTATGTCTCACTGATTGTAAATCTTTGAATCAGATTATTCGTTAATATGGAAAGCATGTCATATGATACTCATCTGCCTTTGTTGTTCTTTGTCCCTCTTTGCTTTTGTCATATTGATATATATATATATATATATATATATATATATATATATATATATATATATATATATATATATATATATATACATATGTATATATATATATATATATATATATATATATATATATATACATATGTATATATATATATATATATATATATATATATATATATATATATATATATAATTGTAACTGTTATTGAACTCACTAAGGTGTTGTTTGTTTTTTTATAAAAACCTCTTCAAACCACTTATTGCTGCGCGACGCAGCACACACGCATCACTTTCCCTCTCGCAGCAGTTTTTTTTTGGAAGGCTTCAGACTACAAAACCTCTGCGCGTGTGCTGCGTGGCGCAGCACTTGACTTGGCTCTTCTAACCTCTTCAGCTTTCATTTTTTTCAAGTGTTTTTTTTAAAATTTTTGTATAACTTATTTTTTTTAACTTTTTTTTAAACTTTTATTTTCTTAAATTTTTATTTATGGATGTGATACAATTTATTTTTATAGTTTCCACGATTTTTTTGAACTTGATTTTTTTAATTTTTTTTACCGTTTCTATTAATAATATTTTCAATTTCAGTTGCATCTTTTTTAACTTGTGTAATTTTTTACGAACTTTTTAGACATCGTTTGCATTACTTTTTTAATTTTTTTTATTATTTTCTCTTTTAATGTTTTTTAAAATTAGTTTTTTTTCTAGAATAAAACTATTAGCTTCTTTTACATTTTTTTAAGTTTTTTTTTTAAAAAAGTTTTATATTTTTGTTTTTTACATGTTTTTTTATTATTATTTTAATGTTTTAAGACTAGAATTATTAAATTTCGGTGTTGAGAACTATTTTCAGTTTATAAAATTAGTTTATTTAAATTTCAGTTTATTGCAGCAGTCTGCAGATGTTAAAAAAAACATGCTTCTTATTATAGGCTGCAGCCGTTTGTTCCACCTCTTCTGCTACAGAGGATTGCAGAGGTGGTCCACAGACTTCATGAATTTTCGCTTCGAAAAAACAAACAGCACCTAAGTGTCACCCGCTTATCCCTCTAAGTGTTTACTTATTGCAGGTGATAAGCATCCAGTATAGTTATGTACTGTTAGACGATGTAGAGTAGATAATATTATAGCTTTTGTATTTTATGTATAAATTCCTAGGAAATTATGTAATATATATAAAACTTTGTAAAAAACTCGTTAGTCGGTTTGTATCCAGTCTTTTGTAACAAAACCATATATGTAAAATATGTTTATGAATATGCATGTCGCATGTTTGGAGTAATAATGTTAATTATTTAAGCGGTCTATTAAAGAATCATAAAGAAAATCC
This sequence comes from Lactuca virosa, assembly GCF_052849685.1. NCBI lineage: Eukaryota > Viridiplantae > Streptophyta > Magnoliopsida > Asterales > Asteraceae > Lactuca > Lactuca virosa. The sequence goes on from NC_136429.1 coordinate 310,556,067, forward strand.
ACCATGATCGTAAGAACTTGAAAATTTCTAGAGAGAGAAAGTAATTTTGAATGGGTTTTCTAGAGAGAGAAAGTAAAAAATCACTTGAATTCTAGTGAAAAAAATCAAATTATGAATAGAATCAAAGACGAATTCGATACCTAGAATCCAAACTCTCTAAAACAAGAAGATCAAAGATCAAAATAAGAATCACCAAATCTAGAAATCCATCAAGGATCAATTCTTGATCAAATCAAAAACACCTACGTTGATACCAACTGATGTGAATTATGAGCATTTGATTTGGCATGCAGAATTAAAGAACACACAAAGAACATGGTGATTTGGGTGTTTAAGAGATGTATTAGATCATGAAAGGTGTTACAAAAAAGTATAAGCTAGATCTAGACAAATAAATAGCTCACACTAACACTCTCAATGTTACATCTCTCAAGCACACCTCTACAAGTGGTATGAACCCACCTTATATAGACGTGTTTACATGTATCTCTCTCTCTATCTATTTCTCATGTCACAAGGCTACTTTACCACATGAAAGTGGGTCTACAAAAGTCAAACCATTTACAAAGTCATACATGAATAACATTGTACCCAACACATGCGACAGTGAATGCCATGATGTGGTGCAGAGCAGGAGTGGAGTATAAATGTTTGTCTCACAAAAATAATAAAAATTTCTGAACTTTTTCATCCTCTTTCCTCTGATATACCACACTCCAATCTGCTTTCTTAATCTTACCCGGCCTCCTCTTTTGAAAGTCTGTTGTATCTTCCTCAGGTCTCACAACTGGCCTTTTCTTCAATACTGAAGTGATTTCCACATCCAGTTTTGCGACTTCGTGAATGAAGCAAATCAACATTCTTTTCAAATGAGAAACGATCGACTCATACTTCACTTCATCCTTGGACAAAATCAGAAACAATGAAATCCAATCATTCGGATTCATACATGGTAGATCAGCAAGTTTGAAGTCTTCTTCAATGCGACTTGCTCCTCAGAATCCCTTAAATTTGACATTAGTGAAGTGTTCAGTTGGAAACAGAGCATAAACTTTCACAGAAACCATCTTCTTTAAACTCCATGTCTTGAACTGAGGTTGTCAATGCTTGAGAAAAAAAAGAGAAAAGCATGTTGTTAACATCATACTCTGAAATTGGTTCTTTCTTAATATGCTCAAAACATCGGAATAGGAAGGCTTTTGGTGTGAGTGGGAAGTCAAGCTGAGAATCAGCGGTATTAAATAGTTCAAAAGATATTGAAGGCTCTAACCAATGAACGCCTGGATTGTCGATTGCTTCCTTCTGAATTCTTTCTAAGGTCCAAGGAGGGAACAGTGTCATCTGTTTTGCAAGAGAAACTTCCGCAACTCACTCTGATGCCTCCTTTGCTTCTAACTCCCTGCGAAGAAATAGCAAGTTGTCACATTCACAATCTCTTTTCTTCCTCACTAGTTTTCACCATTAGAAAGAACCTCATCTTCATCATCATCATCAATCATATTCTATTTCCCTTTATATCCTGAAGCTTCATTAACCTTCAGATCTATCTTCGGTTTTTCCTCATGATGTTCTTAAGATGGCTTCTTAACCTGGGGTTTAGGTTCTTCTTTTTCTTTAACTTTTTCTCATCTTGTTTCGGAAGAACATCACCTTCCGAAACACCTTCAATGCAGTTTAACATCGCAAAGAGCGGCTTGAGCTTATCAGAAAGGTGTTAGCGAACCGAAACAATAAGAATAGAATCCCGAGTTTCCACCAAAACGATGCAGGTACTGATCAATTTCCGACACACATATTTTGATAAATTCTTTCTCAGGTTCCAGATCGTCCAAGTGTTTATTTGCATAGTTGAGCTTGTGGGAAAGAAACTTGGCCTTTTCAGTCTTCGCAGCCAATTTATCCATGATGACATTCTCAGCAGCAATATCTTGTTGAAGCTTCTCTATCTTCGAAACAATGGAAGCATTCATTTCGGAGTTGTCAACCTTTTGTTCACCACGAACCCGAGAAAGGGCTTTTCTCTCGGTTTGTAAAGTTGAACTGAGACTCATTATAACCTTGTTGGCTAATTCGGTGTTCTAATCCGTAGAGCTTCGGAAGTCGACCATGAACTTTGTGACTTCAGCATGTAGTTTTTTGACTTTTTCGGCCGTTTCAGTAATGGTCTTCTTGGATTCCTGGATTACCTTGGTTGAGTCTTCAAGGACTTTTGCATTGACTTTGGTGAGTGTTTCAATCGTTGCTTGATGAGAATTTTGTAGAAACTCATAATTAGAAGAGGAAATTGATGACTGTAAAAGCGAATCCAACTTATCGTTGAGCTGTTTAAATTGCCCTTTCATCATAAGGGAATCCTTATCATCGCTTGCTTGTTGGACAGTGAATGGGCTAAAACCAAAGTTCTAAAAGTCATCATGATCATCCCCATACATAACATATGGATTATCTTCCCTCGGGAAGCAATTTTTGAGAGGGGGATTGTTGGGGGTCAGAAATGGCATCGACCAAGTCCTCGCACGATGGATTGGAGTGCCGCAATCGAATACCTGGTCCTAGAGGGCTGAATGCGCTATATGGGTAAGGTTGCGCCCTTTCTAACACCAATTAGTTTTAGATCAACCGGTAGCGCTGATTCTCAACACTTGGTGATCATATTTGGTAGTTCTGAAGTATGGGTGATGTTTGAGCTCATGCTTGAGGTTTTGAGCTCCTTATCTTAATAAATTCCCTAACTTTAGTGCAAGTCTTGGATAGGACATGCAAGACCTTAAATCATCGATTTTTATTGTTTTTGGGATGTTATGAATCCTTCTTGAGGAGGTGGATTAGTGGTTTAATGGATTGATGGGTTTTATTCATCATAATATCATTCAGACAGTTCTCACGACGTGAGGCTATGCATGTCACGTCGTGAGGAACGAAGGATGCGACTATTTTCTCTTTTAGTGGCTCACGACATGACCAATACAATATCATGTCGTAAGGGGCCGTTGACCGTTGACTTTTGTTGACCGTTGACCGTTGACTTTTTGACTAGTTTGACTTTGGGTAAAACTTGAAGGATTTGTTCTATTGATTAAGATTTTTCCATGTTTTGGTAATAGAGGGCTCGTTAGAGCAAGCAGTGCAGAAAAGGAAGTGCGTCGCAGTGGTTTGTAGGTTCTTCGTTTCAGGTGAGTTTTCTTCATTGTACCCGTGGTTTGAAGGTAACAATGTCGGCCTACTAGTTTTGGTTATCATTAGTTATAGGGATGCCTAGGACTATATGTAGTCACGTAGGATAGCCTGAGAACTCTTGATCTATGCTTTCTTGCTTATTCCTAGTTTAGTTGTGGCTCTAGAGTAGGATCGTATGTTCGTGTGGCTATCTCACCTCTGGTTACTTATGACTATGCATTCCATGGAGATTATCCGGTAGCGGAGAAGTGTGTTGTGAGGATTTTAGTAGGTGGTAGTGTGATATATGATTGGTAATTTCCTGTATTATGTGCCTACTTGATCATCGATTGTTTATATATCGACATATGGTGGCAGATCAGGTTGAGGTGATTCTGTTGTATGTTGTAGGCCAAAATACCAGGTACGGTCCGGCTGTAAGCCATAGGCATGGAGACTCGGGAAGAGCGGTTGGGTTTAGGCAACAGGCGAACAAACCTGGGGCATTCGATTAAGGAGACTATGGGTCGGGGGTATTCTAGTCCGATGACCGAGGACCTGATATGCATGCTTGTATGTTTGTTTTGTGGGGTATTTTGAGGGAACTGATTAAGCTTAATGCTAACCTAACTGTTATTGTTTTCAGGTATCATCGATTATCATGGGAAGGCGAAGTTGCGACTGTACACATTCATCAACAGTAATGAAGATTCTAGGTTATTATATTACTTTGATTTTCAACAAATGTAATTTGGAACAAATGGTTTTATTGATACATATATTATATTGTGGAGTTTTACCTTAATAAAAATGAGAATTTTTTTTTTGTGAAAATAGGACGTTAAAAGTTGGTATAAGAGCCCTCGTCTGAGGGATTTGGACGAACACTTGTCTGAATCCAAACTCAAACTAGGATCCGAGAATTTTCACAAAATATTTTTGAAAAATAAATTTATATTATAAGGGTTGGGTTAGAAACATGGGCTTGGTCTCTTGTCATGTTCTTGTTTGATTGTTGGCATTGGAACTGGAACGTGGACCTTTGACTTAACCTTGGTTTTACACGAAGATGCGGTGTGTACAATTAGCCAGAGCCGGAACAGATGAGTCGTTCTCAAAATACCCATACTTGTTATATGTGTTGGATTTGATTTTGCTGATATGTGAATGGATAACAAAAGCATGCTAGTAGATAAGCTATGTTTCTTTAGGAACTGTTCGATAGTAATGCCTGATTTTTCTGTTGCCTTATGGTATACATAATTGTTTGATATATGCTATTTTGTTGTGTGATTGCTAAGTGTATGTTTTATAGTTGTATACGGTAAGGATTAAATAGCCCTATAATGATTGACTGAGCCTTATTTCTCGTTCCTTGTTTGGTTGTGGACTTAGGGTCTAGTCGATTATTCGACAGTCTATCTGACCCCGTATTGTGTACAACAAGCATGCACAAAGCAAGTGTAGTAACTTAGGACCTTGGGATGAATTATGAATCAACTACAGATAGGTGTGGAAGGTAGTATGGGTCTGTACTACTGAAAGCACATATGATAATCATTCCTCGGACCAGCATTGTTGATCAGGCTATGCCACTCCCAAGACTGACCATACATCCCCAAGCTTACCTGTGATATCCAACAATCGTAATACTTTTGTTCTTGTCGTTGTGACACTGATTTTAGTATGAATGCAGGCATGTATACTTAATTAAATATTTTATTATTTAAAAGTATAAACTCTTGGTCAGAGTATTTTAATCCCAATGTATTTATAGTTAGTATATGTTTTATGGGTTGATATACTCAATTCACTATAAACAAAGCTCTGATACCAATCTATCACACCCCAAAACCGGAACGGCGGAAATGTTCGGGGGTGGAGGATGTCATGTAAAGTATCATAACAGTGCAAAGTAGTAAACAAGCAACAACATCATCCATTGCATTAAAAGTAAAGTTTTAATACATGAGTGTTGTTTCATAGTAATAAGACACCAAAATATGTAATCAAAATAAAAGACGAGTCTTATCTATGCTCCGTCTTCTCAAAACCTGGTCATCGTACCTGTCTACTGGTGACCTGAGAATACAAATTATTTTGAAAGTGTAGATCAGCATAAAGTTGGTGAATTCATAAGTATTATGGTGTCATTGATTTGAAAAGTTGTTATGAAAGACTTGTAAATATTTGATGAAACATTTTGTATAAGTTTGAAAACCCGAGAAAATCTCATATTTCCTACTAGTATAAAAAGTAGTCTTCTACCAAGACCCGAATGCCTGAAGGTTGCATTTCTGTCTAAATGAAAGTTTTTCCCCCTGTGTGACTATTATTATAAATATATAATCTACCTCATCGTTTATGTGAATGTGTCACAAAATAAAAATAAAAGGGAAATTATATAATCATTTAAATATTATCCTTTGGTACTAGGATAAACACGGCATAGTAATTGCCGAATAGTATTAACCGTAGACATTCGTCGATGTGCATTTTCCCTCTGTAGCTAACAGCTGGGTGTAGAATGGTTAGTCCCGTACATATATAATAGTATCTACACATATAATATGTAATAGTTTCTCATCATATAGTATCTATGTAACAGAATCCATGTAAAAGTATCCATGTAATGGTATCCATGTAATAGTATCTCTTCATAATGCATGTAATGTATTAGTATGGACTCATGAATGAACTGACTCTTGTGTAATTCCTTGTAATAGGAATAGTAATTTGTATCCCCTAAACTATACCTATAATAGTTTACTGGAATGTAAATTGAATGTCCAAGTAGGTTTATACACCCTTGCTACACAAGAGTGTTGGAACTGAAGAATGAATGAAAGCTCTCATATCAATACATATGTATATGAAACATAAGTGTATAGATATGGTTTTTAAGAATAAGTTGAAAGAGGTTTTGTAAAACATTTAAGAGTTTTGAACAATAAATAATGATGACTTGATGTCAGTTTATAAAATAATTCAAAAGTAAATCATTTGATAACAACGTATAAAACAACCGAAAACTATTGTATTTATCACATTTTGAAGTATATGAAATCAGATGGTTGAAAACATAGTTATAAATCACATGTGATTGATTCTATAACTTCCTGTTTTCTACTTGTATTCCCCCCCCCCATGAAAGCATTTAAAATCATTTAAAAGATTGATTAAGGGGTATGAACTCACTTGTAGTGGGTGGTTGTGGATGAACTGAATGATGTAGGATCCTAAGTGTCAAGTGAAGACTTGTACACACACAATGATCCTAGTTAACATATAATCACATATATGTATCCAATTAGTCATAAAACAACTAATTAACCAAGTTTAAGACATCCTAAGATATGTAAAACACTCGATTAAGTGCTATAAGTCATAAGGATTTCATCTAAGGGTGGTAGGACCTTGTTATTGAGTTTGCGGTTCAAGGGTAAACTCCCTTGGAGTTTACGGTTTTGTGACCATAACTCCTTGAGTTTACGGTCGTAAACCCATGAGTTTACGGCCGTAAACTCATGTTTCTTGACCATTTTGTGTTTTGAAGCCTTAAAGATCACAAGAAGCATTCCTACTTCATGTTTAAGCCCTAGGAAGAGATTAGGGCACCATTTCACTCCTTTTAGGAGTTTACGGTCCTTAGACCATTTCCCTTTGGGTTTACGGCCGTAAAACCAATTGATTTATGGTCTTTTGGTTGTTTCGAGTCCTAAGCACAATAAGCAAAGGGTCTAGACAAGTTTCCAAGGCTTAGAAGGGACTAGGGCACACTTTGGCACCCTTTTAGGGTTTACGGTCGAAGAACACCTTGGACCGTAAACACCTTTGATCTTGTTTCTTGGGTGTTTTCTTGATGTTTAGAAGTGTAACAAGCTTTATAATACACTAGGGTAGGAGTACTTACTAGGTAGAAGCTTGAAAAGGTGCTAAAAGTCCAAGAACACTAGTGTGTGTTCTTGGTGAAACTTGAAGATCTACACTTTTGGAATGATTTCACGGATGGAATCATGTTAGATCACTAGATTAGGGTAGATATAACCTTATTAGGGCTAGAAACACTTACAAGTTGAAGATCTTGAAGAATTGTTGGATGATACTTGAGAGAGAAATTGGTTTTGGATCTTGAAAATGTGAAAAGTGGTAAAATATGACTAAGAGTCATATTTATACCCCCTTTTTGTGGTTTACGGCTGTAAACACATTTGCTTAGGCCGTAAACTCCAAACTCTTGGAGTTTTTGGACATTATTGTTGCACAATAAACGCTAGGGCATCCTCTCTCCTGTCATCTCCTGAATTACTAAGTTTAAAACACTAGAACTTAATCCAAAAAGCCTGAAAGTTAGCAGAAACTGTTCTGACTCTTATTGAAGTGAGAGGTTGTACAGAATAAAAATTTCGGGTTGTCACACTATGAGGGTAGGTCTAAGTAATATGGAGATCCGTGGGATCATTGCTGCCGATGTGGCCAATGCAATCAGGGAGGCAATCCTACAGTTTTTTGGGTCGGTTAAGACCATGTTGATAAAGGAGTTTGACCGGTGTTATGTAGTCGTCATGAAGGCAGCTGCTCCCGCAACCACAGTTGGCGTCGTTGCTACAGGATCTTAAAGAGGCGGGGCGATACATTATCGGGAGTTCAGTTGTATGAAGCCCTCGGAGTTCAGAGGAGACAGGGACCCGATTATTGCTCTGAGATGGATATCGGATGTGGAGGGATGTTTTTAAAAGTATTAGTGTCCCGAGGACCAGAAGGTGAAATTCGCGTTGAATCTTCTTCTCTGGGGTGCGAAGGATTGGTTGGAGTTTGTGACCCAGGGTTTTTCACGTGCAAAGCATGAGATATAAGGTTTCGCCACCCTTGACTTCCAAGTTCTTATCCATCCCTCTCAGGGATTCACTCGCCACATTTTCAGGTTTCAAAGCGTCGAGCTGAGCCTCCTTAATTTGCGTGGACAAGTGTGAATGGATAGTTAGAGTCAAAGATTTGACTCTACGACCAGAGTATTCCTTCCGACTTAGGGCATCAGCTACTACGTTGGCTTTACCAGGATTATAACGAATTTCGCATTCGTAATCACTGAGTAGCTCGACCCACCGTCGTTGTGTCATGTTGAGCTCCTTCTGGTCGAGTATATGTTGTAGGCTTTTGTGGTCTGTAAAGATCGTGCTTTTTGTACCATACAGGTAGTGTCTCCAGATCTTCAGAGCAAACATAACTGCTCCTAGTTCAAGATCGTGGGTGGTGTAGTTGACCTCATGTGTCTTCAACTGTCTAGAGGCATAGGCGATGACCTTACCTCGTTGCATCAGAACACAGCCGAGCCCTTGATTTGAAGCATCGCAATAGACAACGAAGTCTTCTATCCCTTCGGGGAGGGATAGTATTGGTGCGGTGCACAAGGCTCGCTTGAGCGTTTTGGAACGCTCTCTCTTGCTTCTCTTCCCAGTCAAAGGCCACGCCCTTCTGGGTCAGTGTTGTAAGAGGTTTCACAATGCGGGAGAAGTTCTGAATGAACCTGCGATAGTAGCCAGCGAGACCTAGAAATTGACGAATTTCTGTAGGTGTCTTCGGTGCTGGCCAGTTCTCAATGGCCTTGATTTTGGAAGGGTCCACGTGAATTCCCTCTTCACTAACTACGTGGCCCAAGAATTCGACTCTTCGAATCCAAAATTCGCACTTAGAGAACTTCGCATAGAGCTTCTCCGATCGTAATGTTTCTAAGACTTGACGAAGATGTTGACTATGTTCCTCCTTACTACGAGAGTAGATGAGTATGTCATCGATGAAGACGATGACGAACTGATCCAAGTAAGGCCGACACACCCTATTCATTAAATCCATGAATACTGCGGGCGCGTTAGTTAATCCGAATGGCATCAGTACGAATTCGTAGTGCCCATAACGAGTTCGGAAGGCTGTCTTGGGAACATCCTCCTCTAACACTCGTAGTTGGTGTTATCCGGATCGTAGATCTATCTTCGAGAAGTAGTTGGCTCCTTGAAGTTGATCAAATAAATCGTCAATGCGGGGTAAGGGATAATGATTTTTAATGGTAAGCTTGTTGAGTTCCCTGTAGTCGATGCACATACGAAACGATCCGTCTTTCTTCTTGACGAACAAGACCGGTGCTCCCCATGGTGAGAAGCTTGGCCTAATGAATCCCTTCTCGAGAAGTTCGTTAAGTTGACTGGAAAGTTCCTGCATCTCCGCTGGTGCCAGACGATATGGAGATTTGGCTACTGGAGTAGCCCCTGACACTAAGTCGATTCTCAACTCGACTTGGCGTTGTGGTGGTAATCCTGGGAGTTCTTCTGAAAAGATATCGGGAATGTCGCGTACTTCGGGGATGTTCTGAATATCTTTCACTTCTTGACTCGTATCGACGATGTGAGCGAGAAATGCATGACATTCATTTCGCAAGCACTTCTGAGATTGTATGCACGAAATGATGCGAAGGTTCGTACTAGGTTTGTCGTCGTAGATGACTAGGGTTTCGCTGTTAGGGGGGTTAAGACGAACTGCTTTTTCAAAGCACATGATGTCGGCGTGAAGAAGACTCAACCAATCCATGCCGATAATGACGTCGAAACTTTTAATTGGGACTGGCATGAGGTCTATCTTGAAAGTATGGCCATCTAAAGTTAGAGTACAACCTACGTATATGCAATTAGTACTTTCCGTTTTCCCGTTTGCCATTTCTACAGTGAACGATTTATATAATGCACGTGGTTTTTGTTTAAGCAGGTGTGCAAATTTCTGGTTTACGAAGCTTTTCTCCGCTCCACTGTCGAAAAGTATGCAAGCATATGAGTTATCGAGGAGAAACGTACCAGTAACTATTGTAGGATCAGCTACGACTTCCTCGTGGCCTATGGCCAGAACTCTTCCTACTCCGCCAGCTATCCCTGCCTTAGGGTAGTTCCTCTTGTAGTGGCCCACTTCGCCACAACCGTAGCAAGCTTGGCCCACACCGGCGTTAGGAACTTCAGCGGTCGGCCTTGCTGGAGTCTTGCAGAAACGGGCAGTATGCCCCCTTCTGTTGCAGTTAGTGCACTGCATTTCCCGGCAAGGTCCGTTGTGATGGAAGGTGCATTTGTTGCACCTCGGAAGATTACCGTCATAAGGCTTCGCTGGTAAGGGATTAGCAGCGACAACAAGAGTTACTGTGGCAACATTGATTGTAACAAGTTGTTGTCTCTTTGAGGATTCTTGCGAAGCCCCGCTTTTCCTCTTGTTCCACCCCTTTTTCTTGTTGTTGCTGTTGTTTCCCTTTTGTTGCTCAGTTGTAGAAATCGTTGGGTTCTGGTGGTTTCCGTGATCTATAAGAGATTGTGCCAGCTCTTTGGCGTTGTCAAAAGTAACAGGCCTGGATGCTAACACACTTGACTGGATCTGGGGCGACAGTCTCCAAATATATCTCTTTATTCTCTTGCTCTCAAGAGCAACCATATCAGGGCAAAGAATTGCCAGATCATAGAATCTATTAGTATAAGTTGATATTTCAGAACCAACCATTTCAAGACCCCAGAGTTCCTGTTCAAGTTTTTGAATTTCCCCTCGTGGACAGTACTCTCTCATCAGCATGGCTTTCAAGTTTTCCCAACTTTTCGAATTTGCCACTATTAGAGTCAGTGACTTAACGTGGCCATTCCACCAAGTTAAAGCCCTGTCAGAAAAGGTACAAGTAGCAACTTGACCTTATTGTTCTCTGGGCAGGCGCAGATTTCAAAGACCGCTTCTGTCTTTTCGATCCACTGCCTTAAGATCATAACCCCTCCAGTTCCATTGAAATTTCTGCGTTTGGCATTCGTAAAATCCTTGTAGGTGCATTCCCGGGGATGCCCATGGCTCTCGCCATGGTTGGAAGGAGGTGCACCTATTCCCGATCCACTAGGGACAGGAGTATTGATGTGTGACATGGCAGCCGCTACGGCCACCGTGACAGCTGCTTGGAACATAGCAGCATCGAACTGAGGAGGTGGTGGAGGTGGTGGTGGTATTGGTGTTTCGTTATTATTGTTACGCCTCGGATTTCTGCGAGGAGGCATCTTTTAACTATAAGTTTAGAAAGATGAAGATATTGATAAGAATTCAATAGAAAAGTCGATGAAAATGACTCATGGACTAACTCTACATAGTCCAACAACACAATTAAATGTAGATCTAGAACTAACAGATGATAGCATTTGGATAATAATTTCCATGAGATCGGGTACCTGTCAATATTACTGGAATTACAGATGCAACAAGTTCGGGAAAAAATGGCCTAGTAGGAGGCCTTACATCAACCATGATGGAAAATTTTGACAGGACTACGACCTAATCAAGACCTAACAGGTCTATGATTTACAAAGATAGGAAATTAGACCAGAGTTTTACATAACTAGGTTATATCCAAAAGAGAAGTTGATGAGATTCTATCGGCGACGATAACTACTAGAGTGAGTTCTTGATCCCGACAGAAGGCGTTCTATGTCCCTCACACGCCTGTCAGATCTTACTTGCTGAGCTCGAAGTTCCCTGACTTCAATTTGGGTTCCAGCAAGTTCTCTCTGCAGAGTTGCATTGTGGACCAGAGTCCTTTCATGAGCAGACTCTAGTTGGCGAATGCGGACTGAGTTTACGCCAGAGTTGGCGTCAATCTCCATGACTCGGTCGATAGCGGCTCGACCCTGTTCGGTGTTCCGGGAAATCCTACGAACCATGATGGGTAGGACCCTGTCAGCTGAACCTCCCTTAGTGAGGTTGTAGAAGCTTCTGTCTCCATTGTAGGGGATGGGTTGACTCTGTTCCTGACTCCATCTATTCAAGTTTGTGGTCCACAGAGGTGTGGGTCCTTGAAATGCTGGACGAGGGTTTGGGTCATGAGCAGTTGGGGGTAGATTGTTGACTTCTGGTTCTGAGTCAGAACTATCAGAAAAGCCTTCAGCTTCGTGATCATCCAATGGAATTGTGTGATCATTATCTGCCTCTTCTCCGAGCCATCAAGCATTGCCGTGGTTAGGGTAGTACGGGTCGCCGTGGGGATGGAATCCAGCCACGATATCTACGCGAGAAAAGGGATATAAGAAGAAATTAATAGACGTACTAACTAAGATAGTTATAAGATGATCTTTATCAGTTACTTCAATACTTTTTTAGTGCATACCAGTTATATGTACTCAGGACAGGATATACCTTCGAATAAGTGACCCTAACTCTAAGCCTACAACCAAACAAGGACAAGAAGTAAAGCAAAGATTCACAGATTCTAAGTCTATGACGTCCTAGATACATATAAAGTTAGTGTATCCACTCAGCAACTATTGACCTACTGATAAAGACCTTTTAGTTCTCAAATAAGTAATTATAGTAACACCAAATACCCCTATGGTATTTCATTGTGGTAATGTTGGTAAGTTTTTAGACTTGTTGCCATATCACAACCATTCTTGGGCATATGCTAATCATTCCTCGGACCAGCATAGTTGAGCAGGCTATGCCACTCCTAGGACTGACCATACATCCCCGAGCTTACCTGTGATATCCAACAATCGTAATACTTTTGTTCTTTTCGTTGTGACACTGATTTTAGTATGAATGCAGGCATGTATACTTAATTAAATATTTTATTATTTAAAAGTATAAACTCTTGGTCATAGTATTTTAATCCCAATGTATTTATAGTTAGTATATCTTTTATGGGTTGATATACTCAATTCACTATAAACAAAGCTCTGATACCAATCTGTCACACCCCAAAACCGGAACGGCGGAAACGTTCGGGGGTGGAGGACGTCATGTAAAGTATCATAACAGTGCAAAGTAGTAAACAAGCAACAACATCATCCATTGCATTAAAAGTAAAGTTTTAATACATGAGTGTTGTTTCATAGTAATAAGACACCAAAATATGTAATCAAAATAAAAGACGAGTCTTTTCTGTGCTCCGTCTTCTCAAAACCTGGTCATCGTACCTGTCTACTGGTGACCTGAGAATACAAGTTATTTTGAAAGTGTAGATCAGCATTAAGCTGGTGAATTCATAAGTATTATGGTGTCATTGATTTGAAAAGTTGTTATGAAAGACTTGTAAATATTTGATGAAACATTTTGTATAAGTTTGAAAACCCTAGAAAATCCCATATTTTCTACTAGTATAAAAATTAGTCTTCTACCAAGACCCGAATGCCTGAAGGTTGCATTTCTGTCTAAATGAAAGTTTTTCCCCTGTGTGACTATTATTATAAATATATAGTCTACCTCATCGTTTATGTGAATGTGTCACAAAATAAAAGTAAAAGGGAAATTATATAATCATTTAAATATTATCCTTTGGTACTAGGATAAACACGACATAGTAATTGCCGAATAGTATTAACCATAGACATTCGTCGATGTGCATTTTCCCTCTGTAGCTAACAGCTGGGTGTAGAATGGTTAGTCACGTATATATATAATAGTATCTACACATATAATATGTAATAGTATCTCATCATATAGTATCTATGTAACAGAATCCATGTAAAAGTATCCATGTAATGGTATCCATGTAATGGTATCCATGTAATAGTATCTCTTCATATTGCATGTAATGTATTAGTATAGACTCATGAATGAACTGACTCTTGTGTAATTCCTTGTAATAGGAATAGTAATTTGTATCCCCTAAACTATACCTATAATAGTTTACTGGAATGTAAATTGAATGTCCAAGTAGGTTTATACACCCTTGTTACACAAGAGTGTTGGAACTGAAGAATGAATGAAAGCTCTCATATCAATACATATGTATATGAAACATAAGTGTATAGATATGGTTTTTAACAATAAGTTGAAAGAGGTTTTGTAAAACATTTAAGAGTTTTGAACAATAAATAATGATGACTTGATGTCAGTTTATAAAATAATTCAAAAGTAAATCATTTGATAACAAAGTATAAAACAACCAAAAACTATTGTATTTATCACATTTTGAAGTATGTGAAATCAGCTGGTTGAAAACATAGTTATAAATCACATGTGATTGATTCTATAACTTCCTGTTTTCTACTTGTATTCCCCCCCCCCCCCCATGAAAGCATTTAAAATCATTTAAAATATTGATTAAGGGGTATGAACTCACCTGTAGTGGGTGGTTGTGGATGAACTGAATAATGTAGGATCCTAAGTGTCAAGTGAAGACTTGTACACACACAATGATCCTAGTTAACATATAATCACATATATGTATCCAATTAGTCATAAAACAACTAATTAACCAAGTTTAAGACATCCTAAGATATGTAAAACACTCGATTTAAGTGCTATAAGTCATAAGGATTGCATCTAAGGGTGGTAGGACCTTGCTATTGAGTTTGCGGTTCAAGGGTAAACTCCCTTGGAGTTTATGGTTTTGTGACCATAACTCCTTGAGTTTACGGTCGTAAACCCATGATTTTACGGCCGTAAACTCATGTTTCTTGACCATTTTGTGTTTTGAAGCCTTAAAGATCACAAGAAGCATTCCTACTTCATGTTTAAGCCCTAGGAAGAGATTAGGGCACCATTTCACTCCTTTTAGGAGTTTACGGTCCTTAGACCATTTCCCTTTGGGTTTACGGCCGTAAACCCAATTGATTTATGGTTTTTTGGTTGTTTCGAGTCCTAAGAACAATAAGGAAGGGGTCTAGACTAGTTTCCAAGGCTTAGAAGGGACTAGGGCACACTTTGGCACCCTTTTTAGGGTTTATGGTCCAAGAACACCTTGGACCGTAAACACCTTTGATCTTGTTTCTTGGGTGTTTTCTTGATGTTTAGAAGTGTAACAAGCTTTATAATACACTAGGGTAGGAGTACTTACTAGGTAGAAGCTTGAAAAGGTGCTAAAAGTCCAAGAACACTAGTGTGTGTTCTTGGTGTTCTTGGTGAAACTTGAAGATCTACACTTTTGGAATGATTTCATGGATGGAATCATGTTAGATCACTAGATTAGGGTAGATATCAACTTATTAGGGCTAGAAACACTTACAAGTTGAAGATCTTGAAGAATTGTTGGATGATACTTGAGAGAGAAATTGGTTTTGGATCTTGAAAATGTGAAAAGTGGTAAAATATGACTAAGAGTCATATTTATACCCCCTTTTTGGGGTTTACGGCCGTAAACACATTTGCTTAGGCCGTAAACTCCAAACTCTTGGAGTTTTGGGACATTATTGTTGCACAATAAACCCTAGGGCATCCTCTCTCCTGTCATCTCCTGAATTACTAACTTTAAAACACTAGAACTTAATCCAAAAAGCCTGAAAGTTAGCAGAAACTGTTCTGACTCTTATTGAAGTGAGAGGTTGTACAGAATAAAAATTTCGGGTTGTCACACTATGAGGGTAGGTCCGAGTAATGTGGAGATCCGTGGGATCATTGCTGCCGATGTGGCCAATGCAATCAGGGAGGCAATCCTGCAGTTTTTTGGGTCGGTTAAGACCATGTTGATAGAGGAGTTTGACCGGTGCTATGTAGTCGTCGTGAAGGCAGTTGCTCCCGCAACCACAGTTGGCGTCGTTGCTACAAGATCTTAAAGAGGCGGGGCGATACATTATCGGGAGTTCAGTTGTATGAAGCCCTCGGAGTTCAGAGGAGACAGGGACCCGATTATTGCTCTGAGATGGAGATCGGATGTGGATGGATGTTTCTAAAAGTATTAGTGTCCCGAGGACCAGAAGGTGAAATTCGCGTTGAATCTTCTTCTCTGGGGTGCAAAGGATTGGTTGGAGTTTGTGACCCAGGGTTTTTCACGTGCAAAGCAGGCCGTGGTGACTTGGGAGAAGTTTTTGGATATGTCCACACAGATTATGTTCTTCTTGTGGAGCAAGAGCAACTGGCACATGAGTACTTGTCGCTCAATTAGTTTACTGATTCAGTGACGAAGATCACTGAGATGTTTATAGAGAGAGTACTTTTTTCCCAGAGCATGCTGCTTTTGAGTGTTGGATTAGATGTCTAAGCCCATAACTATTATTGGTATGTATTTGACCCAAGAGTAGCATGGTCCATTTGGGTTGCACTTCACCGGAACAATTTATATGGATAGTCTTTTGAGAATAGTATGTTTATGATTTATATTAATATATTATAAGTTCTAATATATTAATATGAAATCATATTATTTAATTACTTATTATCAAGAATTAATTTATAATTAATTTAGTGATCAAAAGGAACTAATTAAATATGGACTCTTATATATAGTATGGGCCAAGTTCATTTAGGTTGGGCTAGGCTTGCATGGATAGTCCATGGAGTTTTTAACCCATGGATACTATGGAAATGAAAGGTCATGGGTATTAGGGTTTACATAGATGAAACCCAAATCCTCCATACTATATAAATAGGTCCTTGGCACATGAAATGGCACTAGTGTGTGTGTAAACAAGAGTGGGCCAAGTTCTAGTGTGCTTACTATTCTCTCAAGTTTTCCAAGGTGTTTTTGGTGATTTGTGATTCCACTTGAGGCTTCCACACTAGTGGGGCTAAGCTCTTAAAGTTCAAGACTTTAAGCCACATCAAAATGTATGTCTTCTAACTAGACTTTTGTAGTATAGTTGCTTCATAATATGCTAGTTAGGATAAAACCTTGGAATATTCCATATTTGCATGTATAATAGAGAAAACATAGATCCAAGGTTTATAGGGTTGCATGTACACCATAGGAGTGTTAGAATTCTCAAAACCCATCAGTGGTATCAGAGCCTAGGCTTGTTTTCAATTATACTTGATGCTATTTGCAAGAAAAATCGTTTTTTTTTTGGAATCTGCCAGTTCACCACGAGGTGGTAACTGTTCAGTGAATTTTTTTTTTTAGTTTTTGGCCTATTTTGGTTTAGAATCATTACCAAAAAGTGTTTTTGTTCATAAAACTTGATTTTGATGTTATGGTAATGTTTATTCTCATCCAAATAAATGATAATTGTCAAAGTTTCAAGACTTGTTTTAGTTTATGTGATTAGCTAAGTTCTTGAAATTTTTTGATATGAGTTATCTTCACTTATTAGTTTGATCTTGTTCATAGAAAAATTACTTGATTATGGTGTTAATTGGTAATTTGATCTTAATGGTTTTTATGAACTCCATAACTTGTCCTCATGTTATGGAAAATGAAGAGTTTTTCTTTTAAAGTGTCATTAAAAGTCATAGGTTATGAAAATGGAAGAGTCTCTAATTTTAATGTCATCATAAAATGTTTTTTATGTCTTCCATAACTTGTCCTAAAGTTATGGAACTTGAAAAGTCTTCCATAAAAACCATATTAAACTCATAAGTTATGGAAACCAAAAGTTTTTGAATTGTTCAAAACTTGCCCTCAAGTTTTGGAATTTCTAAAGTCTCACACACACTTTAATTCCAAACCCCCTAGAATTTTAAAAGTTAAAATTCAACCCTTATACTTTATAGTATTATAAGTTAATAATATATATATGTATAAGATCAAGTCGTTTTACTATTAGTAGGCCTCATTCACGAAGCCGGTCTATAAGGGGGGTATAAGGTTACTGCCTATAAAATGGCAGTTTAATGGGTGTCCACTCTCACCCACCGCTTCCTTGACTGGTGTAGGGTCGTTAGCCGAACGGGTAGGACAAGGACTATAATTCTCCCTTCATTAAAATTATTAATGATAAATACTAAGTAACTAAACCTTTTATAAATTCCCAATCTTAGTTACTTAGGAAAATGTGAATTCGGTGCTAACCCATGAAATTACACTTTGCACTTTGCTTAAGTCGTTAGTGGAGCGCGTGTGGTTAACCGGCACACTAACCTGGATTTAACAAGGTAGGCAAAGGGTAACTTAATGTTTATGATAGTATCGGTGGAGCGCATGTGGTTAACCGGCACATCGATTGAGTGGTAAATATTAAGGGTACCAAGTATATTTGCATGGTTATTCACACCTTGTTTTGTGATCCTCGGCATCCCAGTCACAAAATTTGAGAGGGCACAATCGAGATTGAAACATGCCATTGAAAAGTTCAATGAATCTCAAAAGATCTAGGAGTTTCAAATCCAATTAAAAGCTAATAAATTATTTCGTTTTTCATGGTGGAAATTGGTGAATCGTCATTTGCCTACCTTCAAATATTCTATAGCTTGGATTAAGACATCCCTCTTCCAAGTTATAAAATATTGTGTTGGATCCTAGCCTTAATATTTCATATTGGGTGTTAGATTAAGGACATTAAATCAACTATCTTGAATATCTCCCAAAGGTGTCTGGTTCAGACAATTATGATCTTCCCAAAGGTCTTGGAACAAGCTTTCCTAATGAAGATGATGTTTCGTGGTTGGATAATGGAAATCATACTTCTCTTCCTCCACCTCCTCCAATTATTCTCCCTAACCCACAAGTTCTTGAATAGTTCAAAGTCACTCAAGCCCTATTACCAAGTAACTTCTATGTGTGCTCACATATTGACAAGTTGGGAGAGTTAAGTGTCAAAGTCTTGAGAAAGTTGGTTGTTCAATCACTTTCTAAGTCACACAGTGAGTTCCATTAGGACTACTATGTAACAGACTATGACATGACCCTAATGATCTTATGTCTTTGCTTGGTGTTGCTGAATCAGCAATGTTTTGGAGCTCTGGTAAAGCAAATTTGATTAGTAGATCAACTTCCCAAACTACCATGGACATTGACAATTGGTAACATTGGATATCTAGAAAAGCTTTTTCTTCCCAATGGAAAGGGCTCGGCCATAGTCAACTCGGTTGACCAAATGGTAAAGAGAAAGGCTAAATCTGAGATAGTCCTGTGTGCCATTCCCAAAGGGTCCATATGTTTCTGTTGCCAAAGGAAGGGGCATTGGTTGCGAAGATGCCTTAACTACCTGAAAGATCTGAGAGAAGGTCTAGCCAAAAAGTTTGACTCTGCTTCAGGTAAGTCCACTATCTAACTCAATTAAGTTCCTATTTGAAGATTCTTAATACATTTTGATGTATGGAAGGATCAAGCAAAGGGAAGGGAACTTAAAGAAAGAGTATGTTGAATCTGATCGTGAAGATGGATTTCAATCGCATGGTTCGAAGATCGGATTCTTGAGCTACTACTTAGAGAGTTATGATAGATTTCTAGGAAATATGTAATAGCATAGTTTCCATTTAAAGTTGCATTGTAAGGAAAAAGATTTTTCCGCATCTTATAAATAAACAAAATTTTTTGTTTTATTTTATTTTATCTCCTTGCAATGACATTTATGGAAAATTGAAATTTATATGTTTCTAGCAATAATGGAAATATGAAATTGATTCTTTCATTTGTGGTAGTTTCTAAATATACCAAATAAGGAAAAATTCTCATCACCCAAGTATTCAATTGGACCGAAACTTGGAATCATGCAAGTTGTATAGTATGATGAATGAGAACTTTCAGCTTTGGAAAATTAAGACTAATTTCTCGTTCACATGTATATGTGAGTCAAGTGAATGACTAAGGGATCGAGTACACATTCTTGTGCACTAGTCAAGTCCACTACAAAAGATCGATAAGACTATTCGTCATGATTTACTAAAGTTTAGTAAATATGGTTATACTTACAAGTTTAAGTATAATTCTGAAACATTGGAAAAGTTTCGATGTATGGCAAAACGAACGAGAAGAATCAAATTTGGCAGAAAGATAAAAGTTTCTCAAATCTGAAAAGATGGGAGAGTACTTTAGTATCATGTTTTATGATCATCTTAATGATTGTGAGACCATATCTGTAACAACGTAAATTTTCGAAACAATTTTTCACTTTTCATATATAACATTTCTCACATAAATCATCTTAACTCAAGTGTATCAAATGTTATAACGATAAAACATATCCCAGAATCACAAATACAAAATCCTCTGTCAGTGGGTACAAAGCATGCCGGCGCTTTCCCGCGATCCTCGCTAGTACCTGAAACACATAACACATAACACGGTAAGCATAAATTGCTTAGTGAGTTTCCCAAAATACCACATACAACACATAAACCACTCGAGGCTATAACTCGGTATGACCCTCTGGTCAATGTGTCTCAGCGGGACCCTCCAGTCCCGTAGATCGTTGGACCCTCCGGTCCGGTCTAGCTCGTTGGACCCTCCGGTCCGGTCTGATCGAGGACCCTCTGGCCTCATGAGTCGTTGGACCCTCTGGTCCGGTCTATATACACATAACATACATATAACACATTGCACCTAAATCTCAGACATACACATACACATAACTCATAAGACCCTCCGGTCTACACATAGATACCACTCTAGGTAATGTATAGTGAGAAGACTCACCTCGGGTAACTCGGATAAATCTCTAATCTCGAATGCTGATCTAGCCTCCGCCTAATCACATAAAAAATTTCCTCTAATTATCAACGGCTCTCAAAGGCTAGATTAACCCCCCCTTAATTTCTTAGAAGGGTAAAAGACCATTTTACCCCTCCAAGACCCAAAAGCCCAATAGTTGACCAAACCCTAAAGTCCATGAAAGTCAACTTAATCAACGGTCCAACTTTGACCAGACTCGCCGAGTGCACTCGTGGGACTCGACGAGTTCATGCGCATCTTCTGAATCCTTATAAGGCCTCACTCGACTCGTCGAGTTAACCTTTCACTCGACGGGTTACCACTGATCACGAATCGCGGGCCAACCCGACTCGACTCGTCGAGTTCTCTCATGGACTCGGCGAGTTTCCTCCATGGCAACTCCCAAATGACCTTCTGAGGTCAGATCTGTTTCTCTAACTTATAGATTTTACCTTTAGACACTCAAAAGTCACGTAAAGGTCCAAACTTTATTCTCATGCAACACTCATATGGCTTTATTTGATGAATTAGCTCTTAATATAACAACCAAGATCCAAAACCCAAAAGGGACTGCATAAAGCTGAATAATTGGGACTCTCTGGACCTCTCAAGGTCCAGATCTAAGGTCTATTTCTCATTGGGACTTCTCATGCTTCTTATTCCAACTCAAGAAAGGGTAAAGAAACCCTTGATTCAATAAGCCTACACAATAAAGAAGAAAAGGCATGAATTGCTACCTCAAAGTGAAGCCTCATTGCTTGAAAGTCTCAGAACAACAACCTCCTTTGGTCCTTCTTGCTGGATCACTTCTCCTCCTTAGCAAAATCACAACAAATGGCTCAATATGGCTCTCTCTCTCTCTCACTTGACACGCGCAAATATTCTAGGGTTCTTTTCTCTGGAAGGGTGGCCGCAAATGAAGGCCATAAGGACCCTTAAATAGGGTACATGCCCAAGGATTTAGGGTTTCTGCCAACAGCACGGACTCGTCGAGTCCATTCACTGACTCACCGAGTCCACTCATTAATCCGAGTCATCATTCACGATCCTACTCGACGACTTAGGGCATCAACTCGTCGAGTCACTCCTCATATCTCAAATCAATAATCAAATGACCATACCTGGGAATCCGGATGTTACAATTCTCCCCCACTAGAATCAGACTTCGCCCTCGAAGTCTTACTCAAACAACTCCGGATGCTGCTCCCGCATCTCTGACTCCGTCTCCCATGTCAACTCGGACCCTCTCCGATGCTGCCACTAGACCTGAACCAGGGGTACCTCCTTGTTCCTCAGAACCTTGATCTTCCGATCCAAGATCGCGATCGGCCTCTCAATGTAGTTCAGGCTCGCATCTACCTGAATATCCTCTAGCGGCACTACCGCCGTCTCATCGGCTATACACTTACTCAACTGGGATACGTGGAAGGTATCATGAATCTGACCCAACTCCTCGGGTAGCTCTAAACGGTATGCTACCTTGCCCACCCTAGCAATCACTCTGAAAGGACCAATGTATCGGGGGCCCCAGCTTGCCCCTTTTCCTGAATCGGATCACTCCTTTCCAAGGAGATACTTTAAGGAGTACGAAATCTCCCACCTGGAACTCGAGCTCAGATCGCCGCCTATCCGCGTAACTCTTCTGGCGGCTCTAGGCTGTCAGCAATCTCTGCCTGACCTGCTGTATCTGCTCGGTCGTCTTAAGCACTATCTCAGTGCTACCCATCACTCGCTGCCCCACCTCGCCCCAACAGATAGGGGTCCTACACCTCCTCTCATACAACAGCTCAAAGGGAGGCATACCAATACTCGAATGGTGGCTGTTGTTGTAAGAAAACTCGGCTAAAGGTAGGTATGAATCCCAACTTCCACCAAAGTCCATGACACATGCTCGAAGCATGTCCTCAAGCGTCTGAATCGTCCGTTCACACTGCCCGTCCGTCTGTGGGTGACAACCAGTGCTGAAGTGCAATCTCGTGCCCAACTCCTCATGAAACTTCTTCCAGAACCTGGAAGTAAAACGAACATCTCGATCTGACACGATCGATATCGGCACTCCATGCCGAGACACCACATCTCTTACATATATCTCTGCCAGCCTCTCTGGAGAAGAGCTCTCACTGATAGCAAGGAAGTGAGCGCTCTTCGTCAGCCGATCCACAATCACCCAAATTGCATTAACACCCCTCGCGGTCCTCGGCAATTTGGTGATGAAGTCCATAGAAATCTGTTCCCACTTCCACTGGGGAACCTCTAGTGGCTGCAACTTGCCATGCGGACGATGGTGCTCGACCTTAACCCGGCGACAGGTCAAGCACCTATCCACTACCCACGCAACATCCCTCTTCATACATGGCCACCAATAATCTCTTTTCAGGTCCAAATACATCTTAGTGGCTCCAGGATAGATCGAGAATCTCGACCTGTGCGCCTCCTCCATCAGTATGCTACGTGCCCCACCCATAAACGGCACCCAAATCCGACCATGAAAGGTCATAAGCCCTCGGATATCGGTAACAAACTCGGATACCTGCCTAATCACCCTTTCTCTCTTGCGGTTCTCCGGTCTCACCGCCTCTGCCTGGGCATCTCGGATGGTATCCAATACCGGAGTCATCACCGTCATCCTCATGCATACATCTCGAATCGGGGCACTCTCCGTCCTGCGGCTCAAAGCATCGGCTACAAACGTTAGCCTTGACCGGGTGGTATAGGATCTCACAGTCATAATCCTTTACCACATCCAACCATCTCCTCTGGCGTATGTTCAGATTGGGCTGATCCTTCAGATACTGCAAGCTCTTGTGGTCCGTGTATATGGTACACCGAACCCCATACAAATAATGGCACCATATCTTGAGGGCGAACACTACTGCCCCCAACTCCAAATCATGGGTGGGATACCTCGTCTCATGAGGCTTCAGCTGCCTCGATGTGTATGTTATCACATGCCCTCTCTACATGAGCACCGCTCCCAACCCTGATATAGACGCGTCACAGTACACCACAAAATCCTTCATTCCCTCTGGAAGGGCTAACACCGGGGCTTCTCATAGTCTCTGGCGAAGAGTCTCAAACGAGGTCTGCTGCTCGGGACCCTAAACAAAAGCAACGCCCTTCCGGGTCAATCTGGTGAGGGCAACATCAATCTTGGAGAAATCTCTGATAAACCTCCGATAGTAGCCGGCCAACCCCAAAAAACTCCTGATCTCGGTGGGGGATCTCGGCACCTCCCAACTCATAACCGCCTCGATCTTGGCCGGATCAACCAATATCCCATTCTGATTAACGAGGTGTCCCAAGAACTGGACCTCCCGTAACCAGAAATCACACTTGGAGAATTTGGCATAAAGCCTCTCCGATCTCAACACTCCAAGGATCTCTCTTAGATGCTCCTCATGCTGCTCTCTGGATCTCGAATACACTAGAATGTCGTCGATGAACACAATCACCGAACGATCGAACATCAGCCTGCACACCCGGTTCATGAGATCCATGAACGTTGCGGGTGCATTGGTAAGCCCAAAAGGCATCACCACGAACTCGTAATGCCCATAACGAGTCCTGAACGCCGTCTTCGGGATGTCCTCATCCCGCACCCTCATCTGATGATAACCCGACCTCAAGTAAATCTTGGAGAACCAAGATGCACCCTGCAACTGATCGAACAGATCGTCGATCCTCGGTAGTGGATAACGGTTCTTGACCGTCAACTTGTTCAATTCCCGGTAATCAATGCACATCCGATGCGAACCATCCTTTTTCTTGACAAAAAGGATCGTCGCTCCCCACGGCGAGCTACTCGGTCTGATGAACCCCTTCCCCAGTAGCTCCTGAAGCTGCGAGGATAACTCCTGCATCTCTGGCGGCACAAGGCGATAGGGTGCCTTGGCAATAGGTGATTCTCCCGGAACCAAATCAATATGGAACTCCACTTGCCTCTCCGGAGGCACACCCGGCAACTCCTCGGGAAAAACATCCGGGAACTCACGCACTATCGGTACCTCATCGACAGAACTCGGCCTCTCTACGACAACTCGCGTATCCATCAGATACGCTATAAACCCCCTACAGCCATGTTGTAGACTCTGTCTTGCTCTGGCAGCCGAACAAAATGCTGACCCAGATCGGGTACCCTCGCCACACACCGTAAGTACTCCCCCACTGGGGTCTCATATGGTCACCAGCTGCTGCTCGCAATCTATAACAGCTCCGAATCGGCTCAACCAGTCCATGCCCACGATGACACAGACATCCCCCATCGTAATCGGTACCAGATCTATCGGGAACTCAACACCGAAAATCCCAAGTACACATCCTCGAATAAAATCAGTAGCATAAACCGCTCGCTCGTCAACTATAGAAACTCGTAGAGGTCGACTCAACGCCTCTCGCCGGATACTGATGTGCTGACTAAACGCTAATGACACAAAAGATCGACTCGCACCCGAGTCAAACAACACCAAAGCAGGTACAGAACTCACAAGAAAAGTACCTATGCATACTATAATGTAAGCACAATATCTCATACACAGAATAAGTAAATAAAAGAATACATACCAGCCACGACATCGGGCCCTGCGCGGACCTCCTCCGCGGTCAACTGGAAAGCTCTCCGGTGAGCCTTCGTTGCCTCGACCTTCACTAGCTGGGCCTCGGTAGCTCTAGCTGCAGCAGGTGTAGATCCCTGTGCTGATCCCTGAAGTAGCTGTAGGCACTCGGCCTTCCGATCGCCAGTCTGGTTGCAGTGAAAGCAAACTGCAAACCCCTTGGGGCAATCCCTCGCGATATGCCCCTCCTTGCCACACTTGTAGCACACCCCTGCTCTGCATCCTCCCTCATCGCTCTTGCCGCACTTCCCACAGGTGTGGCCCTTCTGTCCCCCAGATCTCGAATCAGCGGGCTTTGCCCGCTTGGCTGCCGGCTGTGACTGAACCGGTCGCCTGTCCCTCCTATGAGACTCGGCCTCCTCCCTGACCTGAGTCTCTAGCTCAATCTCCCTCTTCCGGGCATTTGCCTCGAGCTCGGCAAATGTCAGGTATGACGAGTTCGCCACGAACTCACGAATGTCCCTCCTCAGTATGCTCAGATATAGGCTCATACGTGCCTGCTCGGTAGACACGTGCTCAGGGCAAAACAACGCCCTCTCGTGAAACATCCGTGTGATCACAGTCACGGACTCCATCCCCTGCTTGAGGGACAAGAACTCCTGCGCCAACCTTTCCCTCTCCATCGGGGGAACATACTCATCTCGGAACATGGTGGTGAACCTCTCCCAGGTCACCGCTGTAATCTCTGCAGAATTGAAATCAGCCGTCACAAACTTCCACCAGTCCTTCGCTCCCAAGCGAAGCTGGTTCAGCGCGAACCGTACCCTCAGATGCTCCGGTCAAGAACAGGTGTATAAGCATCCCTCAATGTCAGAGATCCACCTCATCGCGGCTATCGGATCCTGAGTCCCATAAAACTCTGGTGGCTTCGTGTTGCTGAACTCTCGGTACAACAACGAGTCACCCACCTGCAGCCTCGCGGCGGCGACAGCCGCAGTGGCTGCAGCAGCTGCCGCCTCAGTCAGAGCAGCATATCGCGCGTCGAATGTCTCAATCAACATGCTCTTGATAGACCCAAACATCTCCGGTATCTCAGCTCGAATGGCGGCGGCCACCTCCTCGTGAATCATCCTACGGATCTCCTCATCACTAGTACCACTGGTCCCACTGCCTCCTGGGTTGTGGCGCGTCCCCACCATGATGTCTTTGAAATACAACATAAAACAATCAGAGACTCGACCGAGATTTCTCACACTCGATCAATCGTTCCTACTTGTTCCTTAGCATCCTAAGGATTCCTTCTTGGGATGGTTACCGATCCGGTGCTTCCAGTAGTACGGGCCCAATACTACCTTCCACACCGTATCCGTATCCACACCAAGTCCTCCTCCTAGGATCCCAATTTGCTAGTACTCTATACCCCCTTGAAATCAGCCTACTCTCACGCAGACTTCTCACAAGCTACTCTCTGTACTCAGGGTAACTCACAGCAGCATAAACTCCTACGCTAAGGCATCACATATCAGGCCACCCTAGTCCTAAAATATGATTTACCTAGCCTACTCTGGCATGCATAGCACATTACTTAATATATCATAGCACATAATGTAATGGTATTTTGGGAAATCACCGTTCGGGCGCTGGCTGATCGTACCCACTGCTCCGTTCTGCTTTTCTCAAAATCTTTTACTCTTTTAGAAAAAAAAATTGTTTCTTTTCTGAAAAATTTTCTCAAATCCTCAATTTGAGTTCAGATACGCCCGAAGGTGCATCCGAATCCCTCAAACCAAGGCTCTGATACCAACTTGTAACAACGTAAATTTTCGAAACAATTTTTCACTTTTCAAATATAACATTTCTCACATAAATCATCTCAACTCTAGTGTATCAAATGTTATCACGATAAAACATACCCAGAATCACAAATACAAAATCCTCTGTCAGTGTGCACAAATCATGCCGGCGCCTTCCCGCAATCCTCGCTAGTACCTGAAACACATAACACATAACACGGTAAGCATAAATTGCTTAGTGAGTTCCCCAAAATACCACATACAACACATAAGCCACTCGAGGCTATAACTCGGTATGACCCTCTGGTCAATGTGTCTCAGCAGGACCCTCCAGTCCCGTAGCTCGTTGGACCCTCCGGTCCGGTCTAGCTCGTTGGACCCTCCGGTCCGGTCTGATCGAGGACCCTTTGGCCTCATGAGTCGTTGGACCCTCTGGTCCGGTCTATATACACATAGCATACATATAACACATTGCACATAAATATCAGACATACACATACACATAACTCATAAGACCCTCCGGTCTGCACACAGATACCACTGTAGGTAATGTATATTGAGAAGACTCACCTCGGGTAACTCGGATAAATCTCTAATCTCGAATGCTGATCTAGCCTCCGCCTAATCACATAAAAATTTTCATCTAATTAACAACGGCTCTCAAAGGCTAGATTAATCCCCCCTTAATTTCTTAGAAGGGTAAAAGACCATTTTACCCCTCCAAGACCCAAAAGCCCAATAGTTGACCAAACCCTAAAGTCAATGAATGTCAACTCAGTCAACGGTCCAACTTTGACCAGACTCGCCGAGTGCACTCGTGGGACTCGACGAGTTCATGTGCATCTTCTGAATCCTTATAAGGTCTCACTCGACTCGTCGAGTTAACCTTTCACTCGACGGGTTACCACTGATCACAAATCGCGGGGCAACCCGATTCGACTCGTCGAGTTCTCTCATGGACTCGGCGAGTTTCCTCCATGGCAACTCCCAAATGACCTTCTGAGGTCAGATCTGTTTCTCAAAAGTCACATAAAGGTCCAAACTTGATGCTCATGCAACACGTATATGGCTCTATTTGATGAATTAGCTCTTAATATAACAACCAAAATCCAAAACCCAAAAGGGACTGCATAAAGCTGAATGATTGGGACTCTCTGGACCTCTCAAGGTCCAGATCTAAGATCTATTTCTCATTGGGACTTCTCATGCTTCTTATTCCAACTCAAGAAAGGGTAAAGAAACCCTTGATTCAATAAGCCTACACAATAAAGAAGAAAAGGGCCGAATTGCTACCTCAAAGTGAAGCCTCATTGCTTGAAAGTCTCAGAACAACAACCTCCTGTGGTCCTTCTTGCTGGATCACTTCTCCTCCTTAGCAAAATCACAACAAATGGCTCAAGATAGCTCTCTCTCTCTCTCACTTCACACACTCAAATATGCTAGGGTTCTTTTCTCTGGAAGGGTGGCCGCAAATGAAGGCCATAAGGACCCTTAAATAGGGCACAAGCCCAAGGATTTAGGGTTTCTACCAACAGCACGGACTCGTCGAGTCCATTCACTGACTCGCCGAGTCCACTCATTAATCCGAGTCATCATTCGCAATCCTACTCGACGAGTTAGGGCATCAAATCGTCGAGTCACTCCTCATACCTCAAATAAATAATCAAATGACCATACCTGGGAATCCGGATGTAACAATATCACAATTCATCTTCTAAGGACATCTTAGTGCATTCTTATGGCTAAAAAGAGGAGTCATGAATTATTGAAATGGTTAAATCAAGAAGATGAGTCATACTTCGTTCCAAAACAATTCTTAGAGTCAAACTCCAAGATTGTAACTTGAGTTACATATCTTAAAGAAAGGTTTATAACACTTGTCAAATGTAAGAGTAAAATGTGTCATACTCTTGTACATTTGAAATTGGTTAGTTGTGATGTTTTGGATAAAACAGAGACCAAATTAGGCCAATTGTGTGAAGTGTTTGTCTTAATAAAAATCCACACTATCTCTTGAATATTTTTTTGACAAGGCATGGTACTTGGCAAGAGAGTCTTATATGTCAAGAGGACAGTGGGAGTCTAAAAGATTCTGAAAGAGTTTCAAGAACTGATCAAGAATAAAACCTGCAGTTTACCACTAGCACACGACTTGAGGTTTATAACCTATCGTGTTGACATATTACTATTTCTGTGCCCATTCCAGTTAAAGTTGGCTTTGCATATGAGTTCTCAGAATTCTCAAGTGGTTTCATAACAACTTGGAAGCAATGGCAGGCCTTTGTGCTGCCAGGTGGCAAGAATTTAAGATTGCACAAGTTCAGTCCATATGAGTTTGGATTTGTCACTAACCTTGTCTTGTGATTATTGTTTCGAAAAATTCACATGGATAGGAACTCATACACCATAAAATCTAAGTGTCATAAGGTTTCTCTCTGATTCATGAAAATGATGGTGAGGAAACGCTTTCTGTAAGTAGATTTTAAGTAGATAGCAATTGTGATATTTTCATTCTCAAAGTCGTTAGTGGAGCGTGTGTGGTTAACCGGCACACTAACATGAACTTGTGAGATATGGAAAAGGTCTAAACAATTGAGACTATGATTACGGCATCCCTTTTCATAGTTCTAAAATTGTTTAGACACACATGTGAGCTATCTAAGTAAAAGGTGTATGATTTTGATAAAGTTTTATCAAACCATCTCGTATCAGAAATCTAAACTTTGGTAATAAAGTTAATAAAGTATTGATTTTTAGAACTCCAGCTGATTTCTGAGTACATGTCAAAGCTAGTGGGAGCATAAGTATTATGCTAATAATCATCATGCAAGTGGGAGTATGATAATTATGATAAGTGTTGCATGTTAGCAATGTTAATTATAGAAAACAAAAGTTTCAATTGGGAAAAGTTGTTTTTCTATAATTAAGGGAGAGGAAATTATACTTCATTTCAAATCTAAAAGCTTAGATCTTGAGATTTTAATCAAATTTAGTCAAGTATATATATGAATGTTATGTTGGAATGGTTCAACATAAGGAAATTCTATATATGGGGACATTATTTGCGTTCAAAAATGCGATTATGATTACGGCATCCCTTTTCATAGTCTGAATTATGAGAACATGACAAATAGAAATAGAAGTATTATAGAAAAAGACTGGTCTAGTATCATGTTTTTATGTGAGACATCATGAATTGTGTCCCATATGCTTCGGATATAAGATTGATTGCATGTGCTATAATATTCATCCTTTCTAAATTTTCCAAATGATCAGGGCATTAAGAGGGGAAAAGTCTAGAATTGGATATGACTAAAATGATTAAGCAATTGTCGAGGACAATCTAAGGTTTACCAAAGATTGGTTGCTCAGGGAAAGTTGGAACTATGGTGTAAATTTTTGGAGAGGACCATTTTGACATATTCTGAAAAGAGGCAACTCTTGTTCAGAAGTGATAGTCAAAATGAGAATATAGAAATATTCCCATAGGTGGAAGTTATTCATTAAATGTGTGTAAGATTAGGAAACTTAATGCAAGAAGGATGTTCAAAGCAATGTACTTTGAATTTGAGACTTTATTTCCATGGAATGATCTCCATTGGAATACTCTGTAATGTCTGTTGACAAGTCTTTGTGACTTTGTGCATAATCATTACAAGAGGATCAATGCATATAAATTTAGAATCTAACAGATTTAGGTAAATGGCAGGAATTTGGAATTCTTGCATTTGCGGTAAGGATTTGGGATTGTGAATTGAGAATCATTGGAATTATGTTCAATCGATCTATTTCACAGAGTAAAGATCATAAACAAACTTAGTGTGCATACTTGGTGTATGGCATAACTAATCTTTAGACAAACATAGTGTGCATACTTGGTGTATGGCATGACTAGTTTTTAGAAAACATAGTGTACATGCTTGGAGCATGGGACAACTAGTGTTTTTAATTCAAGTATAAAGTTAATAGTTTGAAACAGTATGCAATGAATAATGTGTGATCAATATGGTGATAAATAAAAGGTGTTCTATTTATATTCATAAGTTCTGAGACCATATTGGATTCGATTATTCTTGTGTTTCACTTTGCATGTTTTGACTTCCAGAATAACTAGGTCGTTCTTCCCGAATGACTAAGTTATTCAAACCATCCACAGTCGGTCATATGTTGGAAGTAGATATGAATCAAGACTGTCATGAAGCTGGTTTCTAGATGTCCAAGGTAGGGGACATAGCAAGAGTTGCTGCAACATTCATGAGTGCTCATAAGTTATGAGTATTGGATTAAACCCACGCTCATTTGACTCACTTCATGGATTTTATCACGAGTGATCATGAGACGATAATATTTTATATTCTTTAAACCTAGAGATATGAGTTGTAGCCTATGAGCTGGTTATATATTGATTGTACGACAACGCATTGGTAACTCGATGTTATAAAACGTGCCTTTGTGTATGATTCAACAAGTAGTAGAACAAGCATAGGAGTCGAAGTTTATCCATTCCTTTTACCCTTAAAGGGATAAAAGCGATATCTGTGGACCCCTCGATGGTTTAGTGATGACACCCCGAAGTGCTTGGCCAAGCCTAGACTGATTTGATTCGTTCAATTAGTCAGTCATCATAAATCAGAAATCAGGAAACAACAAATGGACATAGAGAATGATTATAATCCATGTCTCAGTCCATATGATATCTAGAATGGAGGAATATATGATCCCTTATCTAATGGACAAGTCATTGACTAAGGTCAGAGTTCGACAACGGCTTTAAGAGCTACGATTGCTAGTCGGGTTTTGGAGTCATACGCAATAGTAGTTTTACACTTATCCAAGTGGGAGACTGTTGGATTAGATGTCTAAGCCCATAACTATTATTGGTATGTATTCGACCTTAGAGTAGCATGGTCCATTTGGGTTGCACTTCACCGGAACAATTTATA
The DNA here is from genome assembly GCF_052849685.1 of Lactuca virosa. NCBI lineage: Eukaryota > Viridiplantae > Streptophyta > Magnoliopsida > Asterales > Asteraceae > Lactuca > Lactuca virosa. The sequence goes on from NC_136429.1 coordinate 310,587,808, forward strand.
TGGATAGTCTTTTGAGAATAGTATGTTTATGATTTATATTAATATATTATAAGTTCTAATATATTAATATGGAATCATATTATTTAATTAGTATTGATCAAGAATTAATTTATAATTAATTTAGTGATCAAAAGGAACTAATTAAATATGGACTCTTATATATAGTATGGGTCAAGTTCATTTAGGTTGGGCTAGGCTTGCATGGATAGGCCATAGAGTTTTTAACCCATGGATACTATGGAAATGAAAGGTCATAGGTATTAGGGTTTACATGGATGAAACCCTAATCCTCCATACTATATAAAGAGGTCCTTGGCACATGAAATGTCACTAGTGTGTGTGTAAAAAAGAGTGGGCCAATTTCTAGTGTGCTTACTATTCTCTCAAGTTTTCCAAGGTGTTTTTGGTGATTTGTGATTCCACTTGAGGCTTCCACACTATTGGGGCTAAGTTCTTAAAGTTCAAGACTTCAAGCCACATCAAAAGGTATGTCTTCTAACTAGACTTTTGTAGTATAGTTGCTTCATAATATGCTAGTTAGGATAAAACCTTGGAATATTGAATATTTGCATGTATAATAGAGAAAACACAGATAAAGGTTTATAGGGTTGCATGTACACCATAGGAGTGTTAGAATGCTCAAAACCCATCATTGAGTAGGTGTAGATGTCACGATACTTGAGTATGCTCAAGACGGAGATTTGGAAGTTTGTGTCGACTCAGCCGTATCGGACCATGAGTGAGTTGCAGTCAAGCACCAGGAGGAGGGATATTTAGTTAGAGATCCAGAGAAAGGAGGAGAGGACAACTTCAGGACAGTATCAGATGGCGGCCAAGCGGTTCAAGTCCGTTGACCCGAGTTCACGATCAGTTGAGGAGAGGTGTCCCGAGTGTGGCAGGTATGGTGGGAGGTTCCGATCTTTTCATGTCATAAGTGTGGCAAGGAAGGACATTTTGGAAGGGACTATATACAGATTACGCGAGTTTGTTTCAATTGCAACTAGGAGGGCCACATCTGAGATCATTGTCCCCTTCTTATTTTCGGAGAGGTTCAGAACCCTGCACCTCTAGGTTGGCAGTTACCTAACAGACGTTATGGGACGGGCAGAGTCCTAGAGACAGAGATTTTAGTTATCAATTCTTCGATTTGGTCGGGTACTGCATTATTGATATCCTTGTATTTCTATTTATGTTCTGGAAGTTCAATTGCAATCTTGAATGATCATCTGAATGAAATCATCTTATTTAGCTCTAGTTTTATGTAACTTCTTATTATGAAGTGATTTATTATTGTCGTTGGAGTTTTTCCTTGTGTGGAGGAATTTGTAAATGTTGTTGTGGGTGTATATTTTCCTGAGCATTGGGATGTTAAGGGCGAGGATCAAGTAGTAGAGTTTAAGTTGGCATGGAATTTAGAAAGATTGTTGACGTTATCATGGTCTAGCATATTCCATGAAGGGGAGAACAGAGACCTCGCAACGATAACACCTTATGCCAAGGTTGAGTTCGCAGCCAGATTTCTCTATTTCAAGACTTCCGCAAAACTGCTTGATCTTCTGATTTCGCATTGGGTGCATCGTCAGTCGTTGAATTTCCCTTTGAGTTGTCTCAGTCTTAGTTGTGATAGTAATCTATAGGGCGTTCTCGTGTTTTGCACTCTAGGATGTTAGGAGCCCATGGTGAGGGTTGTGAGGAGGGCTTCCTTGTTTGTTCTTGTTTTATTGGGGCTTCAAAGTATGAGTAACGATAATAAGGCCTGTTGTTAGTTTAGTCTTGTTGGGATCAATGTGTGTGTTATGTTAGGCTGAGAGTGTTGTTATTGTTTTGTGAATCGAGGTAATCCCGAGTGCTATTAGTGGTTAGCATACCAGGGGTAAGCCCGAGTGTTGTCAGTGAATAGCATGGCAGGGCTACTAGATCCAAGTAGGAGCATTTTCTAGTTAGTATATGATCGCTGGTTTTCCTTGCATTGGTCAATTTATATGGGGGTTAGCATAACGACGGTTAGCCTAGTGTTCCGGGATTCATTGTTCAGAAGGACGGTGTATGTCCGAGAAGGTCAAGTACCGATTAAATCTGTGGATTTCGGTCTACATAGTTGATAGAAAGGTAGTTTAGACTTGTTTTTAGGTTTTGTAAGGATTTCTCACTGACACGTCAGTGTGTGAGGTTGGCAGCTAGGGTGTAGGATGTAGTTCATATTTCGTATGTTCGATGAGCGGTGCAAGGTCAGGAGACCTTGGTTGGATCAAGTTGGGAGTTTTGGTTAGCGTAGGTGAAAAATGTTGTGGTTCATTTAACTTGAAGTTTGTCCATGATTTTGGGATCTGCAGGTCCTAGAGTGAGAAGTGGATTCTTCTCTTGCGGGTTAAGGATGTTGTGTAAGGTAGCGTTTTTTCGTCAAGTCGCTTGTTTCTCGTTGAAGTCTGCCAAGGTGTGGGGAGGTGGTCTACCGATCAACGGATGTCATAGTAGTTGTGATTTAGACCGTTGGAGTCTCTGCTCGAATTGCATATGGGCCTGGTTTTGGAACCTTGGTTGTTGATGGTTCTAAGTGCTAACATTCAGGTGATCTCAAACCGCTTGGAAGAAGTTGAGTTTGAAAGACCCACAAGGGGTTACTCCGAGAGTGGAAGCGAGAACCGATTTCAAGGATGAAATCCAATTTAAGTGTGGGATAACTGTAACACCCAGTTTCTAGAACGAATTGGATTAGGGCATCAAGGAGCCAAGCGAGTCAAAGGCATGGTTTTTGGGTAAAACCAGGTTTCATGACGTGATCATAGAAAGGTCACCACATGAAAAGTGATTAAATGAAAAAATCGGATTCATCTTGTCTCACGACGTGAGACATAAGTGTTCACGACATGAGATGGGTTGTAGCCCAAGCGCATGATCTTTTAGGGTTTCCTTCGTATTTAAACCCTATAAACTTCATTTTAGGGTTCATTAACAACCTCCTTCGTCCTTAAACACAGAAAAACCCTAACCCTAGCCTCTTCATGTGATTCTTGAGCTTTTGGTGGTGTTTTGGTGGCTTGAAGAAGAAGAGATCACCTTTGGAGCATAAATTCAACATGGAAGCTTCATTTGCATCTTCTAGCAACATTACTGGACCATCATGAGTAACGAAAATTTAAGCTTTATGATTCCTTGTTGCTAGATCTATGAATTTATTCATGATTACTCATGGTTAGATGAGTTAAGGTGTTAGGACTCCATAAAGTTGGCAACTTTATTGGTCCTTGGAGTCCCTTGGTGTATTATTTGGTGGATCTGAAGTTTGGGTGACGTTTGATCTCATGCTTGAGGTTTTGACATCCTTTTCTTCATAAATGCCCTAAATTGAACTCAAGTCTTGTATTGGACATGCAAGACCTTAAAATCATCGAGTTTTATGGTTTTTGGGATGTTAGGAACGCTTCTGGAGGAGGTGGATTAGTGGCTTAAAGGATTAAGGGGATTTATTCATCATAATTTCATTTAGATAGTTCTCACAACGTGAGGCTATGCTTGTCACGTTGTGAGGAACGAAGGATACAACTATTTTTTTTACTGGCTCACGACATGACCAATAGACTGTCACGTCATGAGGGGCCGTTGGCCGTTGACTTTTGTTGACTGTTGCCCGTTGGCTTTTTGACAAGTTTGACTTTGGGTCAAACTTAAAGCGTGTCGCAGTGTTTGTGGGTTCTTCGTTTCAGGTGAATTTTCCTCACCGTGCCTGTGGTACGAAGGCAGCAATGCCGAACCACTAGTTTTGGTTAACATTTAGTAGAGGGATGCCTAGGGACTGTCTGTAGTCACATTGGATAGCCTTAGAACTCTTGATATAAGATTTCTTGCATGTTCCTTGTTTGATTGTGGCTCTAGAGTAGGTTCATCTATTTGGGTGGCTATCTCACCTCTCATTACTTATTATTATGCATTCAGTGGAGATTAGCCGGTAGCTAAGTAGTGTGATGTGAGGGGTCTAGTGGGTGGTAGTGAGCTATATGATTGGTAGTTGCCTGTATTTTGTGCCTACTTGATCCTTAATTGTTTATATGTCGACATATGGTGGAGGATGAGTTTGAGGCAGTCCTACTATGTGTCGTAGGCCAAGATACCAGGTGTAGGACGGCTGTAAGCCTTAGGCATGGAGGATCAGGGAGAGCGGTTGGGTGGAGGTGGCAGGCCAGGAAACCTGGTGCATTCCAGTCAGGAGACTATGGGCCGGGGGTATTCTAGTCTGATGATTGAGCACCCGATATGTATGCTTGTATGTTTGTTGTGTGGGATATTTTGGAGGAACTCACTAAACTTCATGCTTACGCAATTTTTATTGTTTTCAAGTATCATCAGTTATCGTGGGAAGTCAAAGGCGTGATTTTCCACTTTCATCAGCAACAATGAAGATTATGCGTTATTATATTACTTTGATTTTTAAAAAATGTAATTTGGAACAAATAGTTTTCTTGATATAGATATTATACTATGTAGTTTTACCTTAATAAAATTGAAAACTTTTGGTTGTGAAAATGGGACGTTACACGTGATCCATCCAAGACTAATCATGTTTGCTTACTTCAAATATCTCTCTATGGTATCTAGAAAACAACTTGTGCCTGGTTTCATCGGTTTGCCTTATTTATCTCATGTACTGGTTTTGTCCATACCGGGTGTGATTCTTCTCTTTTTATCTACATACAAGGATCTCATATGACATACCTTCTTTTGTATGTGGACAAAATTATTCTCACTACCACTTCTACCCAGTTGCTGGCTCATATCACCTCCTTATTGAGTGTTGAATTTGCAACAAAAGATCTTGGTGATTTTCATTACTTTCTTGATATTTTGGCTACTCGATCATTTATAGGTTTATTTTTGTCTCAACAAAAGTATGCTATTGAGATTCTTGAACTTGATTCTATGCTTAATTTTAAACCGTCTCACACTCCGACAAACTTTCCTGCAAAATTTGATGGATTTGGCCCTCTTGTCGAGGACCAAACTTTATATCGCAGCTTAGCTAGTGATCAGCAGTACCTCACATTTACAAGACCAAACATCATTTATGTTATTTAGCAGATTTTTCCCACTGTACCTCCTTAAGCTTCCCTACCAGGGAGTTTCTACCCCCACCCAAATCCGATGCCCGAAAACCACTTTTTCGTCTATCTTTTTGTTCAACGACAACATTTTGCGTCGACTCTTTGGTGAGATTCTGACAGCCCTGAAGACCAATATTTTTACGTTTTCATACTCGCTTTTGCCTGATCTTTAAACATCACAATTCATTTCATTGAAAAGAAGTGTCGTTTGTGAAGTGACGAATAAAGATCCAGTTTCCGATCTAGTTTCCGATCTCGACAACGATTTCAATGCACACTATGAAAGTGAGTTCACGAACCCATTTTAACCTCGTTGATGCTTTCGATGGAGAATACATCCAAAATTCTTGTTATTTTACATAAACGTTTTAATCTATTATTTAAATCTTTATATAATTATAAAATTGGTTATACATGTGTTTGATAAAAACTATTTACTTAAAATAATAACACGCTTGTTTTTCCAAACCATATACATATATTTGATGTTTATTAGCAAAATAGATATTAAACATATATTATAGAATATACTTATGAATGATAAAATCGTTATAGTTATATAGTTTACAATTTGTCAAACAGTTGTATTGTTAAAAAAACAGTAATTATACATTTATTTAGATTTGTACATATATTTGGTAGTGTTGGTTTTACGCGAGTAAAAACCTAGATTTACTCGGATTATAATAGTTACGTTGGCCGACATTTGTTAGAACTATATGCACAGTTAAATTCTTAGTTTAGTAACTTAAGGTTTTAGACACACACATACTCACTGTTGGAACTATTCAAACAAGGAAAGTATACATACGATATGAAATTCATCAAACTAAGAGTAAAAACTTAGTAAATCCATTTAACCCATAACCGTTAATCATGTGTGAGCGGGGAATTTATGTATAGATCTATACGAGTTGACACCCCCTATGTGGTCAATGTCTTTTTGCATCAGACACATTCTAGTCAAAACAAAAAATATAAAAAGAGGGATTTTGATTGAAAACTAAACTAAAAATTCCAGTGAAAATAAACTAAATAAAACTCAATAATAAAAACGATTTCAGTTACGTTGCGACTTTCCCAATCATGCAATCAACCCAGATCTGGTTATTCAGAATGTGTTCTATCTAAGCTGGTACTGAGAAAAAACTAACAACCAAAATAAGCTCTTCAGTTAGCCCTAACTTTTCAGTATATAATTAAATAAGCTCTTAATTAAGATCAGAAAAGTTGTATTAAGTTGCGTATAAAATTCCCAACGATACCCAATACTTCTTAGAAGCTCATAAGCGTAAATATATGTTTTTTTCAGTTTATATCAAAGTTAAACCCAAACTCGAAACCAATCTGATAGTTGTTACTTATTACCAGTTGACAAGAACAATTACAGATTCTATTAACTGATTAACATGAATGATAAAACCCTACCTAGGTGATCAGACTAACAAGAATTAAAAATCAAATGTTCATTAAGCTGAAAACTGAAAAATCTAGATAGAAGTAAAAATCAAAAACCAGATCTGATAAATAATCACATGAAAAGTACTAGTCTAATGCAAAAATGAAAGCTAGGGTTTTAGCCAGACATGGTTAAAAACGAATATAAACTAATAAAAAGAAACAATAACTGATTAATCTTCAAAACTAGGTGTACGAGATGATTCACAACCTTCAGATCTTTAGAAAGTGCTGAAAAGTGTCAGAAATGCCCTTCAGAAGTGTTTTTCGTCGTCTGGAACCGTCTAACCTCCGAATCTGATCATGAGGGACATATTTGTACTTAAGACACAAGCTTTCGGAGAAAGTTAGAAGAAAATATGATCACAGAAAGGGTATATGAGATCGTAGATTTTCCTTTTTCTTCCCAGATGGCATTTTTCGACCTTACAAAACCTCGACACATTTATGCAAACGCAGAAACCAAAAATGTGATCGCAGATTTGGGTTTTCCGCTTGATTCGGATGTGATTCTTTAGTTTAAGCACTCCAAGGCATTCCTTATCATCGTTCTTCAGTTCCAACTCCATATACGTTGCAAATATGCATCCAGTTGCTCCCAAAGTACCGCTCCATTCTAATTATTTGAAAACGACACAAAAATGCTAGCAGTACAGGAATTCTGATAAATGACATCAGCTGAACATTATTTAAACTAATGACATGAATTCTAATAAAGACCGCCCTAAAAGATGCATAAAATGGCATCTATCGAATCTCCCTTAGCTTTAACCTTACTTGACCTCAAGTATTAATAAGATTAAACATTATAAACAAAATGGAAAGATGTAGATGACCTAAAAAGAATTTAGAATAAAATAAAAGAAACTAAAAAAAACTTGAAATAAAACTACTTCACTCTTTTTTTTCTTCACATGATCAGATTGCAACCGAGGAAGCTGCAATGAAATCACTACTTAGAAAACAGTCTCAATACCTTTAGTGCATATGCAAAATTCATATTTAATAAAGCAAAGCAAGCTTGAGTAAATAATTTTTACGCCGAATTAAATTTGTGAAAACGGTGTACTTTTTAAAAATAATTTCACGAAAATTCGTTTATAAAAACTTAGCTTGACCGACCCCTTCTTTTTTCGGAATTCGTCCAGTAAACGTGGTAAGCTCCATTATGGATAGAAAATCCAAGCTTACACCTATGATTCCACTATCGAGGGATTTATCTAATTATACCACACATCTTCTTTGTCTTGATCAACTCTTCAGATTTAACTTTGCTTGCTTCTTGATTTTGACTTGAACTTGACATAGATTTTCATTTTGAATTTCATATTTCTTCAAGTTGCTTAATGTACCATTACTGGGCGTGGATTTTACTTTGAGGCTCACCATATCTTGAATACTTCAAAAATAATAATAAATTGTGTGGATATAACAAGAGTTCCATCCTAACCTCAAAAGATGCAGAAACTATAGAGTTCAGTACTTCAAGGAAAGAAAATGTTATTCAATCTAGGTTCTTTTTGAGACATTTAAGAAAATTATTTCTAAAACACTATTCGTTTATCCATCCCACACTTCCATTGTAAAATTTATCCGACTCTTATGTTGGTTCATATTTCGAAAACATTTCAAGCATTTCCTAATATGAAAAGATAATTCTTCAAATTAGTTGTAATCAGACTGTTATTTTCGCTTCCTATCACACTTCATCTTTACAGAGCTATCACATGTAAATAATATCCTCATCTCATGTAAAATTTTGAACTTTTTTTTTCGATTTCTTTTATATTTTTTATACAAAAAATAAAAAAACTAAAACAACTAGAAATAAAATATTTTTGGGTTTTTTTTCTTTGATATGAATACAGAAAAATAAAAACGGAAAATTTTTTGGATTTTTCAAATTTTTTTATGGAAATGCAATGCAAAAAAACAAAATGCAAAGAATAAATTTGAAAATTTTAACTGAAAAAAATAACTAAAAAGATTAATTTTTTTAACAAATAATGCAAAAATTTTATACTAACCCCCTCCCCAAGCTTAAAATGATGCATTGTCCTATATGCTCAGATTGGAATGAACAGCTTAATAAGGTATATAAAAAGAAAATGGTGCAACTAGGAATAAATATACCTGATAAGTTTGCAAAAATTTCTAATTTTGACGAAGATGTGGAAAAAAATCTGAATTTTAGCAACACCGTCGATCCTCTAATTTCCCAAAGCTTGCTTGGAATTTTGACCATCTATTTGTTGAAAGCATGAAAACTAAAAACTACTCGTCGGGTTGTCTCCGGAAAGCTGCCTATGGTCGTTGGCTCGACTTTGCCCAACCAGATTTGCTAATTGGTGTGATGAAACTCAATTCTTTTCCTTGATACTCCAGATACCTTCAGATATGGCAAAATTGGCGGATGTAGAACTTGTGCAGCAAATTAGATAGACTTCAGATTTTTATCAGATAAGCTATTCTTCTGATTTGTAATCTTCTTTCGTTTTCTGATCTTTTTCATTCCAAAAATCTTCTCATTTTTCTCTTCATATTTTCTTATTTTCGGATTCATAACAGAAATCGTATATCCCACATTTTCTTTTTCCAAAAGCATTTCTCTTTTTAGTTTTCTCTCTAATTTCTGCTCAGCAGAAATCAGCTTCTCCTCTTCTTACCCGAGCTTATTTTTTCCAACTGCTTCTCCGATGTGTTAAATAATTTTCTTTCTACAAATATTTCTTACACAGAAACATTAGAAAACTCACAACAGTCCTCAGATAAAGGACTGCTGTCACCCAGATAATTAACTAAAATATTATCAGTTACAAAATCATTAGTATTCATTTTAAAATTAACCAATTCCTTATCAAACTCCATTGAAATTGTGCCATTAAAAACATCTATTTTCGTTTTTGCTATTTTCATAAATGGTCTGCCTAAAATAATAGAGTTTCTATCTGATATGTCCAAATTACCCATATCCAGAATATAAAAATCAGCAGGAAAGATCAAATTATTCACTTGGACAAAAACATTACCTTTTGGGTGTACCATCGAGTGATCATCCAACTGGATAATTGTCCCGGTCTTTTTTAAAGTCCTCAATTTAAATTTTTCAAAAACAGAAAAGGGAAGGATATTGACTGAAGCTCCTAAGACAAGCATGACTTTTGGAAAATTAAGGTCACCCAATTTACAAGGAATCGAGAAAACTCCCGGATCATTGCACTTTGAAGGTAAAACCTTTTGCAAAATAGCTAAAACGTTTTCACCAGTTTTTAATGTTTCGTTGGATTTAAATATTTTATTTGAAACATATAATTCCTTTAAAAATTTTGCATAACAAGGGATATGTTTTATAACCTCTAAATGTGGAATATTTACCTCACATTTACGAAACATTTCCATAATGTCTTCATCCTCTCGCTCGCGCTTTGTACTCTTCAGTCTTGATGGAAATGGAGGTAGGACTTGTACGGCTTCACTGATTGTGGAGTTTCTATTCCTTTATCTTCTCCAGCTTCTTCGTCAACCAACACTTCTTCATATTCTTCTTTAGGTTCTTTTTCAATCAAAACTTCGTCAACTTCTTTTTCTGGCTCAGATACACTTGGTCCTTCATATGTTTTCCTAATTCTCAAGGACATAACACTCACATTGTGCTTTGGATTATTTTCAGTGTGCTCCGGTAACTTTCCTTGAGATTCCAGACGACCCACAAAGTGGCAAGTTGAGAAACCTGTTGTTCCAGATTCTTAATACTAGCTCTGGTTTCGTTCTGGAATGCTTCGGTACTCATGGCAAGACTTTTTACAGTATCTTCTAAGACCACACTGGAACTACTGGGTTGCTGATTGGAAGGCTGATTCTGAAAATTATAATAATTTTGCAGCTAATGATTCTTAAAGCTTTGCTGAAAGCCCGAATGTTGATAATTTCATTGCTGATGGAATCCGGGTGACATCTGATATTGTTGTCATTGCTGAAAATTGCTATGATAGCCTCTGACAGTTTTTACTATAGTTCTATCTTATTTCAGTAACAAACACATATCTATTGGATGTTTAGTCTTGAAGCAGATTCCACATGGTTTTTTTGCAGCTGCTTTTTCCTTTGTTAATAATAGAACAACTTTCGTTAGCTCAGAAATTTGAGACTCTAGATGAGTATTGCTAACTTCTTTTACTCCCCTTGGTTGATCTGTGTACCACTCATCTTCAGTTGCTGAATACATTGACTCTACCGCCACCTTCTCGATCAGTTCTCATATTTCTGTTGGCGTCATATCACCTAAAGAACCGCCACTGGAAGCATTTATCAAAAGTCGCTCCATGGGTGTCAGATCTTCACAGAAACAGTTGTACAACTAATATTCATTGATACCATGTTGGGAGAAACGAACCAATAGCTTTTTGAATCTCTCCCAGGAAGTGTGTAATACTTCTCTTTTTCCATTTTTGAAACCAATGATTTCTCTTCTAAGACTCGAAACTCGCATTTCTAGAAAATATTTCTCTAAAAATAATTTCGCGAGTTCTGTCGAAGTGGTAATGGAACCTGATGGGGGCTCGTACAACCATTCACTTGCTAAATCTTGAATTGAAAAATGGAATGCCCTTAACTTTATCTGGTCTTCGGTTACAACATGCGACTTCATTCCTGAACAAATCATATGAAATTTCTTGAGGAATTTATGTGGGTCTTCATTTTCTAGACTTCAGAATGTGGGAAGAAGATGTATCAGCCCAAATTTGAGTTCGAAGTTATGAGCTTCTGTAAAGTGATACAAAGAGGTTGATGATTGGCCTCTTGGTTTGCCCATTCTCTTTCTTCTTCGTCTCTTGCATCACTTATGGCTGATTTTTCAGATTCTGAAGGTTCTGGTGTTTCAGATTTTTCAGATTGGGTTTCAGAAGAGTCTGTTTTTCTGGGATTTAACTGAGGATGGTGGGGAGTATTTTTTTAGGGGCTGTTAGAAGGTGAAGATGAGGTTACTTTCGGGAAAAATGGAAAATTTGGGTCTGGTTCGTTCCACAAGAGACTGCCTTGTGGTGTGGTAAATTCTAGAGGTACTGAAGAGAATGAACCAAAGAAACCAGTTCATTATATTTTGTTTGCTGCTTCTTTCTTTAGTTTCCCTGCAGTTCTTTCATATTCTGGATTAAAAGCTAGAGGTATACCTGTACTAAAATTTCTTGTCATAAAACTATTAGAAGCACTGTGTGTTTATAGTTTGTATATCTTTTATGGGTTGATATACTCGATTCACTATAAACAGTGCTCTGATACCAATCTGTCACACCCCAAAACCGTAACGGCGGAAACGTTCGGGGGTGGAGGACGTCATGTACAGTATCACAACAAAGCATAGTAGTTGTCACACCCCCAAACCAGAACGGCGGAAACGTTCGGGGGCGGAGGACGTCATATTCAGTATCATAACAATTGCATAGTAAGGAAAGTACACACCACCAAATATATAAATATTTAAAAGTGTTTACATAATCGTAGTTGTTACATATTCAAAACATAAATACAATAACATGTTTCAAAAGAAGTCATTAACGCCAGAACGTTAATCCCCAAAAGATGACTCCCAAACCTGCTTAGCGGTTCCCTGAGAATACAAGTTATTTCAAAGAAAAAGTGTCAACAATTAAGTTGGTGAGTTCATAAGCGGTTTTGAGAAAATGTATGCCATTCCAAAGTTCGTGCGTTTTCCAAGAAAATCCATTATTTTCTTATAAAAGTATGAAATGCATATGAATGTTCGTGTTGTGAATTGTAAATAGTTGCACCAGGAAAATCCCTTATTTTCCTATTAGTTTATTGTTTTAGATACAGGAAAATCCCTTATTTTCCTAAAGTAACAGGCAGTCTCTAAGACTGAAAATCGCAAGCAACTGACATGCTTAAAGGTTGAGGCATAGTTTTATACAATAAAGCTATACGAAGATCGCACTTGTTAGATGAAGAATAGTTTTAATAGCTACTCGTTCATAAAATCAGAATACCATAATAATTGTCTATCCGGTGAGTTTTATAACCATACTAAACATAATATGCCTGTGGCGACGGTCTTCAGACGTCGTAACGTTTACGCCAAACTGTCACCCAAAGGAATGTAGCTAACAGTCAGGGCGCGGGATCATGACTTCCCGTATAGATCTATACACATTTGACACGCTCTCCAAACGGGAGACTCTAGTTATAATAGACAGGACTTTAGGTAGTACCTTTGAACACAAAGGTAGCATTTGAAGATGTAATCGTCTCACGGATTCTCAACTAAGTCTGTATTAAAGTAATAGTTTTGTATGCAATGTTTATTCTCTTTCACAATGTTTGACAAAGCATAAATCAATAGTTCTTTGAATGCATAAAATGGTTTAACAGGGAATGATACCCTGGATACTATGCATTTTGTATATGTCTAATGCATGCAAAGCATAACAAGAGTTTTCACGTTTTCACTCGGGATCAACCGTGTGTTTACTTGTATTCTCCCCCGAAATGTATTAAAATTACATTATAAAGTATTTGAAGGTGTATAAAAGGGGGTATGAACTCACATGATGGCTAACAACAAGTTCACGAGTAATATAATGAAAAATTGTTTGTATAAAATGATTTCCTTGTCTACCGTGTTACAAAGGCGTGATGATGAGTTGAGTTTTCTTGTAAAAGCACCATGTTATAGTTGAAAATGGTTACCCTTGATATAATGTAGTATGCAAACGTATAAATAAAACATATTTCTATTTATAAAACATATTGTATCCCAAGAGGGTAAAGTTGTGTTGTGAGGTGTTTTGCATGATAACAACTTCATATGATAGTTAAAACAACAGTATGAAAAGTATAGCAAAAGATCGATGTTTCACACGATTTTAGCTGTGTGTTTACTTGTATTCCCCCCCCCCCCCCTTAAAAGTGTTTAAAAGCGGTTAAAAACGTATTTAAAGTGTGTTTGTAGGGGTATGAACTCACTTGATTGAAGTGGTTGTTTTGAAGTAGTCGTGAGAAGAATCGAGCAGAACTTCGACTAGAGAGAGTTGAAATCTCGGGATTCTCGGGGATCTCGGGAGTATAGAACTTCCTTCAGAGCTTGAGTATAAAACTCGGGGCTTCACGCAGGCAGTACTTCGACTGGAGAGAAGCAGTGTCTCGGGAACTTCGGGGCGTCGGGCCTTGCGTCATGTTCCAGGAGTGTTAGTGGGGCTTCGGGGTGGTTTAGAGGGGCTTAACAGAGAGTAGAAGTAGGAGAGAGGTTAGGAATGAGCAGCCAAACTCGAAAGGCTTCGATTTCTATATATAGGCTAAAAATCGAAGTTCACGTCGTGAGTTTTGCCAATTCACGTCGTGAGTTTGTCCCAAATTCGTCATGGCATGCGTCATATGTCAAGTAGCTCTGAAATGCATCAGTCACACTGTTCACGTCGTGAACACAGTGTTCACGTCGTGAACACTGACAATTCTGACACAGCGTCGAAATTCGTGTCCCGAACTTCAGAAAGTCATATCTTTCGTATACGAACTCCGTTTTCAATGTTCTTTATATCCACGCGTAGCTAAGAAAAGGCTCTACAACTCACGTTTAGACTCCGTCGGCTAATTTTGAATTTATTTTTATTATATTATTTTTAACAGGGCGGGCCTGGAAAAGTCCGTTTAAATTCCATACCTCCTTCATCTGGTGTCCATTTTCGTCAGACTTTTTACTGTTGTACTCCTATTGTCGGGGTCTTCAACTTTCGTTTAGGTTGTGTCGGCTAAAGACCGCTCGATCTCTATTTCGAGTTTTTAGCTGTCTACTACTAGGTCAGAAACTTCGAAAAATCATAACTTCCTCATACGAAGTCAGATTTGGGCGTTCTTTTTATGTATGTTCACAGTTTAATGATATCTATGACTTTCATTTAGATACCTAAGGCTAAAAAGTATTTTATCGGGATTTCGTATTTTACGTTTAACAGTGTTTTACCGGTATTGCCGCGGATCTTCGATTTGTCATAACTTCTTCGTTATAACTCGGATTTTAGTGTTCTTTATATTTTTGGAAACCTCATTACGATATATACCACTTGGTATATCCCAATTATTGTTTTATAAAAGTTAAATTTTGACCCTAATTTCGCTGGTGTTACAGTAGTAAACAAGCAACAACATCATCCATTGCATTAATAGTATAATTTAATACAAGTGTATTCTGTGAAGTTTATAAGACACCAAAAATATAAATCAAAATAAGAGATGAATCTTGAACAAGCTCCATCTTCTCAAAACCTGGCATCGGGACCTGTCTACTGATGACCTAAGAATACAAGTTATTTTGAAAGAGTTTATCAGTTTTAAAGCTGGTGAGTTCATAAGCATTTTAGTGTCATTGTCTGTATGAAAATGTTTGTAAGTGTTTGATGTATAAGTTTGTAAAGGTTTGTAGTAAATGTTTGTATCTCCTAGAAAATCCTATATTTTCTACTAAACGTAGCCTTCTACCAAGGCATCAAATGTTTTGTATGTTTGTTTCTTGTATGAGTGTGTATATTCCCAAGTGTGACTATCATTAACCAAAAATATAGTTTTACATTACCTTTTATGTGAAAAGATCACAATGTGAATGCAATGGGGAAATAATAAGGTATTGTAGTGTTGTATTATAGTAACTACTGCTGTACCAACTACCTTAAACCAATTGTTATTTAAGGTATAATGTGTTATGATTGTACCATACTATCGACTAAAAACACGACGATGAACGACGTCGGAAGAAATGAGCTTTGGCACCAGTAGACTTGCAAGTCCCACTGTAGCGAGCAGCAAGGTGTAGGATAGTCAATCAAGTATAGATCTATACACAAATTCACGCTCTCCTTCTAGGAGACTCTGGATACAAAACGAGCCATGACAGGTGATGCCATGCCCCCAAAACCGTGGCTCACATTTATGTTATAGTATTCTTGTATATGTATCGTATGTACTAGTGTAATGTATGTTCTCTCTGTCTAGTATGTAGTATGTTCTCTTTTTTCTCATCATAGTATGTTCTCTTGTATAGTGTATAGTATGTATTGTTTCTCGTTATAGTATTCTCTATCTGTTTCTCGTTATAGTATTCTCTATCTGTTTCTCGTTATAGTATGTATTGACTCATGTATGAACTGACTCTTTGTATGTTTCATTGATCTAGTAATAGCATTAGTAACTTCCTAAACTATACCTATTATAGTTTACTAGCAATGTTGTTTGTATGTATGAACATGATTGTGTACCTTTGCTACCCATAGGTACTAAACTGAATGAAGGAACTTTTATATCTATACACATATAAATAATATATAATTAAGATTCAAACGACCTTCGGACAAATAACCGATACCCTAAGTCCACAACCAAACAAGGAACAGGAAGTAAGGCAAGCTATCAGTCCTAAGTCCTTTCAATCCTACTTATATAACTATATCTATATAGATATGCATTTGACAAAATATAAGTTTAAAAGAGTTTGAATAGAAAGTATTTAACATATAAAAGTGTTTGATAAACATTTTGAAGTAGTTTGTTTGATAAAACAGCTAAAAGTATAGCAAAACCATTGTTTGATAGTTATTAATCACATGTGATTGATATAATAACTATAATGGTTCAACTTGTATTCCCCCCCCCCCATAAAAGCATTTAAAATCATTTAAAAGGTAGATTAAGGGGTATGAACTCATATGTAGTGAGTGATACGGAAGTATGTTTGGAAATAGGATGTAGAGTGTCAGGTGAAACCTTGAGCACACAAAGATCCTAATAACATATAATGACATGTATGTGTATTTGATTAGTGTATAAACCACTAATTATAAGGGATAACACCCTAATAGACTAGGAAACTCCTAGATTCAAGGGATACAATCACATATGATTGCATAACTAGGGTATATGGCCACCCTAAAGAGTTTATGGTCCAAATGACATGACCAAGTGAGCTTACGGTAAAGATGGTATGACCATTGGAGTTCACGGTCCAAGTGTTCACGGTTCAAATGGGTTTATGGTCCCATGTGTTTATGGTCCAATGACCTTACGGTCATGGAGTTCACGGTCTAAGGAGATCAACCGCAAACTCATCAAATCTTGCACAAACGAGGTTATCAAAGGCCTCATTCAAAGGCATCGGATTCTAGGAACCATGCTTATCCTTAGGAAGGGTTTAAGGCTATAAGAACACCCTTTATAAGGGTTTACGGTCTATGAATATGCACATGGACCGTAAACACCTTTTGTTCTTGAGTTTCTTGATGTTTTCTAGGTGTTTTAACAAGTGATTTAAGCATATAACAAGCTAAGGGTAGTATACTTACTGATAAGAAGCTTGTAAGGGTGATTAGGATCCAAGAACACTAGTGTGTGTTCTTGGTGTTCTTGGTGAAATGAAGAACACTTGAAAATCTATCAAAATGAAGAGATTTCATGGATGAAATCATGCATAATCACTATATATTGAAGGATATCCACAAATCAAGAGAAGAAATACTTACTATCTTGAAGATCTAAGAGAAAAGCTGGATGATACTTGAGAGAGTTTTCGGGATTCTAGGCTTGGAAAGGAAGGAAATGATCATGATCATGCATATATGGAGGTTCACGATCACCATGACCGTAAACTCAAGGTCCTGACCGTAAACTCCTTTTGAAGAGGTTTACAGTTTGCTAGATGGTTTGGAACATTAACTTGATACATCCAAACACTGATTCCTTTGATGCACTAGGCTCAGAATGCTCAAACAGACTCTAAACAGTTCCTAAAAGATAGCGGAAATGAGTCTGTCTTTGATTGAAATGAATGGTTCGCACAAGATAGAAATTTCGGGTTGTCACATCATCCCCCCGTTAGAGAGAATTTCGTCCTGAAATTAGAATTTAAGCAATTAAGTTACAATAACTAAGCGAAAAGATGAGGATATTTCAGTTTCATTTGATCCTCGCGCTCCCAAGTGAATTCAGGTCCTCGCTTGATGTTCCAGCGAACCTTCACTATCGGGATACGACTTTGCTTCGTCTGCTTGACCTCTCGGTCCATGATCTCTACTGGTTCTTCCACGAAGTTGAGGCTCTCGTTGATCTCGATCTCGTCGAGTGGGATCACAAGAGTCTCGTCAGATAGGCACTTTTTCAAGTTCGAGACGTGGAAAGTAGAATGTAAGTTACTGAGTTCGCGAGGTAGGTTGAGTTTGTAAGCTACAGGTCCGATTCTAGCGAGAATCTCGAAAGGCCCTACGTATCTTGGATTTAGCTTTCCACGCTTTCCGAAGCGTATCGAGCTCTTCCAGGGTGAGACATTCAAAAGAACGCGGTCTCCCACCTGAAATTCCAACGGTTTCCTTCGTTTGTCTGCGTAGCTTTTCTGTCGGTCTCTAGAGGCTTTCAATCGTTCACGAATCTGAACGATATTCTCTGTCGTTTCCCGAATGATCTCTGGACCTGTGAGAGTGCTGTCAGGATCTCGTCCTTTAGCTAACTGAGTGTCACCCACCTCAGCCCAGCACAGAGGAGATCTGCACTTTCGGACATAGAGGGCCTCGAATGGAGCAGCCTTTATGTTCGTGTGATAACTATTGTTGTAGGAAAACTCAACAAGGGGCAAATGAGTATCCCATGCCTTCCCAAAGTCTATCACACAGGCTCGCAACATATCTTCCAAGGTTTGGATAGTTCTCTCACTTTGTCCGTCTGTCTGTGGATGGTAGGCTGTACTCATGTCCAGCTTCGTTCCTAGGGAACTTTGTAGCGACTGCCAGAACCTCGAAGTGAATCTACTATCTCTATCCGAGATAATGGATATAGGAACACCGTGCAGTCGTACAATCTCCCGAATGTATGTTCTTGTTAGCTTCTCCATCTTGTCTGTCTCTTTGATAGGCAAGAAGTGTGCGGACTTGGTTAACCTTTCTATGATCACCCAAATGGTATCGAGACCACCCGTTGTCTTAGGCAACTTGGTTATGAAGTTCATTGTGATCCGCTCCCACTTCCACTCCGGTATCTCCGGTTGTTGAAGTAGACCCGATGGTTTCTGGTATTCGACCTTGACCTTGGCGTAAGTAAGACATTTACTTACGAAGGTAGCAATCTCTGCTTTCATGTTAGGCCACCAGTATAACTTTTTAAGATCCAGATACATCTTATCTGAACCTGGGTGGATGGAATATCGAGTGTTGTGCACTTCGGTCATGACCAAGCCTCTGAAGCCATCGTGTTTCGGTGTCCAGATCTGATCTATGAGATATAAGGCTCTGCATCCCTTGACTTCCAAGTTCTTATCCATTCCTCTCAGGGATTCACTTGCCACATTTTCAGGTTTCAAAGCGTCGAGCTGAGCCTCCTTAATTTGTGTGGACAAGTGTGAATGGATAATCAGAGTCAATTATTTGACTCTACGACCAGAGTATTCTTTCCGACTTAGGGCATCAGCTACAACGTTGGCTTTACCCGGATGATAACGAATTTCGCATTCGTAATCACTGAGTAGCTCGACCCACCGTCGTTGTCTCATGTTGAGCTCCTTCTAGTTGAATATATGTTGTAGGCTTTTGTGGTCTGTAAAGATAGTGATCTTCGTACCGTATAGGTAGTGTCTCCAGATCTTCAGAGCAAACACTACTGCTCCTAACTCAAGATCATGCGTGGTGTAGTTGACCTCGTGTGTCTTCAGCTGTCTTGAGGCATAGGCGATGACCTTACCTCGTTGCATTAGAACACATCCGAGCCCTTGATTGGATGCATCGCAGTAGACCACGAAGTCTTCTATTCCTTCTGGGAGGGATAGTATTGGTGCGGTGCATAAGGCTCGTTTCAGCGTTTAGAACGCTTTCTCTTGCTTCTCTTCCCAGTCAAAGGCCATGCCCTTTTGGGTCAAAGTCGTAAGAGGTTTCGCAATTCGAGATAAGTTCTGAATGAACCTACGATAATAGCCAGCGAGGCCTAGAAATTGACGAATTTCTGTAGGCGTCTTTGGTGCTGACCAGTTCTCGATGGCTTTAATTTTGGAAGGGTCCACATGGATTCCTACTTCGCTAACCACGTGAACTAAGAATTCGACTCTTCGGATCCAAAATTCGCATTTCGAGAACTTCGCGTAGAGCTTCTCTGATTGTAGTGTTTCCAGAACCCGTCGAAGATGTTGACTATGCTCCTCCTTACTACGAGAGTAGATAAGTATGTCATCGATGAAGACGATGACCAACTGATCCAGGTAAGGACGACACACCCTATTCATTAAATCCATGAATACGGCGGGTGCGTTGGTTAATCCGAACGGCATCACTACAAATTCGTAGTGTCCATAACGAGTTCGGAAGGCTGTTTTCGGAACATCCTCCTCTAGCACTCGTAACTGGTGCTACCCAGATGTCAGATCTATTTTTGAAAAGTAATTCGCTCCTTGCAGTTGGTCGAACAAATCGTCTATGCGAGGCAGAGGGTAACGATTCTTAATGGTAAGCTTGTTGAGCTCCCTGTAGTCGATGCACATACGAAACGATCCGTCTTTCTTCTTGACGAACAAAACCGGAGCTCCCCAGGGTGAGAAGCTTAGTCTTACAAAGCCCTTGCTGAGTAGTTCGTTAAGTTGAACGGACAGTTCTTGCATCTCTACAGGTGCTAGACGATAGGGCGATTTGGCTACTGGGGTAGCCCCTGGAACTAAGTCGATTCTGAACTCGACTTGACGTTGTGGAGGTAATCCTGGGAGTTCTTCTGGGAAGATGTCGGGAAAATCGCGTACTACTTGGATGTTCTTAATATCCTTCATTTCTCGGCTCATATCGACAACATGAGCAAGGAATGCACGACATTCCTTTCGCAAGTACTTCTGGGCTTGAATACTCGAGATGATACGAAGGTTCGTGTCGGGTTTGTCACCATAGACTACTAAAATTTCGCCAGACGGCAGATTAAGGAGAACCGCCTTTTCATAACACATGATGTCGGCACGATGTACACTCAACCAATCCATGCCGATAATGACGTCGAAACTTCTAATCGCGACCGACATGAGGTCGATTGAAAATGAATGGCTATCTAGAGTTAGGGTACATCCTATGTATATACTGCTAGTGCTCTCAGTCTTCCCATTAGCCATTTCTACAGTGAACGGTTCTTTAAGTGCTCGTGATTTTTGCTTAAGTAAATGAGCAAACTTTTGATTCACGAAACTCCTCTCCGCTCCACTATCAAACAGAATGCATGCATAAGAGTTATCGAGGAGAAACGTACCAGTGACCACTGTGGGGTCGACAATGGATTCCTCGTGGCCTATAGCCAAAACTCTTCATACTCCACCGGTGTTTCCTGCCTTCGGGCAGTTCCTTTTGTAGTGGCCCACCTCGCCACAACCGTAGCAAGCTTGGCCCACACCAGCGCCGGGGACTTGGTTAATTGGCCTCTCCGGAGCTTTACAGAAACGGGCAGTGTGCCCCTTCCTGTTGCAGTTTGAACATTGCATTTCCCGGCAGGCTCCTGTATGGTGGAAGCAGCATTTGTTCCACTTCGGAAAATTCCCCGCATACTGCTTTACCGGAGGGTTATGAGATGGCTAGGGTTGTTGTTGTTGACGACGGGGTACTGACCCTATGGTCAATGAGCTGCTGTGCCAACCGTTTGGCACTATCGAATGTAGTGGGGTTTGAAGCCAAGACATTCCCTTGGAATGGAGGCACCAACCCCCAGATGTACCTTTCTATTTTCTTTCCCTCCGTGTGAACCATGTTGGGACATAGGGCCACCAGCTCGCAGAATCTGGCGGTATAGGAAACTATGTCGGAGCCCTTCATGGTTAGGCTCCATAGTTCTTGTTCCAGTTTCTGGATTTCGCCCCTCGGGCAGTATTCTTCAATCATGAGCTCTCTCATAGCTTCCCAGCCCATAGAATTTGCCACTATAAGAGTTAGTGACTTGACATGGCTATTCCACCATGTCAGGGATTTTGCCTCGAAGGTGCACGCAACAAATTTGACTTTGCTCCCTTCTGGGCATGAGCAGATCTCGAAGATCGACTCAGTCTTTTCGAACCATTGTGAGAGGGCAATGACTCCGCCAGTCCCTTTAAAGGACAATGGCTTGAAATTGGTGAAGTCCTTGTAGGAGCACTCTCTCGAGCGCACGGGGGCCTCACCGTGAGTAAAATGAACAGGTGTTCCACCTCCGGTGGCACTGGAAGAATGATATTGAGCCATGGCTGTTGCCACAGCCGCAGCTACTGCAGCATTTAGAGCTGCCGTATCAATTTGTGGAGGAGGTGGTGGTGTTGGAGTTACTCGAGGCTCGCGTCTCGTTGATCAGCGCGGAGGCATCTTTTAACTAAAAAGTTTACAAAGATGATGATACTGGTAAGAATAGAGAATTGATGAGAGTGACTCATGCACTAACACTCCATAGCCCAACAACACATTTGAAAGTATGATTGAATGTAGATCTATTACTAAAAGATGATAGCATTTGGATATTAATTTCGATGAGGTTAGATATCTGTCAATAATACTGGTATTACAGATGCAATGAGTTTTGGAAAAAAATGACCTAAAAGTAGGTCTTACATCAAACCAAGATGAGAAAATTTGACAGAATTAAGACCTAAACGACCGAAAGTTCAAAGTCTTAACATAGACAGGAAAACTAAAAATAGAGCTTTTACATAGTCCTAATTTATATCCAAAAGAGAAAGTTGAGTAGGCTATATCTGCGACGAGAACCACTAGAGTGAGTTCTTGATTCTGACAGACGGCGCTCCATGTCCCTCATGCGCCTTTCAGACATAGTTTGTCGAGCTCGAAGTTCCCTGACTTCGGCTTGGGTTTTAGTAAGTTCTCTCTGCAGGGCCGCATTCTGGTTCTGAGTTCTTGCATTATCAGACTCCAGCTGGCGGATGCGTACGGTATTGAATCACGTATCGGTGTCAACCTCCATGATTCAGTTGATGGCCGCCCTACCTTGCTCATCATTTCGAGCAACCCTGCGGACCAGAATAGGCAGGACTCTGTCCACTGAGCCTCCCTCGCTCAGGTTATAGAAACTTCGATCCCCATTGTAGGGCATTGGTTGACCGTGTTCCTGACTCCATCTGTTCAAGTTTGTTGCCCACAGAGGTGTGAGGCCTTGAAATGTTGGACGAGGTTACGGGTTTGGGTTTGGAGCTACTGGGGGTAGGTTGTTGACTTCTGGTTCGGAGTCAGAACCATCAGAAAAGCCTTCAGCATTCCAAAGGGATTTGATGATCATCTTCTGGCTCCTCTTCAAGCCATCCAGCATTGCCTTCGTTTGGGAAGTATGGGTCGCCATGGGGATGGAATCCAGCCATGATATCTACGCGAGAAAATGGGTATAAGAAATAATTAATAGACGTATTAATTAGATAATTATAAGATGATCTTTATCAGTTACTTCAATACTTGCATAGTGCATACCAGTTACATGTAATCAAAACATGATAGACCTTCGAATAAGTGACCCTAACTCCAAATCCACAACCAAACAAGGAACAGGAAGTAAAGCAAAGATCACATATTCTAAGTCTATCTCATCCTAGTCACATATAACCTTAGCGCATCCACTTAGCAATTATTGACCTACTAATAAAGACCTTTATTTCTCAGATAAGTAATTATAGTAACACAAAATACTCCTATAGTATTTTAGGTTTATGTCCTGTTCTAATGTTTTCATTGTAGTATTGTTGGTAAGTTTTTAGACTTGTTGCCACATCAATACCATTCTTGAGCATATGCTAATCACTTCTCGGACCAACATAGTTGATCAGGCTATGTCGTTCTCAGAACTGACCATACATCCCCAAGCTTACTTGTGATGTTCAACAATCGTAATACTTTTGTTCTGTCCTAGTGACACTGATTTTAGTATGAATGCAGGTATGTATACTTAGTTAAATATTTTATTATTTAAAAGTATAAACTCTTGGTCAGAGTATTTTAATCCCGGTGTGTTTATAGTTTGTATATCTTTTATGGGTTGATATACTCGATTCACTATAAACAGTGCTCTGATACCAATCTGTCACACCCCAAAACCGTAACGGCAGAAACGTTCGGGGGTGGAGGACGTCATGTACAGCATCACAACAAAGCATAGTAGTAAACAAGCAACAACATCATCCATTGCATTAATAGTATAATTTAATACAAGTGTGTTCTGTGAAGTTTATAAGACACCAAAAATATAAATCAAAATAAGAAATGAATCTTGAACGAGCTCCATCTTCTCAAAACCTGGCATTGGTACCTGTCTACTAATGACCTGAGAATACAAGTTATTTTAAAAGAGTTTATCAGTTTTAAAGCTGGTGAGTTCATAAGCATTTTAGTGTAATTGTTTGTATGAAAATGTTTGTAAGTGTTTGATGTATAAGTTTGTAAATGTTTGTAGTCAATGTTTGTATCTCCTAGAAAATCCTATATTTTCTACTAAACGTAACCTTCTACCAAGGCATCAAATGTTCTGTATGTTTGTTTCTTGTATGAGTGTGTATTTTCCCAAGTGTGACTATCATTAACCAAAAATATAGTTTTACATTACCTTTTATGTGAAAAGATCACAATGTGAATGCAATGGGGAAATAATAAGGTACTGTAGTGTTGTATTATAGTAACTACTACTGTACCAACTACCTTAAACAAATTGTTATTTAAGGTATAATGTGCTATGATTGTACCATACTATCGACTAAAAACAGGACGATGAAAGACGTCGGAAGAAATGACATTTGGCACCCGTAGACTTGCAAGTCCCGCTGTAGCGAGCAGCAAGGTGTAGGATAGTCAATCAAGTATAGATCTATACACAAATTCACTCTCTCCTTCTAGGAGACTCTGGATACAAAACGAGCCATGACAGGCGATGCCATGACCCGAAACCGTGGCTCACATTTATGTTATATTATTATTGTATATGTATTGTATGTACTAGTGTAATGTATGTTCTCTCTGTCTAGTATGCAGTATGTTCTCTTTGTTTCTCATCATAGTATGTTCTCTGGTATAGTGTATAGTATGTATTGTTTCTCGTTATAGTATTCTCTATCTGTTTCTCGTTATAGTATTCTCTATCTGTTTCTCGTTATAGTATGTATTGACTCATGTATGAACTGACTCTTTGTATGTTTCATTGATCTAGTAATAGCATTAGTAACTTCCTAAACTATACCTATTATAGTTTACTAGCAATGTTGTTTGTATGTATGAACATGATTGTGTACCTTTGCTACCCAAAGGTACTGAACTGAATGAAGGAACTTTTATATCTATACACATATAAATAATATATAATTAAGATTCAAACGACCTTCGGACAAATAACCGATACCCTAAGTCCACAACCAAACAAGGAACAGGAAGTAAGGCGAGCTATCAGTCCTAAGTCCTTTCAATCCTACTTATATAACTATATCTATATATATATATATATATATATATATATATATGCATTTGACAAAATATAAGTTTAAAAGATTTTGAATAGAAAGTATTTAACATGTAAAAGTGTTTGATAAACATTTTGAAGTAGTTTGTTTGATAAAGCAGCTAAAAGTATAGCAAAACCATTGTTTGATAGTTATTAATCACATGTGATTGATATAATAACTATAATGCTTCAACTTGTATTCCCCCCATAAAAGCATTTAAAATCATTTAAAATGTAGATTAAGGGGTATGAACTCACATGTAGTGAGTGATACGGAAGTATGTTTGGAAATTGGATGTAGAGTGTCAGGTGAAACCTTGAGCACACAAAGATCCTAATAACATATAATGACATGTATGTGTATTTGATTAGTGTATAAACCACTAATTATAATGGATAACACCCTAATAGACTAGGAAACTCCTAGATTCAAGGGATACAATCACATATGATTGCATAACTAGGGTATATGGCCACCCTAAAGAGTTTATGGTCCAAATGACATGACCAAGTGAGCTTACGGTCAAGATGGTATAACCATTGGAGTTCACGGTCCAAGTGTTCACGGTTCAAATGGGTTTATGGTCCCATGTGTTTACGGTCCAATGACCTTACGGTCATGAAGTTCACGGTCTAAGGAGATCAACCGCAAACTCATCAAATCTTGCACAAATGATGGTTTTCAAGGGCCTCATTCAAAGGCATCGGATTCTAGGGACCATGATTATCCTTAGGAAGGGTTTAAGGCTATAAGAACACCCTTTATAAGGGTTTACGGTCTATAAAGATGCACATGGACCGTAAACACCTTTTGTTCTTAAGTTTCTTGATGTTTTCTAGGTGTTTTAACAAGTGATTTAAGCATATAACAAGCTAAGGGTAGTATACTTACTGACAAGAAGCTTGTAAGGGTGATTAGGATCCAAGAACACTAGTGTGTGTTCTTGGTGTTCTTGGTGAAATGAAGAACACTTGAAAATCTATCAAAATGAAGAGATTTCATGGATGAAATCATGCATAATCACTAGATATTGAAGGATATCCACAAATCAAGAGAAGAAATACTTACTATCTTGAAGATCTAAGAGAAAAATTGGATGATACTTGAGAGAGTTTTCGGGATTCTAGGATTGGAAAGGAAGGAAATGATCAAAATGATCATGACTCATGCATATATGGAGAGTTCACGGTCACCATGACCGTAAACTCAAGGTCCTGACCGTAAACTCCTTTTGAGGAGGTTTACAGTT